>NC_143014.1:321676651-321976651 GCF_055824585.1 Amblyomma mixtum
GAAGGTGATGCCTTGGTATGGTGAAGGTGATGCTTGTATGGTGAAGGTGATGCTTGTATGGCGAAGGTGATGCTTGGTATGGTGAAGGTGATGCTTGGTATGGTGAAGGTGATGCTTGGTATGGTGAAGGTGATGCTTGGTATGGTGAAGTGATGCTTGGTATGGTGAAGGTGATGCTTGGTATGGTGAAGGTGATGCTTGCTATGGTGGAGGTGATGCTTGCTATGGTGAAGGTGATGCTTGGTATGGTGAAGGTGATGCTTGCTATGGTGAAGGTGATGCTTGGTATGGTGAAGGTGATGCTTGGTATGGTGAAGGTGATGCTTGCTATGGTGGAGGTGATGCTTGCTATGGTGAAGGTGATGCTTGCTATGGTGGAGGTGATGCTTGCTATGGTGAAGGTGATGCTTGCTATGGTGAAGGTGATGCTTGCTATGGTGGAGGTGATGCTTGCTATGGTGGAGGTGATGCTTGCTATGGTGGAGGTGATGCTTGCTATGGTGAAGGTGATGCTTGCTATGGTGAAGGTGATGCTTGCTATGGTGAAGGTGATGCTTGCTATGGTGAAGGTGATGCTTGCTATGGTGAAGGTGATGCTTGCTATGGTGGAGGTGATGCTTGCTATGGTGAAGGTGATGCTTGCTATGGTGAAGGTGATGCTTGCTATGGTGAATGTGATGCTTGCTATGGTGAAGGTGGTGCTTGGTATGGTGAAGGTGATGCTTGCTATGGTGAAGGTGATGTTTGGTATGGTGAAGGTGATGCTTGGTATGGTGAAGGTGATGCTTGGTATGTTGAAGGTGATGCTTGGTATGGTGAAGGTGATGCTTGGTATGGTGAAGGCGATGCTTGGTAAGGTTGAAGGTGTTGCTTGGTATGGTGAAGGTGTTGCTTGGTATGGTGAAGGTGATGCTTGGTATGGTGAAGGTGTTGCTTGGTATGGTGAAGGTGATGCTTGGCATGGTGATGGTGATGCTTGGTATGGTGAAGGTGATGCGTGGTAAGGTGAATGTGATGCTTGGTATGGTGAAGGTGATGGTTGGTATGGTGAAGGTGATGCTTGGTATGGTGAAGGTGATGCTTGGTACGGTGAAGGTGATACTTGGTACGGTGAAGGTGATACTTGGTACGGTGAAGGTGATGCTTGGTACGGTGAAGGTGATGCTTGGTACGGTGAAGGTGATGCTTGCTATGGTGAAGGTGATGCTTGCTATGGTGAAAGTGATGCTTGGTATGGTGAAGGTGATGCTTGCTATGGTGAAGGTGATGCTTGCTATGGTGAAGGTGATGCTTGGTATGGTGAAGGTGATGCTTGGTATGGTGAAGGTGATGCTTGGTATGGTGAAGGTGATGCTTGGTATGGTGACGTGATGCTTGGTATGGTGAAGGTGATGCTTGGTATGGTGAAGGTGATGCTTGGTATGTTGAAGGTGATGCTTGGTATGGTGAAGGTGATGCTTGCTATGGTGAAGTGATGCTTGCTATGGTGAAGGTGATGCTTGGTATGGTGAAGGTGATTCTTGGTATGGAAGGTGATGCTTGCTATGGTGAAGGTGATGCTTGCTATGGTGAAGGTGATGCTTGCTATGGTGAAGGTGATGCTTGGTATGGTGAAGGTGATGCTTGGTATGGTGAAGGTGATGCTTGCTATGGTGAAGGTGATGCTTAGTATGGTGAAGGTGATGCTTGGTATGGTGAAGGTGATGCTTGGTATGGTGAAGGTGATGCTTGGTATGGTGAAGGTGATTCTTGCTATGGTGAAGGTGATGCTTGCTATGGTGAAGGTGATGCTTGCTATGGTGAAGGTGATGCTTGCTATGGTGAAGGTGATGCTTGCTATGGTGAAGGTGATGCTTGCTACGGTGAAGGTGATGCTTGCTACGGTGAAGGTGATGCTTGCTATGGTGAAGGTGATGCTTGCTATGGTGAAGGTGATGCTTGCTATGGTGGAGGTGATGCTTGGTATGGTGAAGGTGATGCTTGGTATGGTGAAGGTGATGCTTGGTATGGTGAAGGTGATGCTTGCTATGGTGAAGGTGATGCTTGGTATGGTGAAGGTGATGCTTGCTATGGTGAAGGTGATGTTTGGTATGGTGAAGGTGATGCTTGGTATGGTGAAGGTGATGCTTGGTATGGTGAAGGTGATGCTTGGTATGGTGAAGGTGATTCTTGGTATGGTGAAGGTGATGCTTGGTATGGTGAAGGTGATGCTTGGTATGTTGAAGGTGATGCTTGGTATGGTGAAGGTGACGCTTGGTATGGTGAAGGTGACACTTGGTATGGTGAAGGTGATACTTGGTATGGTGAAGGTGATACTTGGTATGGTGAAGGTGATACTTGGTATGGTGAAGGTGATACTTGGTATGATGAAGGTGATACTTGGTACGGTGAAGGTGATACTTGGTATGGTGAAGGTGATACTTGGTACGGTGAAGGTGATACTTCGTACGGTGAAGGTGATGCTTGGTACGGTGAAGGTGATGCTTGGTACGGGTGAAGGTGATGCTTGCTATGGTGAAGGTGATGCTTGCTATGGTGAAAGTGATGCTTGGTATGGTGAAGGTGATGCTTGCTATGGTGAAGGTGATGCTTGGTATGGTGAAGGTGATGCTTGGTATGGTGAAGGTGATGCTTGGTATGGTGAAGGTGATGCTTGGTATGGTGACGGTGAGCTTGGTATGGTGAAGGTGATGCTTGGTATGTTGAAGGTGATGCTTGGTATGGTGAGGTGATGCTTGCTATGGTGAAGGTGATGCTTGGTATGGTGAAGGTGATTCTTGGTATGGAAGGTGATCCTTGCTATGGTGAAGGCGATGCTTGCTATGGTGAAGGTGATGCTTGCTATGGTGAAGGTGATGCTTGGTATGGTGAAGGTGATGCTTGGTATGGTGAAGGTGATTCTTGGTATGGTGAAGGTGATGCTTGGTATGTGAAGGTGATGCTTGGTATGTTGAAGGTGATGCTTGGTATGGTGAAGGTGACGCTGGGTATGGTGAAGGTGACACTTGGTATGGTGAAGGTGATACTTGGTATGGTGAAGGTGATACTTGGTATGGTGAAGGTGATACTTGGTATGGTGAAGGTGATACTTGGTATGATGAAGGTGATACTTGGTACGGTGAAGGTGATACTTGGTATGGTGAAGGTGATACTTGGTACGGTGAAGGTGATACTTGGTACGGTGAAGGTGATACTTGTGTACGGTGAAGGTGATGCTTGGTACGGTGAAGGTGATGCTTGGTACGGTGAAGGTGATGCTTGCTATGGTGAAGGTGATGCTTGCTATGGTGAAAGTGATGCTTGGTATGGTGAAGGTGATGCTTGCTATGGTGAAGGTGATGCTTGGTATGGTGAAGGTGATGCTTGGTATGGTGAAGGTGATGCTTGGTATGGTGAAGGTGATGCTTGGTATGGTGACGGTGATGCTTGGTATGGTGAAGGTGATGCTTGGTATGTTGAAGGTGATGCTTGGTATGGTGAAGGTGATGCTTGCTATGGTGAAGGTGATGCTTGGTATGGTGAAGGTGATTCTTGGTATGGAAGGTGATGCTTGCTATGGTGAAGGTGATGCTTGCTATGGTGATGGTGATGCTTGCTATGGTGAAGGTGATGCTTGGTATGGTGAAGGTGATGCTTGCTATGGTGAAGGTGATGCTTAGTATGGTGAAGGTGATGCTTGGTATGGTGAAGGTGATGCTTGGTATGGTGAAGGTGATGCTTGGTATGGTGAAGGTGATGCTTGCTATGGTGAAGGTGATGCTTGGTATGGTGAAGGTAATGCTTGTATGGTGAAGGTGATGCTTGGTATGGTGAAGGTGAATCTTGGTATGGTGAAGGTGATGCTTGGTATGGTGAAGGTGATGCTTGGTATGGTGAAGGTGATGCTTGGTATGGTGAAGGTGATGCTTGGTATGGTGAAGGTGATGCTTGGTATGGTGAAGGTGATGCTTGGTATGGTGAAGGTGATGCTTGGTATGGTGAAGGTGATGCTTGGTATGGTGAAGGTGATGCTTGGTATGGTGAAGGTGATGCTTGGTATGGTGAAGGTGATGCTTGCTATGGTGGAGGTGATGCTTGCTATGGTGAAGGTGATGCTTGGTATGGTGAAGGTGATGCTTGCTATGGTGAAGGTGATGCTTGGTATGGTGAAGGTGATGCTTGGTATGGTGAAGGTGATGCTTGCTATGGTGGAGGTGATGCTTGCTATGGTGAAGGTGATGCTTGCTATGGTGGAGGTGATGCTTGCTATGGTGAAGGTGATGCTTGCTATGGTGAAGGTGATGCTTGCTATGGTGGAGGTGATGCTTGCTATGGTGGAGGTGATGCTTGCTATGGTGGAGGTGATGCTTGCTATGGTGAAGGTGATGCTTGCTGTGGTGAAGGTGATGCTTGCTATGGTGAAGGTGATGCTTGCTATGGTGAAGGTGATGCTTGCTATGGTGAAGGTGATGCTTGCTATGGTGGAGGTGATGCTTGCTATGGTGAAGGTGATGCTTGCTATGGTGAAGGTGATGCTTGCTATGGTGAATGTGATGCTTGCTATGGTGAAGGTGGTGCTTGGTATGGTGAAGGTGATGCTTGCTATGGTGAAGGTGATGTTTGGTATGGTGAAGGTGATGCTTGGTATGGTGAAGGTGATGCTTGGTATGTTGAAGGTGATGCTTGGTATGGTGAAGGTGATGCTTGGTATGGTGAAGGCGATGCTTGGTATGGTGAAGGTGTTGCTTGGTATGGTGAAGGTGTTGCTTGGTATGGTGAAGGTGATGCTTGGTATGGTGAAGGTGTTGCTTGGTATGGTGAAGGTGATGCTTGGTATGGTGATGGTGATGCTTGGTATGGTGAAGGTGATGCGTGGTAAGGTGAAGGTGATGCTTGGTATGGTGAAGGTGATGGTTGGTATGGTGAAGGTGATGCTTGGTATGGTGAAGGTGATGCTTGGTACGGTGAAGGTGATACTTGGTACGGTGAAGGTGATACTTGGTACGGTGAAGGTGATGCTTGGTACGGTGAAGGTGATGCTTGGTACGGTGAAGGTGATGCTTGCTATGGTGAAGGTGATGCTTGCTATGGTGAAAGTGATGCTTGGTATGGTGAAGGTGATGCTTGCTATGGTGAAGGTGATGCTTGCTATGGTGAAGGTGATGCTTGGTATGGTGAAGGTGATGCTTGGTATGGTGAAGGTGATGCTTGGTATGGTGAAGGTGATGCTTGGTATGGTGACGGTGATGCTTGGTATGGTGAAGGTGATGCTTGGTATGGTGAAGGTGATGCTTGGTATGTTGAAGGTGATGCTTGGTATGGTGAAGGTGATGCTTGCTATGGTGAAGGTGATGCTTGCTATGGTGAAGGTGATGCTTGGTATGGTGAAGGTGATTCTTGGTATGGAAGGTGATGCTTGCTATGGTGAAGGTGATGCTTGCTATGGTGAAGGTGATGCTTGCTATGGTGAAGGTGATGCTTGGTATGGTGAAGGTGATGCTTGGTATGGTGAAGGTGATGCTTGCTATGGTGAAGGTGATGCTTAGTATGGTGAAGGTGATGCTTGGTATGGTGAAGGTGATGCTTGGTATGGTGAAGGTGATGCTTGGTATGGTGAAGGTGATTCTTGCTATGGTGAAGGTGATGCTTGCTATGGTGAAGGTGATGCTTGCTATGGTGAAGGTGATGCTTGCTATGGTGAAGGTGATGCTTGCTATGGTGAAGGTGATGCTTGCTACGGTGAAGGTGATGCTTGCTATGGTGAAGGTGATGCTTGCTATGGTGAAGGTGATGCTTGCTATGGTGAAGGTGATGCTATGGTGAAGGTGATGCTATGGTGAAGGTGATACTTGCTATGGTGAAGGTGATGCTTGCTATGGTGAAGGTGATGCTTGGTATGGTGAAGGTGATGCTTGCTATGGTGAAGGTGATGCTTGCTACGGTGAGGGTGATGCTTGCTACGGTGAAGGTGATGCTTGCTACGGTGAAGGTGATGCTTGCTACGGTGAAGGTGATGCTTGCTACGGTGAAGGTGATGCTTGCTACGGTGAAGGTGATGCTTGCTATGGTGAAGGTGATCCTTGCTACGGTGAAGGTGATGCTTGCTACGGTGAAGGTGATGCTTGCTACGGTGAAGGTGATGCTTGCTATGGTGAAGGTGATGCTTGGTACGGTGAAGGTGATGCTTGCTATGGTGAAGGTGATGCTTGCTATGGTGAAAGTGATGCTTGGTATGGTGAAGGTGATGCTTGCTATGGTGAAGGTGATGCTTGCTATGGTGAAGGTGATGCTTGGTATGGTGAAGGTGATGCTTGCTATGGTGAAGGTGATGCTTGGTATGGAAGGTGATGCTTGCTATGGTGAAGGTGATGCTTGCTATGGTGAAGGTGATGCTTGCTATGGTGAAGGTGATGCTTGGTATGGTGAAGGTGATGCTTGGTATGGTGAAGGTGATTCTTGGTATGGTGAAGGTGATGCTTGGTATGGTGAAGGTGATGCTTGGTATGTTGAAGGTGATGCTTGGTATGGTGAAGGTGACGCTTGGTATGGTGAAGGTGACACTTGGTATGGTGAAGGTGATACTTGGTATGGTGAAGGTGATACTTGGTATGGTGAAGGTGATACTTGGTATGGTGAAGGTGATACTTGGTATGATGAAGGTGATACTTGGTACGGTGAAGGTGATACTTGGTATGGTGAAGGTGATACTTGGTACGGTGAAGGTGATACTTGGTACGGTGAAGGTGATACTTGGTACGGTGAAGGTGATGCTTGGTACGGTGAAGGTGATGCTTGGTACGGTGAAGGTGATGCTTGCTATGGTGAAGGTGATGCTTGCTATGGTGAAAGTGATGCTTGGTATGGTGAAGGTGATGCTTGCTATGGTGAAGGTGATGCTTGGTATGGTGAAGGTGATGCTTGGTATGGTGAAGGTGATGCTTGGTATGGTGAAGGTGATGCTTGGTATGGTGACGGTGATGCTTGGTATGGTGAAGGTGATGCTTGGTATGTTGAAGGTGACGCTTGGTATGGTGAAGGTGATGCTTGCTATGGTGAAGGTGATGCTTGCTATGGTGAAGGTGATGCTTGGTATGGTGAAGGTGATTCTTGGTATGGAAGGTGAAGCTTGCTATGGTGAAGGTGATGCTTGCTATGGTGAAGGTGATGCTTGCTATGGTGAAGGTGATGCTTGGTATGGTGAAGGTGATGCTTGCTATGGTGAAGGTGATGCTTAGTATGGTGAAGGTGATGCTTGGTATGGTGAAGGTGATGCTTGGTATGGTGAAGGTGATGCTTGGTATGGTGAAGGTGATGCTTGCTATGGTGAAGGTGATGCTTGGTATGGTGAAGGTAATGCTTGGTATGGTGAAGGTGATGCTTGGTATGGTGAAGGTGAATCTTGGTATGGTGAAGGTGATGCTTGGTATGGTGAAGGTGATGCTTGGTATGGTGAAGGTGATGCTTGGTATGGTGAAGGTGATGCTTGGTATGGTGAAGGTGATGCTTGGTATGGTGAAGGTGATGCTTGGTATGGTGAAGGTGATGCTTGGTATGGTGAAGGTGATGCTTGGTATGGTGAAGGTGATGCTTGGTATGGTGAAGGTGATGCTTGGTATGGTGAAGGTGATGCTTGGTATGGTGAATGTGATGCTTGCTATGGTGGAGGTGATGCTTGCTATGGTGAAGGTGATGCTTGGTATGGTGAAGGTGATGCTTGCTATGGTGAAGGTGATGCTTGGTATGGTGAAGGTGATGCTTGGTATGGTGAAGGTGATGCTTGCTATGGTGGAGGTGATGCTTGCTATGGTTAAGGTGATGCTTGCTATGGTGGAGGTGATGCTTGCTATGGTGAAGGTGATGCTTGCTATGGTGAAGGTGATGCTTGCTATGGTGGAGGTGATGCTTGCTATGGTGGAGGTGATGCTTGCTATGGTGGAGGTGATGCTTGCTATGGTGAAGGTGATGCTTGCTATGGTGAAGGTGATGCTTGCTATGGTGAAGGTGATGCTTGCTATGGTGAAGGTGATGCTTGCTATGGTGAAGGTGATGCTTGCTATGGTGGAGGTGATGCTTGCTATGGTGAAGGTGATGCTTGCTATGGTGAAGGTGATGCTTGCTATGGTGAATGTGATGCTTGCTATGGTGAAGGTGGTGCTTGGTATGGTGAAGGTGATGCTTGCTATGGTGAAGGTGATGTTTGGTATGGCGAAGGTGATGCTTGGTATGGTGAAGGTGATGCTTGGTATGTTGAAGGTGATGCTTGGTATGGTGAAGGTGATGCTTGGTATGGTGAAGGCGATGCTTGGTATGGTGAAGGTGTTGCTTGGTATGGTGAAGGTGTTGCTTGGTATGGTGAAGGTGATGCTTGGTATGGTGAAGGTGTTGCTTGGTATGGTGAAGGTGATGCTTGGTATGGTGATGGTGATGCTTGGTATGGTGAAGGTGATGCGTGGTATGGTGAAGGTGATGCTTGGTATGGTGAAGGTGATGGTTGGTATGGTGAAGGTGATGCTTGGTATGGTGAAGGTGATGCTTGGTACGGTGAAGGTGATACTTGGTACGGTGAAGGTGATACTTGGTACGGTGAAGGTGATGCTTGGTACGGTGAAGGTGATGCTTGGTACGGTGAAGGTGATGCTTGCTATGGTGAAGGTGATGCTTGCTATGGTGAAAGTGATGCTTGGTATGGTGAAGGTGATGCTTGCTATGGTGAAGGTGATGCTTGCTATGGTGAAGGTGATGCTTGGTATGGTGAAGGTGATGCTTGGTATGGTGAAGGTGATGCTTGGTATGGTGAAGGTGATGCTTGGTATGGTGACGGTGATGCTTGGTATGGTGAAGGTGATGCTTGGTATGGTGAAGGTGATGCTTGGTATGTTGAAGGTGATGCTTGGTATGGTGAAGGTGATGCTTGCTATGGTGAAGGTGATGCTTGCTATGGTGAAGGTGATGCTTGGTGTGGTGAAGGTGATTCTTGGTATGGAAGGTGATGCTTGCTATGGTGAAGGTGATGCTTGCTATGGTGAAGGTGATGCTTGCTATGGTGAAGGTGATGCTTGGTATGGTGAAGGTGATGCTTGGTATGGTGAAGGTGATGCTTGCTATGGTGAAGGTGATGCTTAGTATGGTGAAGGTGATGCTTGGTATGGTGAAGGTGATGCTTGGTATGGTGAAGGTGATGCTTGGTATGGTGAAGGTGATGCTTGCTATGGTGAAGGTGATGCTTGGTATGGTGAAGGTAATGCTTGGTATGGTGAAGGTGATGCTTGGTATGGTGAAGGTGATTCTTGGTATGGTGAAGGTGATGCTTGGTATGGTGAAGGTGATGCTTGGTATGGTGAAGGTGATGCTTGGTATGGTGAAGGTGATGCTTGGTATGGTGAAGGTGATGCTTGGTATGGTGAAGGTGATGCTTGGTATGGTGAAGGTGATGCTTGGTATGGTGAAGGTGATGCTTGGTACGGTGAAGGTGATGCTTGGTATGGTGAAGGTGATGCTTGGTATGGTGAAGGTGATGCTTGCTATGGTGGAGGTGATGCTTGCTATGGTGAAGGTGATGCTTGGTATGGTGAAGGTGATGCTTGCTATGGTGAAGGTGATGCTTGGTATGGTGAAGGTGATGCTTGGTATGGTGAAGGTGATGCTTGCTATGGTGGAGGTGATGCTTGCTATGGTGAAGGTGATGCTTGCTATGGTGGAGGTGATGCTTGCTATGGTGAAGGTGATGCTTGCTATGGTGAAGGTGATGCTTGCTATGGTGGAGGTGATGCTTGCTATGGTGGAGGTGATGCTTGCTACGGTGGAGGTGATGCTTGCTATGGTGGAGGTGATGCTTGCTATGGTGGAGGTGATGCTTGCTATGGTGAAGGTGATGCTTGCTATGGTGAAGGTGATGCTTGCTATGGTGAAGGTGATGCTTGCTATGGTGAAGGTGATGCTTGCTATGGTGAAGGTGATGCTTGCTATGGTGGAGGTGATGCTTGCTATGGTGAAGGTGATGCTTGCTATGGTGAAGGTGATGCTTGCTATGGTGAATGTGATGCTTGCTATGGTGAAGGTGGTGCTTGGTATGGTGAAGGTGATGCTTGCTATGGTGAAGGTGATGTTTGGTATGGTGAAGGTGATGCTTGGTATGGTGAAGGTGATGCTTGGTATGTTGAAGGTGATGCTTGGTATGGTGAAGGTGATGCTTGGTATGGTGAAGGCGATGCTTGGTATGGTGAAGGTGTTGCTTGGTATGGTGAAGGTGTTGCTTGGTATGGTGAAGGTGATGCTTGGTATGGTGAAGGTGTTGCTTGGTATGGTGAAGGTGATGCTTGGTATGGTGATGGTGATGCTTGGTATGGTGAAGGTGATGCGTGGTATGGTGAAGGTGATGGTTGGTATGGTGAAGGTGATGCTTGGTATGGTGAAGGTGATGCTTGGTACGGTGAAGGTGATACTTGGTACGGTGAAGGTGATACTTGGTACGGTGAAGGTGATGCTTGGTACGGTGAAGGTGATGCTTGGTACGGTGAAGGTGATGCTTGCTATGGTGAAGGTGATGCTTGCTATGGTGAAAGTGATGCTTGGTATGGTGAAGGTGATGCTTGCTATGGTGAAGGTGATGCTTGCTATGGTGAAGGTGATGCTTGGTATGGTGAAGGTGATGCTTGGTATGGTGAAGGTGATGCTTGGTATGGTGAAGGTGATGCTTGGTATGGTGACGGTGATGCTTGGTATGGTGAAGGTGATGCTTGGTATGGTGAAGGTGATGCTTGGTATGTTGAAGGTGATGCTTGGTATGGTGAAGGTGATGCTTGCTATGGTGAAGGTGATGCTTGCTATGGTGAAGGTGATGCTTGGTATGGTGAAGGTGATTCTTGGTATGGAAGGTGATGCTTGCTATGGTGAAGGTGATGCTTGCTATGGTGAAGGTGATGCTTGCTATGGTGAAGGTGATGCTTGGTATGGTGAAGGTGATGCTTGGTATGGTGAAGGTGATGCTTGCTATGGTGAAGGTGATGCTTAGTATGGTGAAGGTGATGCTTGGTATGGTGAAGGTGATGCTTGGTATGGTGAAGGTGATGCTTGGTATGGTGAAGGTGATGCTTGCTATGGTGAAGGTGATGCTTGGTATGGTGAAGGTAATGCTTGGTATGGTGAAGGTGATGCTTGGTATGGTGAAGGTGATTCTTGGTATGGTGAAGGTGATGCTTGGTATGGTGAAGGTGATGCTTGGTATGGTGAAGGTGATGCTTGGTATGGTGAAGGTGATGCTTGGTATGGTGAAGGTGATGCTTGGTATGGTGAAGGTGATGCTTGGTATGGTGAAGGTGATGCTTGGTATGGTGAAGGTGATGCTTGGTATGGTGAAGGTGATGCTTGGTATGGTGAAGGTGATGCTTGCTATGGTGGAGGTGATGCTTGCTATGGTGAAGGTGATGCTTGGTATGGTGAAGGTGATGCTTGCTATGGTGAAGGTGATGCTTGGTATGGTGAAGGTGATGCTTGGTATGGTGAAGGTGATGCTTGCTATGGTGGAGGTGATGCTTGCTATGGTGAAGGTGATGCTTGCTATGGTGAAGGTGATGCTTGCTATGGTGGAGGTGATGCTTGCTATGGTGAAGGTGATGCTTGCTATGGTGAAGGTGATGCTTGCTATGGTGGAGGTGATGCTTGCTATGGTGGAGGTGATGCTTGCTACGGTGGAGGTGATGCTTGCTATGGTGAAGGTGATGCTTGCTATGGTGAAGGTGATGCTTGCTATGGTGAAGGTGATGCTTGCTATGGTGAAGGTGATGCTTGCTTTGGTGAAGGTGATGCTTGCTATGGTGGAGGTGATGCTTGCTATGGTGAAGGTGATGCTTGCTATGGTGAAGGTGATGCTTGCTATGGTGAATGTGATGCTTGCTATGGTGAAGGTGGTGCTTGGTATGGTGAAGGTGATGCTTGCTATGGTGAAGGTGATGCTTGGTATGGTGAAGGTGATGCTTGGTATGGTGAAGGTGATGCTTGGTATGTTGAAGGTGATGCTTGGTATGGTGAAGGCGATGCTTTGTATGGTGAAGGTGATGCTTGGTATGGTGAAGGTGATGCTTGGTATGGTGAAGGTGATGCTTGGTATGGTGAAGGTGATGCTTGGTATGTTGAAGGTGATGCTTGGTATGGTGAAGGTGACGCGTGGTATGGTGAAGGTGACACTTGGTATGGTGAAGGTGATACTTGGTATGGTGAAGGTGATACTTGGTATGGTGAAGGTGATACTTGGTATGGTGAAGGTGATACTTGGTATGGTGAAGGTGATACTTGGTATGGTGAAGGTGATACTTGGTATGGTGAAGGTGATACTTGGTATGGTGAAGGTGATACTTGGTATGGTGAAGGTGATACTTGGTACGGTGAAGGTGATACTTGGTACGGTGAAGGTGATACTTGGTACGGTGAAGGTGATACTTGGTACGGTGAAGGTGATACTTGGTACGGTGAAGGTGATGCTTGGTACGGTGAAGGTGATGCTTGGTACGGTGAAGGTGATGCTTGCTATGGTGAAGGTGATGCTTGCTATGGTGAAAGTGATTCTTGGTATGGTGAAGGTGATGCTTGCTATGGTGAAGGTGATGCTTGGTATGGTGAAGGTGATGCTTGCTATGGTGAAGGTGATGCTTGGTATGGAAGGTGATGCTTGCTATGGTGAAGGTGATGCTTGCTATGGTGAAGGTGATGCTTGCTATGGTGAAGGTGATGCTTGCTATGGTGAAGGTGATGCTTGGTATGGTGAAGGTGATGATTAGTATGGTGAAGGTGATGCTTGGTATGGTGAAGGTGATGCTTGGTATGGTGAAGGTGATGCTTGGTATGGTGAAGGTGATGCTTGGTATGGTGAAGGTGATGCTTGGTATGGTGAAGGTGATGCTTGGTATGGTGAAGGTGATGCTTGGTATGGTGAAGGTGATGCTTGGTATGGTGAAGGTGATACTTGGTATGGTGAAGGTGATACTTGGTACGGTGAAGGTGATACTTGGTACGGTGAAGGTGATACTTGGTACGGTGAAGGTGATACTTGGTACGGTGAAGGTGATACTTGGTACGGTGAAGGTGATGGTTGGTATGGTGAAGGTGATGCTTGGTATGGTGAAGGTGATGCTTGGTATGGTGGAGGTGATGCTTGCTATGGTGAAGGTGATGCTTGCTATGGTGGAGGTGATGCTTGCTATGGTGAAGGTGATGCTTGCTATGGTGAAGGTGATGCTTGCTATGGTGAAGGTGATGCTTGCTATGGTGAAGGTGATGCTTTCTATGGTGAAGGTGATGCTTGATATGGTGGAGGTGATGCTTGCTATGGTGAAGGTGATGCTTGCTATGGTGGAGGTGATGCTTTCTATGGTGGAGGTGATGCTTGCTATGGTGGAGGTGATGCTTGGTATGGTGAAGGTGATGCTTGGTATGGTGAAGGTGATGCTTGGTATGGTGAAGGTGATGCTTGGTATGGTGAAGGTGATGCTTGGTATGGTGAAGGTGATGCTTGCTATGGTGAAGGTGATGCTTTCTATGGTGAAGGTGATGCTTGCTATGGTGGAGGTGATGCTTGCTATGGTGGAGGTGATGCTTGCTATGGTGGAGGTGATGCTTTCTATGGCGGAGGTGATGCTTGCTATGGTGAAGGTGATGCTTGCTATGGTGAAGGTGATGCTTGGTATGGTGAAGGTGATGCTTGGTATGGTGAAGGTGATGCTTGGTATGTTGAAGGTGATGCTTGGTATGGTGAAGGTGATGCTTGGTATGGTGAAGGCGATGCTTTGTATGGTGAAGGTGATGCTTGGTATGGTGAAGGTGATGCTTGGTATGGTGAAGGTGATTCTTGGTATGGTGAAGGTGATGCTTGGTATGGTGAAGGTGATGCTTGGTATGGTGAAGGTGATGCTTGGTATGGTGAAGGTGATGCTTGGTATGGTGAAGGTGATGCTTGGTATGGTGAAGGTGATGCTTGGTATGGTGAAGGTGATGCTTGGTATGGTGAAGGTGATGCTTGCTATGGTGAAGGTGATGCTTGCTATGGTGAAGGTGATGCTTTCTATGGTGAAGGTGATGCTTGCTATGGTGGAGGTGATGCTTGCTATGGTGGAGGTGATGCTTGCTATGGTGGAGGTGATGCTTGCTATGGTGGAGGTGATGCTTGCTATGGTGGAGGTGATGCTTGCTATGGTGGAAGTGATGCTTGCTATGGTGGAGGTGATGCTTGCTATGGTGGAGTTGATGCTTGCTATGGTGGAGGTGATGCTTGCTATGGTGGAGGTGATGCTTGCTATGGTGGAGGTGATGCTTGCTATGGTGGAGGTGATGCTTGCTATGGTGAAGGTGATGCTTGCTATGGTGAAGGTGATGCCTGCTATGGTGAAGTTGATGCTTGCTATGGTGAAGGTGATGCTTGCTTTGGTGAAGGTGATGCTTGGTATGTTGAAGGTGATGCTTGGTATGGTGAAGGTGATGCTTGCTATGGTGAAGGTGATGCTTGCTATGGTGAAGGTGATGCTTGGTATGGTGAAGGTGATTCTTGGTATGGAAGGTGATGCTTGCTATGGTGAAGGTGATGCTTGCTATGGTGAAGGTGATGCTTGCTATGGTGAAGGTGATGCTTGGTATGGTGAAGGTGATGCTTGGTATGGTGAAGGTGATGCTTGCTATGGTGAAGGTGATGCTTAGTATGGTGAAGGTGATGCTTGGTATGGTGAAGGTGATGCTTGGTATGGTGAAGGTGATGCTTGGTATGGTGAAGGTGATGCTTGCTATGGTGAAGGTGATGCTTGGTATGGTGAAGGTAATGCTTGGTATGGTGAAGGTGATGCTTGGTATGGTGAAGGTGATTCTTGGTATGGTGAAGGTGATGCTTGGTATGGTGAAGGTGATGCTTGGTATGGTGAAGGTGATGCTTGGTATGGTGAAGGTGATGCTTGGTATGGTGAAGGTGATGCTTGGTATGGTGAAGGTGATGCTTGGTATGGTGAAGGTGATGCTTGGTATGGTGAAGGTGATGCTTGGTATGGTGAAGGTGATGCTTGCTATGGTGGAGGTGATGCTTGCTATGGTGAAGGTGATGCTTGGTATGGTGAAGGTGATGCTTGCTATGGTGAAGGTGATGCTTGGTATGGTGAAGGTGATGCTTGGTATGGTGAAGGTGATGCTTGCTATGGTGGAGGTGATGCTTGCTATGGTGAAGGTGATGCTTGCTATGGTGGAGGTGATGCTTGCTATGGTGAAGGTGATGCTTGCTATGGTGAAGGTGATGCTTGCTATGGTGGAGGTGATGCTTGCTATGGTGGAGGTGATGCTTGCTACGGTGGAGGTGATGCTTGCTATGGTGAAGGTGATGCTTGCTATGGTGAAGGTGATGCTTGCTATGGTGAAGGTGATGCTTGCTATGGTGAAGGTGATGCTTGCTATGGTGAAGGTGATGCTTGCTTTGGTGAAGGTGATGCTTGCTATGGTGGAGGTGATGCTTGCTATGGTGAAGGTGATGCTTGCTATGGTGAAGGTGATGCTTGCTATGGTGAATGTGATGCTTGCTATGGTGAAGGTGGTGCTTGGTATGGTGAAGGTGATGCTTGCTATGGTGAAGGTGATGCTTGGTATGGTGAAGGTGATGCTTGGTATGGTGAAGGTGATGCTTGGTATGTTGAAGGTGATGCTTGGTATGGTGAAGGTGATGCTTGGTATGGTGAAGGCGATGCTTTGTATGGTGAAGGTGATGCTTGGTATGGTGAAGGTGATGCTTGGTATGGTGAAGGTGATTCTTGGTATGGTGAAGGTGATGCTTGGTATGGTGAAGGTGATGCTTGGTATGTTGAAGGTGATGCTTGGTATGGTGAAGGTGACGCGTGGTATGGTGAAGGTGACACTTGGTATGGTGAAGGTGATACTTGGTATGGTGAAGGTGATACTTGGTATGGTGAAGGTGATACTTGGTATGGTGAAGGTGATACTTGGTATGGTGAAGGTGATACTTGGTATGGTGAAGGTGATACTTGGTATGGTGAAGGTGATACTTGGTATGGTGAAGGTGATACTTGGTACGGTGAAGGTGATACTTGGTACGGTGAAGGTGATACTTGTTACGGTGAAGGTGATACTTGGTACGGTGAAGGTGATACTTGGTATGGTGAAGGTGATACTTGGTACGGTGAAGGTGATGCTTGGTACGGTGAAGGTGATGCTTGGTACGGTGAAGGTGATGCTTGCTATGGTGAAGGTGATGCTTGCTATGGTGAAAGTGATTCTTGGTATGGTGAAGGTGATGCTTGGTATGGTGAAGGTGATGCTTGGTATGGTGAAGGTGATGCTTGCTATGGTGAAGGTGATGCTTGGTATGGAAGGTGATGCTTGCTATGGTGAAGGTGATGCTTGCTATGGTGAAGGTGATGCTTGGTATGGTGAAGGTGATGATTAGTATGGTGAAGGTGATGCTTGGTATGGTGAAGGTGATGCTTGGTATGGTGAAGGTGATGCTTGGTATGGTGAAGGTGATGCTTGGTATGGTGAAGGTGATGCTTGGTATGGTGAAGGTGATGCTTGGTATGGTGAAGGTGATGCTTGGTATGGTGAAGGTGATGCTTGGTATGGTGAAGGTGATACTTGGTATGGTGAAGGTGATACTTGGTACGGTGAAGGTGATACTTGGTACGGTGAAGGTGATACTTGGTACGGTGAAGGTGATACTTGGTACGGTGAAGGTGATGGTTGGTATGGTGAAGGTGATGCTTGGTATGGTGAAGGTGATGCTTGGTATGGTGGAGGTGATGCTTGCTATGGTGAAGGTGATGCTTGCTATGGTGAAGGTGATGCTTGCTATGGTGGAGGTGATGCTTGCTATGGTGAAGGTGATGCTTGCTATGGTGAAGGTGATGCTTGCTATGGTGAAGGTGATGCTTGCTATGGTGAAGGTGATGCTTTCTATGGTGAAGGTGATGCTTGATATGGTGGAGGTGATGCTTGCTATGGTGAAGGTGATGCTTGCTATGGTGGAGGTGATGCTTTCTATGGTGGAGGTGATGCTTGCTATGGTGGAGGTGATGCTTGGTATGGTGAAGGTGATGCTTGGTATGGTGAAGGTGATGCTTGGTATGGTGAAGGTGATGCTTGGTATGGTGAAGGTGATGCTTGGTATGGTGAAGGTGATGCTTGGTATGGTGAAGGTGATGCTTGCTATGGTGAAGGTGATGCTTGCTATGGTGAAGGTGATGCTTTCTATGGTGAAGGTGATGCTTGCTATGGTGGAGGTGATGCTTGCTATGGTGGAGGTGATGCTTGCTATGGTGGAGGTGATGCTTTCTATGGTGGAGGTGATGCTTGCTATGGTGAAGGTGATGCTTGCTATGGTGAAGGTGATGCTTGGTATGGTGAAGGTGATGCTTGGTATGGTGAAGGTGATGCTTGGTATGTTGAAGGTGATGCTTGGTATGGTGAAGGTGATGCTTGGTATGGTGAAGGCGATGCTTTGTATGGTGAAGGTGATGCTTGGTATGGTGAAGGTGATGCTTGGTATGGTGAAGGTGATTCTTGGTATGGTGAAGGTGATGCTTGGTATGGTGAAGGTGATGCTTGGTATGGTGAAGGTGATGCTTGGTATGGTGAAGGTGATGCTTGGTATGGTGAAGGTGATGCTTGGTATGGTGAAGGTGATGCTTGCTATGGTGAAGGTGATGCTTGCTATGGTGAAGGTGATGCTTTCTATGGTGAAGGTGATGCTTGCTATGGTGGAGGTGATGCTTGCTATGGTGGAGGTGATGCTTGCTATGGTGGAGGTGATGCTTGCTATGGTGGAGGTGATGCTTGCTATGGTGGAGGTGATGCTTACTATGGTGGAAGTGATGCTTGCTATGGTGGAGGTGATGCTTGCTATGGTGGAGTTGATGCTTGCTATGGTGGAGGTGATGCTTGCTATGGTGGAGGTGATGCTTGCTATGGTGGAGGTGATGCTTGCTATGGTGGAGGTGATGCTTGCTATGGTGAAGGTGATGCTTGCTATGGTGAAGGTGATGCTTGCTATGGTGAAGGTGATGCTTGCTATGGTGAAGGTGATGCTTGCTTTGGTGAAGGTGATGCTTGCTATGGTGGAGGTGATGCTTGCTATGGTGAAGGTGATGCTTGCTATGGTGAAGGTGATGCTTGCTATGGTGAATGTGATGCTTGCTATGGTGAAGGTGGTGCTTGGTATGGTGAAGGTGATGCTTGCTATGGTGAAGGTGATGCTTGGTATGGTGAAGGTGATGCTTGGTATGGTGAAGGTGATGCTTGGTATGATGAAGGTGATACTTGGTACGGTGAAGGTGATACTTGGTATGGTGAAGGTGATACTTGGTACGGTGAAGGTGATAC
This sequence comes from Amblyomma mixtum, assembly GCF_055824585.1. Classification (NCBI taxonomy): domain Eukaryota; kingdom Metazoa; phylum Arthropoda; class Arachnida; order Ixodida; family Ixodidae; genus Amblyomma; species Amblyomma mixtum. The sequence goes on from NC_143014.1 coordinate 321,694,982, forward strand.
TTGGTACGGTGAACGTGATACTTGGTACGGTGAAGGTGATACTTGGTACGGTGAAGGTGATGCTTGGTACGGTGAAGGTGATGCTTGGTACGGTGAAGGTGATGCTTGCTATGGTGAAGGTGATGCTTGCTATGGTGAAAGTGATGCTTGGTATGGTGAAGGTGATGCTTGCTATGGTGAAGGTGATGCTTGCTATGGTGAAGGTGATGCTTGGTATGGTGAATGTGATGCTTGGTATGGTGAAGGTGATGCTTGGTATGGTGAAGGTGATGCTTGGTATGGTGACGGTGATGCTTGGTATGGTGAAGGTGATGCTTGGTATGGTGAAGGTGATGCTTGGTATGTTGAAGGTGATGCTTGGTATGGTGAAGGTGATGTTTGGTATGGTGAAGGTGATGCTTGCTATGGTGAAGGTGATGCTTGGTATGGTGAAGGTGACTCTTGGTATGGAAGGTGATGCTTGCTATGGTGAAGGTGATGCTTGCTATGGTGAAGGTGATGCTTGCTATGGTGAAGGTGATGCTTGCTATGGTGAAGGTGATGCTTGGTATGGTGAAGGTGATGCTTGCTATGGTGAAGGTGATGCTTAGTATGGTGAAGGTGATGCTTGGTATGGTGAAGGTGATGCTTGGTATGGTGAAGGTGATGCTTGCTATGGTGAAGGTGATGCTTGGTATGGTGAAGGTGATGCTTCGTATGGTGAAGGTGATGCTTGGTATGGTGAAGGTGATGCTTGGTATGGTGAAGGTGATGCTTGGTATGGTGAAGGTGATGCTTGGTATGGTGAAGGTGATGCTTGCTATGGTGGAGGTGATGCTTGCTATGGTGAAGGTGATGCTCGGTATGGTGAAGGTGATGCTTGCTATGGTGAAGGTGATGCTTGGTATGGTGAAGGTGATGCTTGGTATGGTGAAGGTGATGCTTGCTATGGTGGAGGTGATGCTTGCTATGGTGAAGGTGATGCTTGGTATGGTGGAGGTGATGCTTGCTATGGTGAAGGTGATGCTTGCTATGGTGAAGGTGATGCTTGCTATGGTGAAGGTGATGCTTGCTATGGTGGAGGTGATGCTTGCTATGGTGAAGGTGATGCTTGCTATGGTGAAGGTGATGCTTGCTATGGTGAAGGTGATGCTTGCTATGGTGAAGGTGATGCTTTCTATGGTGAAGGTGATGCTTGATATGGTGGAGGTGATGCTTGCTATGGTGAAGGTGATGCTTGCTATGGTGGAGGTGATGCTTTCTATGGTGGAGGTGATGCTTGCTATGGTGGAGGTGATGCTTGGTATGGTGAAGGTGATGCTTGGTATGGTGAAGGTGATGCTTGGTATGGTGAAGGTGATGCTTGGTATGGTGAAGGTGATGCTTGGTATGGTGAAGGTGATGCTTGGTATGGTGAAGGTGATGCTTGCTATGGTGAAGGTGATGCTTGCTATGGTGAAGGTGATGCTTTCTATGGTGAAGGTGATGCTTGCTATGGTGGAGGTGATGCTTGCTATGGTGGAGGTGATGCTTGCTATGGTGGAGGTGATGCTTTCTATGGTGGAGGTGATGCTTGCTATGGTGAAGGTGATGCTTGCTATGGTGAAGGTGATGCTTGGTATGGTGAAGGTGATGCTTGGTATGGTGAAGGTGATGCTTGGTATGTTGAAGGTGATGCTTGGTATGGTGAAGGTGATGCTTGGTATGGTGAAGGCGATGCTTTGTATGGTGAAGGTGATGCTTGGTATGGTGAAGGTGATGCATGGTATGGTGAAGGTGATTCTTGGTATGGTGAAGGTGATGCTTGGTATGGTGAAGGTGATGCTTGGTATGGTGAAGGTGATGCTTGGTATGGTGAAGGTGATGCTTGGTATGGTGAAGGTGATGCTTGGTATGGTGAAGGTGATGCTTGGTATGGTGAAGGTGATGCTTGCTATGGTGAAGGTGATGCTTGCTATGGTGAAGGTGATGCTTTCTATGGTGAAGGTGATGCTTGCTATGGTGGAGGTGATGCTTGCTATGGTGGAGGTGATGCTTGCTATGGTGGAGGTGATGCTTGCTATGGTGGAGGTGATGCTTGCTATGGTGGAGGTGATGCTTGCTATGGTGGAAGTGATGCTTGCTATGGTGGAGGTGATGCTTGCTATGGTGGAGTTGATGCTTGCTATGGTGGAGGTGATGCTTGCTATGGTGGAGGTGATGCTTGCTATGGTGGAGGTGATGCTTGCTATGGTGGAGGTGATGCTTGCTATGGTGAAGGTGATGCTTGCTATGGTGAAGGTGATGCTTGCTATGGTGAAGGTGATGCTTGCTATGGTGAAGGTGATGCTTGCTTTGGTGAAGGTGATGCTTGCTATGGTGGAGGTGATGCTTGCTATGGTGAAGGTGATGCTTGCTATGGTGAAGGTGATGCTTGCTATGGTGAATGTGATGCTTGCTATGGTGAAGGTGGTGCTTGGTATGGTGAAGGTGATGCTTGCTATGGTGAAGGTGATGCTTGGTATGGTGAAGGTGATGCTTGGTATGGTGAAGGTGATGCTTGGTATGATGAAGGTGATACTTGGTACGGTGAAGGTGATACTTGGTATGGTGAAGGTGATACTTGGTACGGTGAAGGTGATACTTGGTACGGTGAAGGTGATACTTGGTACGGTGAAGGTGATACTTGGTACGGTGAAGGTGATGCTTGGTACGGTGAAGGTGATGCTTGGTACGGTGAAGGTGATGCTTGCTATGGTGAAGGTGATGCTTGCTATGGTGAAAGTGATGCTTGGTATGGTGAAGGTGATGCTTGCTATGGTGAAGGTGATGCTTGCTATGGTGAAGGTGATGCTTGGTATGGTGAATGTGATGCTTGGTATGGTGAAGGTGATGCTTGGTATGGTGAAGGTGATGCTTGGTATGGTGACGGTGATGCTTGGTATGGTGAAGGTGATGCTTGGTATGGTGAAGGTGATGCTTGGTATGTTGAAGGTGATGCTTGGTATGGTGAAGGTGATGTTTGGTATGGTGAAGGTGATGCTTGCTATGGTGAAGGTGATGCTTGGTATGGTGAAGGTGACTCTTGGTATGGAAGGTGATGCTTGCTATGGTGAAGGTGATGCTTGCTATGGTGAAGGTGATGCTTGCTATGGTGAAGGTGATGCTTGCTATGGTGAAGGTGATGCTTGGTATGGTGAAGGTGATGCTTGCTATGGTGAAGGTGATGCTTAGTATGGTGAAGGTGATGCTTGGTATGGTGAAGGTGATGCTTGCTATGGTGAAGGTGATGCTTGCTATGGTGAAGGTGATGCTTCGTATGGTGAAGGTGATGCTTGGTATGGTGAAGGTGATGCTTGGTATGGTGAAGGTGATGCTTGGTATGGTGAAGGTGATGCTTGGTATGGTGAAGGTGATGCTTGCTATGGTGGAGGTGATGCTTGCTATGGTGAAGGTGATGCTTGCTATGGTGAAGGTGATGCTTGCTATGGTGAAGGTGATGCTTGGTATGGTGAAGGTGATGCTTGGTATGGTGAAGGTGATGCTTGCTATGGTGGAGGTGATGCTTGCTATGGTGAAGGTGATGCTTGGTATGGTGGAGGTGATGCTTGCTATGGTGAAGGTGATGCTTGCTATGGTGAAGGTGATGCTTGCTATGGTGGAGGTGATGCTTGCTATGGTGGAGGTGATGCTTGCTATGGTGGAGGTGATGCTTGCTATGGTGAAGGTGATGCTTGCTATGGTGAAGGTGATGCTTGCTATGGTGAAGGTGATGCTTGCTAAGGTGAAGGTGATGCTGCTATGGTGAAGGTGATGCTTGCTTTGGTGAAGGTGATGCTTGCTATGGTGAGGTGATGCTTGCTATGGTGAAGGTGATGCTTGCTATGGTGAAGGTGATGCTTGCTATGGTGAATGTGATGCTTGCTATGGTGAAGGTGTTGCTTGGTATGGTGAAGGTGATGCTTGCTATGGTGAAGGTGATGCTTGCTATGGTGAAGGTGATGCTTGCTATGGTGAAGGTGATGCTTGCAATGGTGAATGTGATGCTTGCTATGGTGAAGGTGATGCTTGCTATGGTGAAGGTGATGCTTGCTATGGTGAAGGCGATGCTTGCTTTGGTGAAGGTGATGCTTGCTATGGTGGAGGTGATGCTTGCTATGGTGAAGGTGATGCTTGCTATGGTGAAGGTGATGCTTGCTATGGTGAAGGTGATGCTTGCTATGGTGAAGGCGATGCTTGGTATGGTTTAGGTGATGCTTGCTATGGTGAAGGTGATGCTTGCTATGGTGAAGGTGATGCTTGCTATGGTGAAGGTGATGCTTGGTAAGGTGAAGGTGATTCTTGGTATGGAAGGTGATGCTTGCTATGGTGAAGGTGATGCTTGCTATGGTGAAGGTGATGCTTGCTATGGTGAAGGTGATGCTTGCATGGTGAAGGTGATGCTTGGTATGGTGAAGGTGATGCTTGCTATGGTGAAGTTGATGCTTAGTATGGTGAAGGTGATGCTTGGTATGGTGAAGGTGATGCTTGGTATGGTGAAGGTGATGCTTGGTATGGTGAAGGTGATGCTTGCTATGGTGAAGGTGATGCTTGGTATGGTGAAGGTAATGCTTGGTATGGTGAAGGTGATGCTTGGTATGGTGAAGGTGAATCTTGGTATGGTGAAGGTGATGCTTGGTATGGTGAAGGTGATGCTTGGTATGGTGAAGGTGATGCTTGGTATGGTGAAGGTGATGCTTGGTATGGTGAAGGTGATGCTTGGTATGGTGAAGGTGATGCTTGGTATGGTGAAGGTGATGCTTGGTATGGTGAAGGTGATGCTTGGTATGGTGAAGGTGATGCTTGGTATGGTGAAGGTGATGCTTGGTATGGTGAAGGTGATGCTTGCTATGGTGGAGGTGATGCTTGCTATGGTGAAGGTGATGCTTGGTATGGTGAAGGTGATGCTTGCTATGGTGAAGGTGATGCTTGGTATGGTGAAGGTGATGCTTGGTATGGTGAAGGTGATGCTTGCTATGGTGGAGGTGATGCTTGCTACGGTGAAGGTGATGCTTGCTATGGTGAAGGTGATGCTTGCTATGGTGAAGGTGATGCTTGCTATGGTGAAGGTGATGCTTGCTATGGTGGCGGTGATGCTTGCTATGGTGAAGGTGATGCTTGCTATGGTAAAGGTGATGCTTGCTATGGTGAAGGTGATGCTTGCTATGGTTAAGGTGATGCTTGCTATGGTGGAGGTGATGCTTGCTATGGTGGAAGTGATGCTTGCTATGGTGGAGGTGATGCTTGCTATGGTGGAGGTGATGCTTGCTATGGTGGAGGTGATGCTTGCTATGGTGAAGGTGATGCTTGCTATGGTGAAGGTGATGCTAGCTATGGTGAAGGTGATGCTTGGTATGGTGAAGGTGATGCTTGCTATGGTGGAGGTGATGCTTGCTATGGTGGAGGTGATGCTTGCTATGGTGAAGGTGATGCTTGCTATGGTGAAGGTGATGCTTGCTATGGTGAATGTGATGCTTGCTATGGTGAAGGTGGTGCTTGGTATGGTGAAGGTGATGCTTGGTATGGTGAAGGTGATGCTTGGTATGGTGAAGGTGATGCTTGGTATGGTGAAGGTGATGCTTGGTATGTTGAAGGTGATGCTTGGTATGGTGAAGGTGATGCTTGGTATGGTGAAGGTGATGCTTGGTATGGTGAAGGTGATGCTTGGTATGGTGAAGGTGATGCTTGGTATGGTGAAGGTGATGCTTGGTATGGTGAAGGTGATGCTTGGTATGGTGAAGGTGATGCTTGCTATGGTGAAGGTGATGCTTGGTATGGTGAAGGTGATGCTTGCTATGGTGAAGGTGATGCTTAGTATGGTGAAGGTGATGCTTGGTATGGTGAAGGTGATGCTTGGTATGGTGAAGGTGATGCTTGGTATGGTGAAGGTGATGCTTGCTATGGTGGAGGTGATGCTTGCTATGGTGGAGGTGATGCTTGCTATGGTGGAGGTGATGCTTGCTATGGTGAAGGTGATGCTTGCTATGGTGAAGGTGATGCTTGCTATGGTGAAGGTGATGCTTGCTATGGTGAAGGTGATGCTGCTATGGTGAAGGTGATGCTTGCTTTGGTGAAGGTGATGCTTGCTATGGTGAGGTGATGCTTGCTATGGTGAAGGTGATGCTTGCTATGGTGAAGGTGATGCTTGCTATGGTGAATGTGATGCTTGCTATGGTGAAGGTGTTGCTTGGTATGGTGAAGGTGATGCTTGCTATGGTGAAGGTGATGCTTGCTATGGTGAAGGTGATGCTTGCTATGGTGAAGGTGATGCTTGCAATGGTGAATGTGATGCTTGCTATGGTGAAGGTGATGCTTGCTATGGTGAAGGTGATGCTTGCTATGGTGAAGGCGATGCTTGCTTTGGTGAAGGTGATGCTTGCTATGGTGGAGGTGATGCTTGCTATGGTGAAGGTGATGCTTGCTATGGTGAAGGTGATGCTTGCTATGGTGAAGGTGATGCTTGCTATGGTGAAGGCGATGCTTGGTATGGTTTAGGTGATGCTTGCTATGGTGAAGGTGATGCTTGCTATGGTGAAGGTGATGCTTGCTATGGTGAAGGTGATGCTTGGTAAGGTGAAGGTGATTCTTGGTATGGAAGGTGATGCTTGCTATGGTGAAGGTGATGCTTGCTATGGTGAAGGTGATGCTTGCTATGGTGAAGGTGATGCTTGCATGGTGAAGGTGATGCTTGGTATGGTGAAGGTGATGCTTGCTATGGTGAAGGTGATGCTTAGTATGGTGAAGGTGATGCTTGGTATGGTGAAGGTGATGCTTGGTATGGTGAAGGTGATGCTTGGTATGGTGAAGGTGATGCTTGCTATGGTGAAGGTGATGCTTGGTATGGTGAAGGTAATGCTTGGTATGGTGAAGGTGATGCTTGGTATGGTGAAGGTGAATCTTGGTATGGTGAAGGTGATGCTTGGTATGGTGAAGGTGATGCTTGCTATGGTGGAGGTGATGCTTGCTATGGTGAAGGTGATGCTTGGTATGGTGAAGGTGATGCTTGCTATGGTGAAGGTGATGCTTGGTATGGTGAAGGTGATGCTTGGTATGGTGAAGGTGATGCTTGCTATGGTGGAGGTGATGCTTGCTACGGTGAAGGTGATGCTTGCTATGGTGAAGGTGATGCTTGCTATGGTGAAGGTGATGCTTGCTATGGTGAAGGTGATGCTTGCTATGGTGGCGGTGATGCTTGCTATGGTGAAGGTGATGCTTGCTATGGTAAAGGTGATGCTTGCTATGGTGAAGGTGATGCTTGCTATGGTTAAGGTGATGCTTGCTATGGTGGAGGTGATGCTTGCTATGGTGGAAGTGATGCTTGCTATGGTGGAGGTGATGCTTGCTATGGTGGAGGTGATGCTTGCTATGGTGGAGGTGATGCTTGCTATGGTGAAGGTGATGCTTGCTATGGTGAAGGTGATGCTAGCTATGGTGAAGGTGATGCTTGGTATGGTGAAGGTGATGCTTGCTATGGTGGAGGTGATGCTTGCTATGGTGGAGGTGATGCTTGCTATGGTGAAGGTGATGCTTGCTATGGTGAAGGTGATGCTTGCTATGGTGAATGTGATGCTTGCTATGGTGAAGGTGGTGCTTGGTATGGTGAAGGTGATGCTTGCTATGGTGAAGGTGATGCTTGGTATGGTGAAGGTGATGCTTGGTATGGTGAAGGTGATGCTTGGTATGGTGAAGGTGATGCTTGGTATGTTGAAGGTGATGCTTGGTATGGTGAAGGTGATGCTTGGTATGGTGAAGGTGATGCTTGGTATGGTGAAGGTGATGCTTGGTATGGTGAAGGTGATGCTTGGTATGGTGAAGGTGATGCTTGGTATGGTGAAGGTGATGCTTGGTATGGTGAAGGTGATGCTTGCTATGGTGAAGGTGATGCTTGGTATGGTGAAGGTGATGCTTGCTATGGTGAAGGTGATGCTTAGTATGGTGAAGGTGATGCTTGGTATGGTGAAGGTGATGCTTGGTATGGTGAAGGTGATGCTTGGTATGGTGAAGGTGATGCTTGCTATGGTGAAGGTGATGCTTGGTATGGTGAAGGTAATGCTTGGTATGGTGAAGGTGATGCTTGGTATGGTGAAGGTGAATCTTGGTATGGTGAAGGTGATGCTTGGTATGGTGAAGGTGATGCTTGGTATGGTGAAGGTGATGCTTGGTATGGTGAAGGTGATGCTTGGTATGGTGAAGGTGATGCTTGGTATGGTGAAGGTGATGCTTGGTATGGTGAAGGTGATGCTTGGTATGGTGAAGGTGATGCTTGCTATGGTGGAGGTGATGCTTGCTATGGTGAAGGTGATGCTTGGTATGGTGAAGATGATGCTTGCTATGGTGAAGGTGATGCTTGGTATGGTGAAGGTGATGCTTGGTATGGTGAAGGTGATGCTTGCTATGGTGGAGGTGATGCTTGCTATGGTGAAGGTGATGCTTGCTATGGTGGAGGTGATGCTTGCTATGGTGAAGGTGATGCTTGCTATGGTGAAGGTGATGCTTGCTATGGTGGAGGTGATGCTTGCTATGGTGGAGGTGATGCTTGCTATGGTGGAGGTGATGCTTGCTATGGTGAAGGTGATGCTTGCTATGGTGAAGGTGATGCTTGCTATGGTGAAGGTGATGCTTGCTATGGTGAAGGTGATGCTTGCTTTGGTGAAGGTGATGCTTGCTATGGTGAAGGTGATGCTTGCTATGGTGATGGTGATGCTTGCTATGGTGAATGTGATGCTTGCTATGGTGAAGGTGGTGCTTGGTATGGTGAAGGTGATGCTTGCTATGGTGAAGGTGATGCTTGGTATGGTGAAGGTGATGCTTGGTATGGTGAAGGTGATGCTTGGTATGGTGAAGGTGATGCTTGGTATGTTGAAGGTGATGCTTGGTATGGTGAAGGTGATGCTTGGTATGGTGAAGGCGATGCTTGGTATGGTGAAGGTGTTGCTTGGTATGGTGAAGGTGATGCTTGGTATGGTGAAGGTGATGCTTGGTATGGTGAAGGTGACGCTTGGTATGGTGAAGGTGACACTTGGTATGGTGAAGGTGATACTTGGTATGGTGAAGGTGATACTTGGTATGGTGAAGGTGATACTTGGTATGGTGAAGGTGATACTTGGTATGGTGAAGGTGATACTTGGTATGGTGAAGGTGATACTTGGTATGGTGAAGGTGATACTTGGTATGGTGAAGGTGATACTTGGTACGGTGAAGGTGATACTTGGTACGGTGAAGGTGATGCTTGGTACGGTGAAGGTGATGCTTGGTACGGTGAAGGTGATGCTTGGTACGGTGAAGGTGATGCTTGCTACGGTGAAGGTGATTCTTGCTATGGTGAAAGTGATGCTTGGTATGGTGAAGGTGATGCTTGCTATGGTAAAGGTGATGCTTGCTATGGTGAAGGTGATGCTTGGTATGGTGAAGGTGATGCTTGGTATGGAAGGTGATGCTTGCTATGGTGAAGGTGATGCTTGCTATGGTGAAGGTGATGCTTGCTATGGTGAAGGTGATGCTTGCTATGGTGAAGGTGATGCTTGGTATGGTGAAGGTGATGCTTGGTATGGTGAAGGTGATGCTTAGTATGGTGAAGGTGATGCTTGGTATGGTGAAGGTGATGCTTGCTATGGTGAAGGTGATGCTTGGTATGGTGAAGGTAATGCTTGGTATGGTGAAGGTGATGCTTGGTATGGTGAAGGTGAATCTTGGTATGGTGAAGGTGATGCTTGGTATGGTGAAGGTGATGCTTGCTATGGTGAAGGTGATGCTTGGTATGGTGAAGGTGATGCTTGGTATGGTGAAGGTGATGCTTAGTATGGTGAAGGTGATGCTTGCTATGGTGAAGGTGATGCTTGGTATGGTGAAGGTAATGCTTGGTATGGTGAAGGTGATGCTTGGTATGGTGAAGGTGAATCTTGGTATGGTGAAGGTGATGCTTGGTATGGTGAAGGTGATGCTTGGTATGGTGAAGGTGATGCTTGGTATGGTGAAGGTGATGCTTGGTATGGTGAAGGTGATGCTTGGTATGGTGAAGGTGATGCTTGGTATGGTGAAGGTGATGCTTGGTATGGTGAAGGTGATGCTTGGTATGGTGAAGGTGATGCTTGGTATGGTGAAGGTGATGCTTGGTATGGTGAAGGTGATGCTTGGTATGGTGAAGGTGATGCTTGCTATGGTGGAGGTGATGCTTGCTATGGTGAAGGTGATGCTTGGTATGGTGAAGGTGATGCTTGCTATGGTGAAGGTGATGCTTGGTATGGTGAAGGTGATGCTTGGTATGGTGAAGGTGATGCTTGCTATGGTGGAGGTGATGCTTGCTACGGTGAAGGTGATGCTTGCTATGGTGAAGGTGATGCTTGCTATGGTGAAGGTGATGCTTGCTATGGTGAAGGTGATGCTTGCTATGGTGAAGGTGATGCTTGCTATGGTGAAGGTGATGCTTGCTATGGTGAAGGTGATGCTTGCTATGGTGAAGGTGATGCTTGCTATGGTGGAGGTGATGCTTGCTATGGTGGAAGTGATGCTTGCTATGGTGGAGGTGATGCTTGCTATGGTGGAGGTGATGCTTGCTATGGTGGAGGTGATGCTTGCTATGGTGAAGGTGATGCTTGCTATGGTGAAGGTGATGCTTGCTATGGTGAAGGTGATGCTTGCTATGGTGAAGGTGATGCTTGCTTTGGTGAAGGTGATGCTTGCTATGGTGGAGGTGATGCTTGCTATGGTGAAGGTGATGCTTGCTATGGTGAAGGTGATGCTTGCTATGGTGAATGTGATGCTTGCTATGGTGAAGGTGGTGCTTGGTATGGTGAAGGTGGTGCTTGCTATGGTGAAGGTGATGCTTGGTATGGTGAAGGTGATGCTTGGTATGGTGAAGGTGATGCTTGGTATGGTGAAGGTGATGCTTGGTATGTTGAAGGCGATGCTTGGTATGGTGAAGGCGATGCTTGGTATGGTGAAGGTGTTGCTTGGTATGGTGAAGGTGTTGCTTGGTATGGGGAAGGTGATGCTTGGCATGGTGAAGGTGTTGCTTGGTATGGTGAAGGTGATGCTTGGTATGGTGAAGGTGATGCTTGGTATGGTGAAGGTGATGCTTGGTATGGTGAAGGTGATGCTTGGTATGGTGAACGTGATGCTTGGTATGGTGAAGGTGATGCTTGGTATGGTGAAGGTGATGCTTGGTATGGTGAAGGTGATGCTTGGTATGGTGAAGGTGGTGCTCGGTATGGTGAAGGTGATGCTCGGTATGTTGAAGGTGATGCTTGGTATGTTGAAGGTGATGCTTGGTATGGTGAAGGTGACGCTTGGTATGGTGAAGGTGATACTTGGTATGGTGAAGGTGATACTTGGTACGGTGAAGGTGATACTTGGTACGGTGAAGGTGATACTTGGTACGGTGAAGGTGATACTTGGTACGGTGAAGGTGATACTTGGTACGGTGAAGGTGATACTTGGTACGGTGAAGGTGATACTTGGTACGGTGAAGGTGATGCTTGGTACGGTGAAGGTGATGCTTGGTACGGTGAAGGTGATGCTTGGTACGGTGAAGGTGATGCTTGCTATGGTGAAGGTGATGCTTGGTATGGTGAAGGTGATGCTTGCTATGGTGAAGGTGATGCTTGCTATGGTGAAGGTGATGCTTGGTATGGTGAAGGTGATGCTTGGTATGGTGAAGGTGATGCTTGGTATGGAAGGTGATGCTTGCTATGGTGAAGGTGATGCTTGCTATAGTGAAGGTGATGCTTGCTATGGTGAAGGTGATGCTTGGTATGGTGAAGGTGATGCTTGCTATGGTGAAGGTGATGCTTGGTATGGTGAAGGTGATGCTTGGTATGGTGAAGGTGATGCTTGCTATGGTGAAGGTGATGCTTAGTATGGTGAAGGTGATGCTTGGTATGGTGAAGGTGATGCTTGGTATGGTGAAGGTGATGCTTGCTATGGTGAAGGTGATGCTTGCTATGGTGAAGGTGATGCTTGCTATTGTGAAGGTGATGCTTGCTATGGTGAAGGTGATGCTTGCTATGGTGAAGGTGATGCTTGCTATGGTGAAGGTGATGCTTGCTATGGTGAAGGTGATGCTTGCTATTGTGAAGGTGATGCTTGCTATGGTGAAGGTGATGCTTGCTATGGTGAAGGTGATGCTTGCTATGGTGAAGGTGATGCTTGGTATGGAAGGTGATGCTTGCTATGGTGAAGGTGATGCTTGGTATGGAAGGTGATGCTTGCTATGGTGAAGGTGATGCTTGCTATGGTGAAGGTGATGCTTGCTATGGTGAAGGTGATGCTTGGTATGGTGAAAGTGATGCTTGGTATGGTGAAGGTGATGCTTGGTATGGTGAAGGTGATGCTTGCAATGGTGAAGGTGATGCTTGCTATGGTGAAGGTGATGCTTGGTATGGTGAAGGTGATTCTTGGTATGGAAGGTGATGCTTGCTATGGTGAAGGTGATGATTGCTATGGTGAAGGTGATGCTTGCTATGGTGAAGGTGATGCTTGGTATGGTGAAGGTGATGCTTGCTATGGTGAAGGTGATGCTTAGTATGGTGAAGGTGATGCTTGGTATGGTGAAGGTGATGCTTGGTATGGTGAAGGTGATGCTTGGTATGGTGAAGGTGATGCTTGGTATGGTGAAGGTAATGCTTGGTATGGTGAAGGTGATGCTTGGTATGGTGAAGGTGATGCTTGGTATGGTGAAGGTGATGCTTGGTATGGTGAAGGTGATGCTTGGTATGGTGAAGGTGATGCTTGGTATGGTGAAGGTGATGCTTGGTATGGTGAAGGTGATGCTTGGTATGGTGAAGGTGATGCTTGGTATGGTGAAGGTGATGCTTGCTATGGTGGAGGTGATGCTTGCTATGGTGAAGGTGATGCTTGGTATGGTGAAGGTGATGCTTGGTATGGTGAAGGTGATGCTTGGTATGGTGAAGGTGATGCTTGGTATGGTGAAGGTGATGCTTGCTATGGTGGAGGTGATGCTTGCTATGGTGAAGGTGATGCTTGCTATGGTGGAGGTGATGCTTGCTATGGTGAAGGTGATGCTTGCTATGGTGAAGGTGATGCTTGCTATGGTGGAGGTGATGCTTGCTATGGTGGAGGTGATGCTTGCTATGGTGAAGGTGATGCTTGCTATGGTGAAGGTGATGCTTGCTATGGTGAAGGTGATGCTTGCTATGGTGAAGGTGATGCTTGCTTTGGTGAAGGTGATGCTTGCTATGGTGGAGGTGATGCTTGCTATGGTGAAGGTGATGCTTGCTATGGTGATGGTGATGCTTGCTATGGTGAAGGTGGTGCTTGGTATGGTGAAGGTGATGCTTGCTATGGTGAAGGTGATGCTTGGTATGGTGAAGGTGATGCTTGGTATGGTGAAGGTGATGCTTGGTATGGTGAAGGTGATGCTTGGTATGTTGAAGGTGATGCTTGGTATGGTGAAGGTGATGCTTGGTATGGTGAAGGCGATGCTTGGTATGGTGAAGGCGATGCTTGGTATGGTGAAGGTGTTGCTTGGTATGGTGAAGGTGATGCTTGGTATGGTGAAGGTGTTGCTTGGTATGGTGAAGGTGATGCTTGATATGGTGATGGTGATGCTTGGTATGGTGAAGGTGATGCGTGGTATGGTGAAGGTGATGCTTGGTATGGTGAAGGTGATGCTTGGTATGGTGAAGGTGATGCTTGGTATGGTGAAGGTGATGCTTGGTATGGTGAAGGTGATGCTTGGTATGGTGAAGGTGATTCTTGGTATGGTGAAGGTGATGCTTGGTATGGTGAAGGTGATGCTTGGTATGTTGAAGGTGATGCTTGGTATGGTGAAGGTGACGCTTGGTATGGTGAAGGTGACACTTGGTATGGTGAAGGTGATACTTGGTATGGTGAAGGTGATACTTGGTATGGTGAAGGTGATACTTGGTATGGTGAAGGTGATACTTGGTATGGTGAAGGTGATACTTGGTATGGTGAAGGTGATACTTGGTATGGTGAAGGTGATGCTTGGTATGGTGAAGGTGATGCTTGGTATGGTGAAGGTGATGCTTGGTATGGTGAAGGTGATGCTTGGTAAGGTGAAGGTGATGCTTGGTATGGTGAAGGTGATGCTTGGTATGGTGAAGGTGATGCTTGGTATGGTGAAGGTGATGCTTGGTATGGTGAAGGTGATACTTGGTATGGTGAAGGTGATACTTGGTACGGTGAAGGTGATACTTGGTACGGTGAAGGTGATACTTGGTACGGTGAAGGTGATGCTTGGTACGGTGAAGGTGATGCTTGGTATGGTGAAGGTGATGGTTGGTATGGTGAAGGTGATGCTTGGTATGGTGAAGGTGATACTTGGTATGGTGGAGGTGATGCTTGCTATGGTGAAGGTGATGCTTGCTATGGTGAAGGTGATGCTTGCTATGGTGAAGGTGATGCTTGCTATGGTGAAGGTGATGCTTGCTATGGTGAAGGTGATGCTTGCTATGGTGAAGGTGATGCTTGCTATGGTGGAGGTGATGCTTGCTATGGTGGAGGTGATGCTTGCTATGGTGAAGGTGTTGCTTGCTATGGTGAAGGTGATGCTTGCTATGGTGAAGGTGATGCTTTCTATGGTGAAGGTGATGCTTGCTATGGTGGAGGTGATGCTTGCTATGGTGGAGGTGATGCTTGCTATGGTGGAGGTGATGCTTGCTATGGTGGAGGTGATGCTTGCTATGGTGGAGGTGATGCTTGCTATGGTGGAGGTGATGCTTTCTATGGTGAAGGTGATGCTTGCAATGGTGAATGTGATGCTTGCTATGGTGGAGGTGATGCTTTCTATGGTGAAGGTGATGCTTGCAATGGTGAATGTGATGCTTGCTATGGTGAAGGTGATGCTTGCTATGGTGAAGGTGATGCTTGCTATGGTGAAGGCGATGCTTGCTTTGGTGAAGGTGATGCTTGCTATGGTGGAGGTGATGCTTGCTATGGTGAAGGTGATGCTTGCTATGGTGAAGGTGATGCTTGCTATGGTGAAGGTGATGCTTGCTATGGTGAAGGCGATGCTTGGTATGGTTTAGGTGATGCTTGCTATGGTGAAGGTGATGCTTGCTATGGTGAAGGTGATGCTTGGTATGGTGAAGGTGATGCTTGGTATGGTGAAGGTGATGCTTGGTATGGTGAAGGTGATGCTTGGTATGGTGAAGGTGATGCTTGGTATGGTGAAGGTGATGCTTGGTATGGTGAAGGTGATGCTTGGTATGGTGACGGTGATGCTTGGTATGGTGAAGGTGATGCTTGGTATGGTGAAGGTGATGCTTGGTATGGTGAAGGTGATGCTTGGTATGGTGAAGGTGATCCTTGGTATGGTGAAGGTGATGCTTGGTATGGTGAAGGTGATGCTTGGTATGGTGAAGGTGATACTTGGTATGGTGAAGGTGATGCTTGGTATGGTGAAGGTGATGCTTTGTATGGAAGGTGATGCTTGCTATGGTGAAGGTGATGCTTGCTATGGTGAAGGTGATGCTTGCTATGGTGAAGGTGATGCTTGCTATGGTGAAGGTGATGCTTGCTATGTTGAAGGTGATGCTTGGTATGGTGAAGGTGATGCTTGCTATGGTGAAGGTGATGCTTGGTATGGTGAAGGTGATGCTTGGTATGGTGAAGGTGATGCTTGGTATGGTGAAGGTGATGCTTGGTATGGTGAAGATGATGCTTGCTATGGTGAAGGTGATGCTTGGTATGGTGAAGGTAATGCTTGGTATGGTGAAGGTGATGCTTGGTATGGTGAACGTGAATCTTGGTATGGTGAAGGTGATGCTTGGTATGGTGAAGGTGATGCTTGCTATGGTGGAGGTGATGCTTGCTATGGTGAAGGTGATGCTTGGTATGGTGAAGGTGATGCTTGCTATGGTGAAGGTGATGCTTGGTATGGTGAAGGTGATGCTTGGTATGGTGAAGGTGATGCTTGCTATGGTGGAGGTGATGCTTGCTACGGTGAAGGTGATGCTTGCTATGGTGAAGGCGATGCTTGCTATGGTGAAGGTGATGCTTGCTATGGTGAAGGTGATGCTTGCTATGGTGGAGGTGATGCTTGCTATGGTGAAGGTGATGCTTGCTATGGTGAAGGTGATGCTTGCTATGGTGAAGGTGATGCTTGCTATGGTGAAGGTGATGCTTGCTATGGTGGAGGTGATGCTTGCTATGGTGGAAGTGATGCTTGCTATGGTGGAGGTGATGCTTGCTATGGTGGAGGTGATGCTTGCTATGGTGGAGGTGATGCTTGCTATGGTGAAGGTGATGCTTGCTATGGTGAAGGTGATGCTTGCTATGGTGAAGGTGATGCTTGCTATGGTGAAGGTGATGCTTGCTTTGGTGAAGGTGATGCTTGCTATGGTGGAGGTGATGCTTGCTATGGTGAAGGTGATGCTTGCTATGGTGAAGGTGATGCTTGCTATGGTGAATGTGATGCTTGCTATGGTGAAGGTGGTGCTTGGTATGGTGAAGGTGATGCTTGCTATGGTGAAGGTGATGCTTGGTAAGGTGAAGGTGATGCTTGGTATGGTGAAGGTGATGCTTGGTATGGTGAAGGTGATGCTTGGTATGGTGAAGGTGATGCTTGGTATGGTGAAGGTGATGCTTGGTATGTTGAAGGTGATGCTTGGTATGGTGAAGGTGATGCTTGGTATGGTGAAGGCGTTGCTTGGTATGGTGAAGGTGTTGCTTGGTATGGTGAAGGTGTTGCTTGGTATGGGGAAGGTGATGCTTGGCATGGTGAAGGTGTTGCTTGGTATGGTGAAGGTGATGCTTGGTATGGTGAAGGTGATGCTTGGTATGGTGAACGTGATGCTTGGTATGGTGAAGGTGATGCTTGGTATGGTGAAGGTGATGCTTGGTATGGTGAAGGTGATGCTTGGTATGGTGAAGGTGATGCTTGGTATGGTGAAGGTGATGCTTGGTATGGTGAAGGTGATGCTTGGTATGGTGAAGGTGATGCTTGGTATGGTGAAGGTGATGCTTGGTATGGTGAAGGTGATGCTTGGTATGGTGAAGGTGATCCTTGGTATGGTGAAGGTGATGCTTGGTATGGTGAAGGTGATGCTTGGTATGGTGAAGGTGATACTTGGTATGGTGAAGGTGATGCTTGGTATGGTGAAGGTGATGCTTTGTATGGAAGGTGATGCTTGCTATGGTGAAGGTGATGCTTGCTATGGTGAAGGTGATGCTTGCTATGGTGAAGGTGATGCTTGCTATGTTGAAGGTGATGCTTGGTATGGTGAAGGTGATGCTTGCTATGGTGAAGGTGATGCTTGGTATGGTGAAGGTGATGCTTGGTATGGTGAAGGTGATGCTTGGTATGGTGAAGGTGATGCTTGGTATGGTGAAGATGATGCTTGCTATGGTGAAGGTGATGCTTGGTATGGTGAAGGTAATGCTTGGTATGGTGAAGGTGATGCTTGGTATGGTGAACGTGAATCTTGGTATGGTGAAGGTGATGCTTGGTATGGTGAAGGTGATGCTTGCTGTGGTGGAGGTGATGCTTGCTATGGTGAAGGTGATGCTTGGTATGGTGAAGGTGATGCTTGCTATGGTGAAGGTGATGCTTGGTATG
This sequence comes from Amblyomma mixtum, assembly GCF_055824585.1. Classification (NCBI taxonomy): domain Eukaryota; kingdom Metazoa; phylum Arthropoda; class Arachnida; order Ixodida; family Ixodidae; genus Amblyomma; species Amblyomma mixtum. The sequence continues at coordinate 321,712,518 of NC_143014.1, forward strand.
GTGAAGGTGATGCTTGGTATGGTGAAGGTGATGCTTGCTATGGTGGAGGTGATGCTTGCTACGGTGAAGGTGATGCTTGCTATGGTGAAGGCGATGCTTGCTATGGTGAAGGTGATGCTTGCTATGGTGAAGGTGATGCTTGCTATGGTGGAGGTGATGCTTGCTATGGTGAAGGTGATGCTTGCTATGGTGAAGGTGATGCTTGCTATGGTGAAGGTGATGCTTGCTATGGTGAAGGTGATGCTTGCTATGGTGGAGGTGATGCTTGCTATGGTGGAAGTGATGCTTGCTATGGTGGAGGTGATGCTTGCTATGGTGGAGGTGATGCTTGCTATGGTGGAGGTGATGCTTGCTATGGTGAAGGTGATGCTTGCTATGGTGAAGGTGATGCTTGCTATGGTGAAGGTGATGCTTGCTATGGTGAAGGTGATGCTTGCTTTGGTGAAGGTGATGCTTGCTATGGTGGAGGTGATGCTTGCTATGGTGAAGGTGATGCTTGCTATGGTGAAGGTGATGCTTGCTATGGTGAATGTGATGCTTGCTATGGTGAAGGTGGTGCTTGGTATGGTGAAGGTGATGCTTGCTATGGTGAAGGTGATGCTTGGTAAGGTGAAGGTGATGCTTGGTATGGTGAAGGTGATGCTTGGTATGGTGAAGGTGATGCTTGGTATGGTGAAGGTGATGCTTGGTATGGTGAAGGTGATGCTTGGTATGTTGAAGGTGATGCTTGGTATGGTGAAGGTGATGCTTGGTATGGTGAAGGCGTTGCTTGGTATGGTGAAGGTGTTGCTTGGTATGGTGAAGGTGTTGCTTGGTATGGGGAAGGTGATGCTTGGCATGGTGAAGGTGTTGCTTGGTATGGTGAAGGTGATGCTTGGTATGGTGAAGGTGATGCTTGGTATGGTGAACGTGATGCTTGGTATGGTGAAGGTGATGCTTGGTATGGTGAAGGTGATGCTTGGTATGGTGAAGGTGATGCTTGGTATGGTGAAGGTGATGCTTGGTATGGTGAAGGTGATGCTTGGTATGTTGAAGGTGATGCTTGGTATGGTGAAGGTGACGCTTGGTATGGTGAAGGTGACACTTGGTATGGTGAAGGTGATACTTGGTATGGTGAAGGTGATACTTGGTATGGTGAAGGTGATACTTGGTATGGTGAAGGTGATACTTGGTATGGTGAAGGTGATACTTGGTACGGTGAAGGTGATACTTGGTACGGTGAAGGTGATACTTGGTACGGTGAAGGTGATACTTGGTACGGTGAAGGTGATACTTGGTACGGTGAAGGTGATACTTGGTACGGTGAAGGTGATACTTGGTACGGTGAAGGTGATACTTGGTACGGTGAAGGTGATACTTGGTACGGTGAAGGTGATGCTTGGTACGGTGAAGGTGATGCTTGGTACGGTGAAGGTGATGCTTGGTACGGTGAAGGTGATGCTTGCTACGGTGAAAGTGATGCTTGGTATGGTGAAGGTGATGCTTGCTATGGTGAAGGTGATGCTTGGTATGGTGAAGGTGATGCTTGGTATGGTGAAGGTGATGCTTGCTATGGTGAAGGTGATGCTTGGTATGGAAGGTGATGCTTGCTATGGTGAAGGTGATGCTTGCTATGGTGAAGGTGATGCTTGCTATGGTGAAGGTGATGCTTGCTATGGTGAAGGTGATGCTTGGTATGGTGAAGGTGATGCTTGGTATGGTGAAGGTGATGCTTGGTATGGTGAAGGTGATGCTTGGTATGGTGAAGGTGATGCTTGGTATGGTGAAGGTGATGCTTGGTATGGTGAAGGTGATGCTTGGTATGGTGAAGGTGATGCTTGGTATGGTGAAGGTGATCCTTGGTATGGTGGAGGTGATGCTTGCTATGGTGAAGGTGATGCTTGCTCTGGTGAAGGTGATGCTTGCTATGGTGAAGGTGATGCTTGCTATGGTGAAGGTGATGCTTGCTATGGTGAAGGTGATGCTTGCTATGGTGGAGGTGATGCTTGCTATGGTGAAGGTGATGCTTGCTATGGTGAAGGTGATGCTTTCTATGGTGAAGGTGATGCTTGCTATGGTGGAGGTGATGCTTGCTATGGTGAAGGTGATGCTTGCTATGGTGAAGGTGATGCTTGCAATGGTGAATGTGATGCTTGCTATGGTGAAGGTGATGCTTGCTATGGTGAAGGTGATGCTTGCTATGGTGAAGGTGATGCTTGCTATGGTGAAGGTGATGCTTGCTATGGTGAAGGTGATGCTTGCTATGGTGAAGGTGATGCTTGCTATGGTGAATGTGATGCTTGCTATGGTGAAGGTGATGCTTGCTATGGTGAAGGTGATGCTTGCTATGGTGAAGGTGATGCTTGCTATGGTGAAGGTGATGCTTGCTTTGGTGAAGGTGATGCTTGCTATGGTGAAGGTGATGCTTGCTATGGTGAAGGTGATGCTTGCTATGGTGAAGGTGATGCTTGCTATGGTGAAGGTGATGCTTGCTATGGTGAAGGTGATGCTTGGTATGGTTTAGGTGATGCTTGCTATGGTGAAGGTGATGCTTGCTATGGTGAAGGTGATGCTTGGTATGGTGAAGGTGATGCTTGGTATGGTGAAGGTGATGCTTGGTATGGTGAAGGTGATGCTTGGTATGGTGAAGGTGATGCTTGGTATGGTGGAGGTGATGCTTGGTATGGTGAAGGTGATGCTTGGTATGGTGAAGGTGATGCTTGGTATGGTGAAGGTGATGCTTTCTATGGTGAATGTGATGCTTGCTATGGTGAAGGTGATGCTTGCTATGGTGAAGGCGATGCTTGCTATGGTGAAGGTGATGCTTGCTATGGTGAAGGTGATGCTTGGTATGGTGAAGTTGATGCTTGGTATGGTGAAGGTGATGCTTGGTATGGTGAAGGTGATGCTTGGTATGGTGAAGGTGATGCTTGGTATGGTGAAGGTGATGCTTGGTATGGTGAAGGTGATGCTTGGTATGGTGACGGTGATGCTTGGTATGGTGAAGGTGATGCTTGGTATGGTGAAGGTGATGCTTGGTATGGTGAAGGTGATCCTTGGTATGGTGAAGGTGATACTTGGTATGGTGAAGGCGATGCTTGGTATGGTGAAGGTGATGCTTGGTATGGTGAAGGTGATACTTGGTATGGTGAAGGTGATGCTTGGTATGGTGAAGGTGATGCTTGGTATGGAAGGTGATGGTTGCTATGGTGAAGGTGATGCTTGCTATGGTGAAGGTGATGCTTGGTATGGTGAAGGTGATTCTTGGTATGGAAGGTGATTCTTGGTATGGAAGGTGATGCTTGCTATGGTGAAGGTGATGCTTGCTATGGTGAAGGTGATGCTTGCTATGGTGAAGGTGATGCTTGGTATGGTGAAGGTGATGCTTGCTATGGTGAAGGTGATGCTTAGTATGGTGAAGGTGATGCTTGGTATGGTGAAGGTGATGCTTGGTATGGCGAAGGTGATGCTTGGTATGGTGAAGGTGATGCTTGCTATGGTGAAGGTGATGCTTGGTATGGTGAAGGTAATGCTTGGTATGGTGAAGGTGATGCTTGGTATGGTGAAGGTGAATCTTGGCATGGTGAAGGTGATGCTTGGTATGGTGAAGGTGATGCTTGGTATGGTGAAGGTGATGCTTGGTATGGTGAAGGTGATGCTTGGTATGGTGAAGGTGATGCTTGGTATGGTGAAGGTGATGCTTGGTATGGTGAAGGTGATGCTTGGTATGGTGAAGGTGATGCTTCGTATGGTGAAGGTGATGCTTGGTATGGTGAAGGTGATGCTTGGTATGGTGAAGGTGATGCTTGGTATGGTGAAGGTGATGCTTGGTAAGGTGAAGGTGATGCTTGGTATGGTGAAGGTGATGCTTGGTATGGTGAAGGTGATGCTTGGTATGGTGAAGGTGATGCTTGGTATGGTGAAGGTGATACTTGGTATGGTGAAGGGGATAATTGGTACGGTGAAGGTGATACTTGGTACGGTGAAGGTGATACTTGGTACGGTGAAGGTGATACTTGGTACGGTGAAGGTGATGCTTGGTACGGTGAAGGTGATGGTTGGTATGGTGAAGGTGATGCTTGGTATGGTGAAGGTGATGCTTGGTATGGTGAAGGTAATGCTTGGTATGGTGAAGGTGATGCTTGGTATGGTGAAGGTGAATCTTGGCATGGTGAAGGTGATGCTTGGTATGGTGAAGGTGATGCTTGGTATGGTGAAGGTGATGCTTGGTATGGTGAAGGTGATGCTTGGTATGGTGAAGGTGATGCTTGGTATGGTGAAGGTGATGCTTGGTATGGTGAAGGTGATGCTTGGTATGGTGAAGGTGATGCTTCGTATGGTGAAGGTGATGCTTGGTATGGTGAAGGTGATGCTTGGTATGGTGAAGGTGATGCTTGGTATGGTGAAGGTGATGCTTGGTAAGGTGAAGGTGATGCTTGGTATGGTGAAGGTGATGCTTGGTATGGTGAAGGTGATGCTTGGTATGGTGAAGGTGATGCTTGGTATGGTGAAGGTGATACTTGGTATGGTGAAGGGGATAATTGGTACGGTGAAGGTGATACTTGGTACGGTGAAGGTGATACTTGGTACGGTGAAGGTGATACTTGGTACGGTGAAGGTGATGCTTGGTACGGTGAAGGTGATGGTTGGTATGGTGAAGGTGATGCTTGGTATGGTGAAGGTGATGCTTGGTATGGTGGAGGTGATGATTGCTATGGTGAAGGTGATGCTTGCTATGGTGAAGGTGATGCTTGCTATGGTGAAGGTGATGCTTGCTATGGTGAAGGTGATGCTTGCTATGGTGAAGGTGATGCTTGCTATGGTGGAGGTGATGCTTGCTATGGTGGAGGTGATGCTTGCTATGGTGAAGGTGATGCTTGCTATGGTGAAGGTGATGCTTGCTATGGTGAAGGTGATGCTTGCTATGGTGAAGGTGATGCTTTCTATGGTGAAGGTGATGCTTGCTATGGTGGAGGTGATGCTTGCTATGGTGGAGGTGATGCTTGCTATGGTGGAGGTGATGCTTGCTATGGTGGAGGTGATGCTTGCTATGGTGGAGGTGATGCTTGCTATGGTGGAGGTGATGCTTGCTATGGTGAAGGTGATGCTTGCTATGGTGAAGGTGATGCTTGCAATGGTGAATGTGATGCTTGCTATGGTGAAGGTGATGCTTGCTATGGTGAAGGCGATGCTTGCTATGGTGAAGGTGATGCTTGCTATGGTGAAGGTGATGCTTGGTATGGTGAAGGTGATGCTTGGTATGGTGAAGGTGATGCTTGGTATGGTGAAGGTGATGCTTGGTATGGTGAAGGTGATGCTTGGTATGGTGAAGGTGATGCTTGGTATGGTGACGGTGATGCTTGGTATGGTGAAGGTGATGCTTGGTATGGTGAAGGTGATGCTTGGTATGGTGAAGGTGATCCTTGGTATGGTGAAGGTGATACTTGGTATGGTGAAGGCGATGCTTGGTATGGTGAAGGTGATGCTTGGTATGGTGAAGGTGATACTTGGTGTGGTGAAGGTGATGCTTGGTATGGTGAAGGTGATGCTTGGTATGGAAGGTGATGCTTGCTATGGTGAAGGTGATGCTTGCTATGGTGAAGGTGATGCTTGGTATGGTGAAGGTGATTCTTGGTATGGAAGGTGATTCTTGGTATGGAAGGTGATGCTTGCTATGGTGAAGGTGATGCTTGCTATGGTGAAGGTGATGCTTGGTATGGTGAAGGTGATGCTTGCTATGGTGAAGGTGATGCTTAGTATGGTGAAGGTGATGCTTGGTATGGTGAAGGTGATGCTTGGTATGGTGAAGGTGATGCTTGGTATGGTGAAGGTGAATCTTGGCATGGTGAAGGTGATGCTTGGTATGGTGAAGGTGATGCTTGGTATGGTGAAGGTGATGCTTGGTATGGTGAAGGTGATGCTTGGTATGGTGAAGGTGATGCTTGGTATGGTGAAGGTGATGCTTGGTATGGTGAAGGTGATGCTTGGTATGGTGAAGGTGATGCTTGGTATGGTGAAGGTGATGCTTGGTATGGTGAAGGTGATGCTTGGTATGGTGAAGGTGATGCTTGGTATGGTGAAGGTGATGCTTGGTATGGTGAAGGTGATGCTTGGTATGGTGAAGGTGATGCTTGCTATGGTGGAGGTGATGCTTGCTATGGTGAAGGTGATGCTTGGTATGGTGAAGGTGATGCTTGCTATGGTGAAGGTGATGCTTGGTATGGTGAAGGTGATGCTTGGTATGGTGAAGGTGATGCTTGCTATGGTGGAGGTGATGCTTGCTACGGTGAAGGTGGTGCTTGCTATGGTGAAGGTGGTGCTTGCTATGGTGGAGGTGATGCTTGCTATGGTGGAAGTGATGCTTGCTATGGTGGAGGTGATGCTTGCTATGGTGGAGGTGATGCTTGCTATGGTGGAGGTGATGCTTGCTATGGTGAAGGTGATGCTTGCTATGGTGAAGGTGATGCTTGCTATGGTGAAGGTGATGCTTGCTATGGTGAAGGTGATGCTTGCTTTGGTGAAGATGATGCTTGCTATGGTGGAGGTGATGCTTGCTATGGTGAAGGTGATGCTTGCTATGGTGAAGGTGATGCTTGCTATGGTGAATGTGATGCTTGCTATGGTGAAGGTGGTGCTTGGTATGGTGAAGGTGATGCTTGGTATGTTGAAGGTGATGCTTGGTATGGTGAAGGTGATGCTTGGTATGGTGAAGGTGATGCTTGGTATGGGGAAGGTGATGCTTGGCATGGTGAAGGTGTTGCTTGGTATGGTGAAGGTGATGCTTGGTATGGTGAAGGTGATGCTTGGTATGGTGAAGGTGATGCTTGGTATGGTGAAGGTGATGCTTGGTATGGTGAAGGTGATGCTTGGCATGGTGAAGGTGATGCTTGGTATGGTGAAGGTGATGCTTGGTATGTTGAAGGTGATGCTTGGTATGGTGAAGGTGATGCTTGGTATGGTGAAGGTGATGCTTGGTATGGTGAAGGTGATGCTTGGTATGTTGAAGGTGATGCTTGGTATGGTGAAGGTGACGCTTGGTATGGTGAAGGTGACACTTGGTATGGTGAAGGTGACACTTGGTATGGTGAAAGCGATACTTGGTACGGTGAAGGTGATACTTGGTACGGTGAAGGTGATACTTAGTACGGTGAAGGTGATACTTGGTATGGTGAAGGTGATACTTGGTACGGTGAAGGTGATACTTGGTACGGTGAAGGTGATACTTGGTACAGTGAAGGTGATACTTGGTACGGTGAAGGTGATACTTGGTACGGTGAAGGTGATACTTGGTACGGTGAAGGTGATACTTGGTACGGTGAAGGTGATACTTGGTACGGTGAAGGTGATGCTTGGTACGGTGAAGGTGATGCTTGGTACGGTGAAGGTGATGCTTGGTATGGAAGGTGATGCTTGCTATGGTGAAGGTGATGCTTGCTATGGTGAAGGTGATGCTTGGTATGGTGAAGGTGATGCTTGGTATGGTGAAGGTGATGCTTGGTATGGTGAAGGTGATGCTTGGTATGGTGAAGGTGATGCTTGGTATGGAAGGTGATGCTTGCTATGGTGAAGGTGATGCTTGCTATGGTGAAGGTGATGCTTGGTATGGTGAAGGTGATGCTTGGTATGGTGAAGGTGATGCTTGGTATGGTGAAGGTGATGCTTGGTATGGTGAAGGTGATGCTTGGTATGGTGAAGGTGATGCTTGGTATGGTGAAGGTGATGCTTGGTATGGTGAAGGTGATGCTTGGTATGGTGGAGGTGATGCTTGCTATGGTAGAGGTGATGCTTGCTATGGTGAAGGTGATGGTTGCTATGGTGAAGGTGATGCTTGCTATGGTGAATGTGATGCTTTCTATGGTGAAGGTGTTGCTTGCTATGGTGGAGGTGATGCTTGCTATGGTGGAGGTGATGCTTGCTATGGTGGAGGTGATGCTTGCTATGGTGGAGGTGATGCTTGCTATGGTGGAGGTGATGCTTGCTATGGTGGAGGTGATGCTTGCTATGGTGAAGGTGATGCTTGCTATGGTGAAGGTGATGCTTGCAATGGTGAATGTGATGCTTGCTATGGTGAAGGTGATGCTTGCTATGGTGAAGGTGATGCTTGCTATGGTGAAGGTGATGCTTGCTATGGTGAAGGTGATGCTTGCTTTGGTGAAGGTGATGCTTGCTATGGTGGAGGTGATGCTTGCTATGGTGAAGGTGATGCTTGCTATGGTGAAGGTGATGCTTGCTATTTTGAAGGTGATGCTTGCTATGGTGAAGGTGATGCTTGCTATGGTGAAGGTGATGCTTGGTATGGTGAAGGTGATGCTTGGTATGGTGAAGGTGATGCTTGGTATGGTGAAGGTGATGCTTGGTATGGTGAAGGTGATGCTTGGTATGGTGAAGGTGATGCTTGGTATGGTGAAGGTGATGCTTGGTATGGTGAAGGTGATGCTTGGTATGGTGAAGGTGATGCTTGCTATGGTGAAGGTGATGCTTTCCATGGTGAAGGTGATGCTTTCCATGGTGGAGGTGATGCTTGCTATGGTGGAGGTGATGCTTGCTATGGTGGAGGTGATGCTTGCTATGGTGGAGGTGATGCTTGCTATGGTGGAGGTGATGCTTGCTATGGTGAATGTGATGCTTGCTATGGTGAAGGTGGTGCTTGCTATGGTGAAGGTGATGCTTGCTATGGTGAAGGTGATGCTTGGTATGGTGAAGGTGATGCTTGGTATGGTGAAGGTGATGCTTGGTATGGTAAAGGTGATGCTTGGTATGTTGAAGGTGATGCTTGGTATGGTGAAGGCGATGCTTGGTATGGTGAAGGCGATGCTTGGTATGGTGAAGGTGTTGCTTGGTATGGTGAAGGTGTTGCTTGGTATGGTGAAGTGATGCTTGGTATGGTGAAGGTGTTGCTTGGTATGGTGAAGGTGATGCTTGGTATGGTGAAGGTGATGCTTGGTATGGTGAAGGTGATGCTTGGTATGGTGAAGGTGATGCTTGGTATGGTGAAGGTGATGCTTGGTATGGTGAAGGTGATGCTTGGTATGGTGAAGGTGATGCTTGCTATGGTGAAGGTGATGCTTGCTATGGTGGAGGTGATGCTTGCTATGGTGGAGGTGATGCTTGCTATGGTGAAGGTGATGCTTGCTATGGTGAAGGTGATGCTTGCAATGGTGAATGTGATGCTTGCTATGGTGAAGGTGATGCTTGCTATGGTGAAGGTGATGCTTGCTATGGTGAAGGTGATGCTTGCTATGGTGAAGGTGATGCTTGCTTTGGTGAAGGTGATGCTTGCTATGGTGGAGGTGATGCTTGCTATGGTGAAGGTGATGCTTGCTATGGTGAAGGTGATGCTTGCTATGGTGAAGGTGATGCTTGCTATGGTGAAGGTGATGCTTGCTATGGTGAAGGTGATGCTTGGTATGGTTTAGGTGATGCTTGCTATGGTGAAGGTGATGCTTGGTATGGTGAAGGTGATGCTTGGTATGGTGAAGGTGATGCTTGGTATGGTGAAGGTGATGCTTGGTATGTTGAAGGTGATGCTTGGTATGGTGAAGGTGATGCTTGGTATGGTGAAGCTGATGCTTGGTATGGTGGAGGTGATGCTTGCTATGGTGAAGGTGATGCTTGCTATGGTGAAGGTGATGCTTGCTATGGTGAAGGTGATGCTTTCTATGGTGAAGGTGATGCTTTCTATAGTGAAGGTGATGCTTGCTATGGTGGAGGTGATGCTTGCTATGGTGGAGGTGATGCTTGCTATGGTGGAGGTGATGCTTGCTATGGTGGAGGTGATGCTTGCTATGGTGGAGGTGATGCTTGCTATGGTGGAGGTGATGCTTGCTATGGTGGAGGTGATGCTTGCTATGGTGAAGGTGATGCTTGCTATGGTGAAGGTGATGCTTGCAATGGTGAATGTGATGCTTGCTATGGTGAAGGTGATGCTTGCTATGGTGAAGGTGATGCTTGCTATGGTGAAGGTGATGCTTGCTATGGTGAAGGTGATGCTTGCTTTGGTGAAGGTGATGCTTGCTATGGTGGAGGTGATGCTTGCTATGGTGAAGGTGATGCTTGCTATGGTGAAGGTGATGCTTGCTATGGTGAAGGTGATGCTTGCTATGGTGAAGGTGATGCTTGGTATGGTTTAAGTGATGCTTGCTATGGTGAAGGTGATGCTTGGTATGGTGAAGGTGATGCTTGGTATGGTGAAGGTGATGCTTGGTATGGTGAAGGTGATGCTTGGTATGGTGAAGGTGATGCTTGGTATGGTGAAGGTGATGCTTGGTATGGTGAAGGTGATGCTTGGTATGGTGAAGGTGAGGCTTGGTATGGTGAAGGTGATGCTTGGTATGGTGAAGGTGATGCTTGCTATGGTGAAGGTGATGCTTTCCATGGTGAAGGTGATGCTTGCTATGGTGGAGGTGATGCTTGCTATGGTGGAGGTGGTGCTTGCTATGGTGGAGGTGATGCTTGCTATGGTGGAGGTGATGCTTGCTATGGTGGAGGTGATGCTTGCTATGGTGGAAGTGATGCTTGCTATGGTGGAGGTGATGCTTGCTATGGTGGAGTTGATGCTTGCTATCGTGGAGGTGATGCTTGCTATGGTGGAGGTGATGCTTGCTATGGTGGAGGTGATGCTTGCTATGGTGGAGGTGATGCTTGCTATGGTGAAGGTGATGCTTGCTATGGTGAAGGTGATGCTTGCTATGGTGAAGGTGATGCTTGCTATGGTGAAGGTGATGCTTGCTTTGGTGAAGGTGATGCTTGCTATGGTGGAGGTGATGCTTGCTATGGTGAAGGTGATGCTTGCTATGGTGAATGTGATGCTTGCTATGGTGAATGTGATGCTTGCTATGGTGAAGGTGGTGCTTGCTATGGTGAAGGTGATGCTTGGTATGGTGAAGGTGATGCTTGGTATGGTGAAGGTGATGCTTGGTATGGTGAAGGTGATGCTTGGTATGGTGAAGGTGATGCTTGGTATGTTGAAGGTGATGCTTGGTATGGTGAAGGCGATGCTTGGTATGGTGAAGGCGATGCTTGGTATGGTGAAGGTGTTGCTTGGTATGGTGAAGGTGTTGCTTGGTATGGTGAAGTGATGCTTGGTATGGTGAAGGTGTTGCTTGGTATGGTGAAGGTGATGCTTGGTATGGTGAAGGTGATGCTTGGTATGGTGAAGGTGATGCTTGGTATGGTGAAGGTGATGCTTGGTATGGTGAAGGTGATGCTTGGTATGGTGAAGGTGATGCTTGGTATGGTGAAGGTGATGCTTGGTATGGTGAAGGTGATGCTTGGTATGGTGAAGGTGATGCTTGGTATGGTGAAGGTGATGCTTGGTATGGTGAAGGTGATGCTTGGTATGGTGAAGGTGATGCTTGCTATGGTGAAGGTGATGCTTTCTATGGTGAAGGTGATGCTTTCTATGGTGAAGGTGATGCTTGCTATGGTGGAGGTGATGCTTGCTATGGTGGAGGTGATGCTTGCTATGGTGGAGGTGATGCTTGCTATGGTGGAGGTGATGCTTGCTATGGTGGAAGTGATGCTTGCTATGGTGGAAGTGATGCTTGCTATGGTGGAGTTGATGCTTGCTATGGTGGAGTTGATGCTTGCTATGGTGGAGGTGATGCTTGCTATGGTGGAGGTGATGCTTGCTATGGTGGAGGTGATGCTTGCTATGGTGAAGGTGATGCTTGCTATGGTGAAGGTGATGCTTGCTATGGTGAAGGTGATGCTTGCTATGGTGAAGGTGATGCTTGCTTTGGTGAAGGTGATGCTTGCTATGGTGGAGGTGATGCTTGCTATGGTGGAGTTGATGCTTGCTATGGTGGAGGTGATGCTTGCTATGGTGGAGGTGATGCTTGCTATGGTGGAGGTGATGCTTGCTATGGTGGAGGTGATGCTTGCTATGGTGAAGGTGATGCTTGCTATGGTGAAGGTGATGCTTGCTATGGTGAAGGTGATGCTTGTTATGGTGAAGGTGATGCTTGCTTTGGTGAAGGTGATGCTTGCTATGGTGGAGGTGATGCTTGCTATGGTGAAGGTGATGCTTGCTATGGTGAATGTGATGCTTGCTATGGTGAAGGTGGTGCTTGCTATGGTGAAGGTGATGCTTGCTATGGTGAAGGTGATGCTTGGTATGGTGAAGGTGATGCTTGGTATGGTGAAGGTGATGCTTGGTATGGTGAAGGTGATGCTTGGTATGTTGAAGGTGATGCTTGGTATGGTGAAGGCGATGCTTGGTATGGTGAAGGCGATGCTTGGTATGGTGAAGGTGTTGCTTGGTATGGTGAAGGTGTTGCTTGGTATGGTGAAGTGATGCTTGGTATGGTGAAGGTGTTGCTTGGTATGGTGAAGGTGATGCTTGGTATGGTGAAGGTGATGCTTGGTATGGTGAAGGTGATGCTTGGTATGGTGAAGGTGATGCTTGGTATGGTGAAGGTGATGCTTGGTATGGTGAAGGTGATGCTTGGTATGGTGAAGGTGATGCTTGGTATGGTGAAGGTGATGCTTGGTATGGTGAAGGTGATGCTTGGTATGGTGAAGGTGATGCTTGCTATGGTGAAGGTGATGCTTTCTATGGTGAAGGTGATGCTTTCTATGGTGAAGGTGATGCTTGCTATGGTGGAGGTGATGCTTGCTATGGTGGAGGTGATGCTTGCTATGGTGGAGGTGATGCTTGCTATGGTGGAGGTGATGCTTGCTATGGTGGAAGTGATGCTTGCTATGGTGGAAGTGATGCTTGCTATGGTGGAGTTGATGCTTGCTATGGTGGAGTTGATGCTTGCTATGGTGGAGGTGATGCTTGCTATGGTGGAGGTGATGCTTGCTATGGTGGAGGTGATGCTTGCTATGGTGAAGGTGATGCTTGCTATGGTGAAGGTGATGCTTGCTATGGTGAAGGTGATGCTTGCTATGGTGAAGGTGATGCTTGCTTTGGTGAAGGTGATGCTTGCTTTGGTGAAGGTGATGCTTGCTATGGTGGAGGTGATGCTTGCTATGGTGAAGGTGATGCTTGCTATGGTGAATGTGATGCTTGCTATGGTGAAGGTGGTGCTTGCTATGGTGAAGGTGGTGCTTGGTATGGTGAAGGTGATGCTTGGTATGGTGAAGGTGATGCTTGGTATGGTGAAGGTGATGCTTGGTATGGTGAAGGTGATGCTTGGTATGTTGAAGGTGATGCTTGGTATGTTGAAGGGGATGCTTGGTATGGTGAAGGTGATGCTTGGTATGGTGAAGGTGTTGCTTGGTATGGTGAAGGTGTTGCTTGGTATGGTGAAGTGATGCTTGGTATGGTGAAGGTGTTGCTTGGTATGGTGAAGGTGATGCTTGGTATGGTGAAGGTTATGCTTGGTATGGTGAAAGTGATGCTTGGTATGGTGAAGGTGATGCTTGGTATGGTGAAGGTGATGCTTGGTATGGTGAAGGTGATGCTTGGTATGGTGAAGGTGATGCTTGGTATGGTGAAGGTGATGCTTGGTATGGTGAAGGTGATGCTTGGTATGGTGAAGGTGATGCTTGGTATGGTGAAGGTGATGCTTGGTATGTTGAAGGTGATGCTTGGTATGGTGAAGGTGACGCTTGGTATGGTGAAGGTGACACTTGGTATGGTGAAGGTGACACTTGGTATGGTGAAGGTGATACTTGGTATGGTGAAGGTGATACTTGGTATGGTGAAGGTGATACTTGGTATGGTGAAGGTGATACTTGGTATGGTGAAGGTGATACTTGGTATGGTGAAGGTGATACTTGGTATGGTGAAGGTGATGCTTGGTATGGTGAAGGTGATGCTTGGTATGGTGAAGGCGATGCTTGCTATGGTGAAGGTGATGCTTGGTATGGTGAAGGTGATGCTTGGTATGGTGAAGGTGATTCTTGCTATGGTGAAGGTGATGCTTGCTATGGTGAAGGTGATGCTTGCTATGGTGAAGGTGATGCTTGCTATGGTGAAGGTGATGCTTGGTATGGTGAAGGTGATGCTTGCTATGGTGAAGGTGATGCTTGCTATGGTGAAGGTGATGCTTGGTATGGTGAAGGTGATGCTTGGTATGGTGAAGGTGATGCTTGCTATGGTGAAGGTGATGCTTGGTATGGTGAAGGTAATGCTTGGTATGGTGAAGGTGATGCTTGGTATGGTGAAGGTGATGCTTGGTATGGTGAAGGTGATGCTTGGTATGGTGAAGGTGATGCTTGGTATGGTGAAGGTGATGCTTGGTATGGTGAAGGTGATGCTTGCTATGGTGGAGGTGATGCTTGCTATGGTGAAGGTGATGCTTGGTATGGTGAAGGTGATGCTTGCTATGGTGAAGGTGATGCTTGGTATGGTGAAGGTGATGCTTGCTATGGTGGAGGTGATGCTTGCTATGGTGAAGGTGATGCTTGCTATGGTGGAGGTGATGCTTGCTATGGTGAAGGTGATGCTTGCTATGGTTAAGGTGATGCTTGCTATGGTGGAGGTGATGCTTGCTATGGTGGAGGTGATGCTTGCTATGGTGGAGGTGATGCTTGCTATGGTGAAGGTGATGCTTGCTATGGTGAAGGTGATGCTTGCTATGGTGAAGGTGATGCTTGCTATGGTGAAGGTGATGCTTGCTATGGTGAAGGTGATGCTTGCTTTGGTGAAGGTGATGCTTGCTATGGTGGAGGTGATGCTTGCTATGGTGAAGGTGATGCTTGCTATGGTGAAGGTGATCCTTGCTATGGTGAATGTGATGCTTGCTATGGTGAAGGTGGTGCTTGGTATGGTGAAGGTGATGCTTGCTATGGTGAAGGTGATGCTTGGTATGGTGAAGGTGATGCTTGGTATGGTGAAGGTGATGCTTGGTATGGTGAAGGTGATGCTTGGTATGTTGAAGGTGATGCTTGGTATGGTGAAGGTGATGCTTGGTATGGTGAAGGCGATGCTTGGTATGGTGAAGGTGTTGCTTGGTATGGTGAAGGTGTTGATTGGTATGGTGAAGGTGATGCTTGGTATGGTGAAGGTGTTGCTTGGTATGGTGAAGGTGATGCTTGGTATGGTGATGGTGATGCTTGGTATGGTGAAGGTGATGCGTGGTATGGTGAAGGTGATGCTTGGTATGGTGAAGGTGATGCTTGGTATGGTGAAGGTGATGCTTGGTATGGTGAAGGTGATGCTTGGTATGGTGAAGGTGATGCTTGGTATGGTGAAGGTGATGCTTGGTATGGTGAAGGTGATGCTTGGTATGGTGAAGGTGATTCTTGGTATGGTGAAGGTGATGCTTGGTATGGTGAAGGTGATGCTTGGTATGTTGAAGGTGATGCTTGGTATGGTGAAGGTGACGCGTGGTATGGTGAAGGTGACACTTGGTATGGTGAAGGTGATACTTGGTATGGTGAAGGTGATACTTGGTATGGTGAAGGTGATACTTGGTATGGTGAAGGTGATACTTGGTATGGTGAAGGTGATACTTGGTATGGTGAAGGTGATACTTGGTACGGTGAAGGTGATACTTGCTACGGTGAAGGTGATACTTGGTACGGTGAAGGTGATACTTGGTACGGTGAAGGTGATACTTGGTACGGTGAAGGTGATACTTGGTATGGTGAAGGTGATGCTTGGTACGGTGAAGGTGATGCTTGGTACGGTGAAGGTGATGCTTGCTATGGCGAAGGTGATGCTTGCTATGGTGAAAGTGATGCTTGGTATGGTGAAGGTGATGCTTGCTATGGTGAAGGTGATGCTTGCTATGGTGAAGGTGATGCTTGGTATGGTGAAGGTGATGCTTGCTATGGTGAAGGTGATGCTTGGTATGGAAGGTGATGCTTGCTATGGTGAAGGTGATGCTTGCTATGGGGAAGGTGATGCTTGCTATGGTGAAGGTGATGCTTGGTATGGTGAAGGTGATGCTTAGTATGGTGAAGGTGATGCTTGGTATGGTGAAGGTGATGCTTGGTATGGTGAAGGTGATGCTTGGTATGGTGAAGGTGATGCTTGGTATGGTGAAGGTGATGCTTGGTATGGTGAAGGTGATGCTTGGTATGGTGAAGGTGATGCTTGGTATGGTGAAGGTGATGCTTGGTATGGTGAAGGTGATGCTTGGTATGGTGAAGGTGATGCTTGGTATGGTGAAGGTGATGCTTGGTATGGTGAAGGTGATACTTGGTACGGTGAAGGTGATACTTGGTACGGTGAAGGTGATACTTGGTACGGTGAAGGTGATACTTGGTACGGTGAAGGTGATGCTTGGTATGGTGAAGGTGATGGTTGGTATGGTGAAGGTGATGCTTGGTATGGTGAAGGTGATGCTTGGTATGGTGGAGGTGATGCTTGCTATGGTGAAGGTGATGCTTGCTATGGTGAAGGTGATGCTTGCTATGGTGAAGGTGATGCTTGCTATGGTGAAGGTGATGCTTGCTATGGTGAAGGTGATGCTTCCTATGGTCGAGGTGATGCTTGCTATGGTGGAGGTGATGCTTGCTATGGTGAAGGTGATGCTTGCTATGGTGAAGGTGATGCTTGCTATGGTGAAGGTGATGCTTGCTATGGTGAAGGTGATGCTTTCTATGGTGGAGGTGATGCTTGCTATGGTGGAGGTGATGCTTGCTATGGTGGAGGTGATGCTTGCTATGGTGGAGGTGATGCTTGCTATGGTGGAGGTGATGCTTGCTATGGTGGAGGTGATGCTTGCTATGGTGGAGGTGATGCTTGCTATGGTGGAGGTGATGCTTGCTATGGTGAAGGTGATGCTTGCTATGGTGAAGGTGATGCTTGCAATGGTGAATGTGATGCTTGCTATGGTGAAGGTGATGCTTGCTATGGTGAAGGTGATGCTTGCTATGGTGAAGGCGATGCTTGCTTTGGTGAAGGTGATGCTTGCTATGGTGGAGGTGATGCTTGCTATGGTGAAGGTGATGCTTGCTATGGTGAAGGTGATGCTTGCTATGGTGAAGGTGATGCTTGCTATGGTGAAGGCGATGCTTGGTATGGTTTAGGTGATGCTTGCTATGGTGAAGGTGATGCTTGCTATGGTGAAGGTGATGCTTGCTATGGTGAAGGTGATGCTTGGTATGGTGAAGGTGATTCTTGGTATGGAAGGTGATGCTTGCTATGGTGAAGGTGATGCTTGCTATGGTGAAGGTGATGCTTGCTATGGTGAAGGTGATGCTTGGTATGGTGAAGGTGATGCTTGCTATGGTGAAGGTGATGCTTAGTATGGTGAAGGTGATGCTTGGTATGGTGAAGGTGATGCTTGGTATGGTGAAGGTGATGCTTGCTATGGTGAAGGTGATGCTTGGTATGGTGAAGGTGAATCTTGGTATGGTGAAGGTGATGCTTGGTATGGTGAAGGTGATGCTTGGTATGGTGAAGGTGATGCTTGGTATGGTGAAGGTGATGCTTGGTATGGTGAAGGTGATGCTTGGTATGGTGAAGGTGATGCTTGGTATGGTGAAGGTGATGCTTGGTATGGTGAAGGTGATGCTTGGTATGGTGAAGGTGATGCTTGGTATGGTGAAGGTGATGCTTGCTATGGTGGAGGTGATGCTTGCTATGGTGAAGGTGATGCTTGGTATGGTGAAGGTGATGCTTGCTATGGTGAAGGTGATGCTTGGTATGGTGAAGGTGATGCTTGGTATGGTGAAGGTGATGCTTGCTATGGTGGAGGTGATGCTTGCTACGGTGAAGGTGATGCTTGCTACGGTGAAGGTGATGCTTGCTACGGTGAAGGTGATGCTTGCTATGGTGAAGGTGATGCTTGCTATGGTGGAGGTGATGCTTGCTATGGTGAAGGTGATGCTTGCTATGGTAAAGGTGATGCTTGCTATGGTGAAGGTGATGCTTGCTATGGTGAAGGTGATGCTTGCTATGGTGGAGGTGATGCTTGCTATGGTGGAAGTGATGCTTGCTATGGTGGAGGTGATGCTTGCTATGGTGGAGGTGATGCTTGCTATGGTGGAGGTGATGCTTGCTATGGTGAAGGTGATGCTTGCTATGGTGAAGGTGATGCTTGCTATGGTGAAGGTGATGCTTGCTTTGGTGAAGGTGACGCTTGCTATGGTGGAGGTGACGCTTGCTATGGTGGAGGTGATGCTTGCTATGGTGAAGGTGATGCTTGCTATGGTGAAGGTGATGCTTGCTATCGTGAATGTGATGCTTGCTATGGTGAAGGTGGTGCTTGGTATGGTGAAGGTGATGCTTGCTATGGTGAAGGTGATGCTTGGTATGGTGAAGGTGATGCTTGGTATGGTGAAGGTGATGCTTGGTATGGTGAAGGTGATGCTTGGTATGTTGAAGGTGATGGTTGGTATGGTGAAGGTGATGCTTGGTATGGTGAAGGTGTTGCTTGGTATGGTGAAGGTGTTGCTTGGTATGGGGAAGGTGATGCTTGGCATGGTGAAGGTGTTGCTTGGTATGGTGAAGGTGATGCTTGGTATGGTGAAGGTTATGCTTGGTATGGTGAAGGTGATGCTTGGTATGGTGAAGGTGATGCTTGGTATGGTGAAGGTGATGCTTGGTATGGTGAAGGTGATGCTTGGTATGGTGAAGGTGATGCTTGGTATGGTGAAGGTGATGCTTGGTATGGTGAAGGTGATGCTTGGTATGGTGAAGGTGATGCTTGGTATGGTGAAGGTGATGCTTGGTATGGTGAAGGTGATGCTTGGTATGTTGAAGGTGATGCTTGGTATGGTGAAGGTGACGCTTGGTATGGTGAAGGTGACACTTGGTATGGTGAAGGTGATACTTGGTATGGTGAAGGTGATACTTGGTATGGTGAAGGTGATTCTTGGTATGGTGAATGTGATACTTGGTATGGTGAAGGTGATACTTGGTATGGTGAAGGTGATACTTGGTATGGTGAAGGTGATACTTGGTATGGTGAAGGTGATACTTGGTATGGTGAATGTGATGCTTGGTATGGTGAAGGTGATGCTTGGTATGGTGAAGGTGATACTTGGTATGGTGAAGGTGATGCTTGGTATGTTGAAGGTGATGCTTGGTATGGAAGGTGATGCTTGCTATGGTGAAGGTGATGCTTGCTATGGTGAAGGTGATGCTTGGTATGGTGAAGGTGATTCTTGGTATGGAAGGTGATGCTTGCTATGGTGAAGGTGATGCTTGCTATGGTGAAGGTGATGCTTGGTATGGTGAAGGTGATGCTTGGTATGGTGAAGGTGATGCTTGGTATGGTGAAGGTGATGCTTGGTATGGTGAAGGTGATGCTTGGTATGGTGAAGGTGATGCTTGGTATGGTGAAGGTGATGCTTGGTATGGTGAAGGTGATGCTTGGTATGGTGAAGGTGATGCTTGGTATGGTGAAGGTGATGCTTGGTATGGTGAAGGTGATGCTTGGTATGGTGAAGGTGATGCTTGGTATGGTGAAGGTGATGCTTGGTATGGTGAAGGTGATACTTGGTACGGTGAAGGTGATACTTGGTACGGTGAAGGTGATACTTGGTACGGTGAAGGTGATACTTGGTACGGTGAAGGTGATGCTTGGTATGGTGAAGGTGATGGTTGGTATGGTGAAGGTGATGCTTGGTATGGTGAAGGTGATGCTTGGTATGGTGGAGGTGATGCTTGCTATGGTGAAGGTGATGCTTGCTATGGTGAAGGTGATGCTTGCTATGGTGAAGGTGATGCTTGCTATGGTGAAGGTGATGCTTGCTATGGTGAAGGTGATGCTTCCTATGGTCGAGGTGATGCTTGCTATGGTGGAGGTGATGCTTGCTATGGTGAAGGTGATGCTTGCTATGGTGAAGGTGATGCTTGCTATGGTGAAGGTGATGCTTGCTATGGTGAAGGTGATGCTTTCTATGGTGGAGGTGATGCTTGCTATGGTGGAGGTGATGCTTGCTATGGTGGAGGTGATGCTTGCTATGGTGGAGGTGATGCTTGCTATGGTGGAGGTGATGCTTGCTATGGTGGAGGTGATGCTTGCTATGGTGGAGGTGATGCTTGCTATGGTGGAGGTGATGCTTGCTATGGTGAAGGTGATGCTTGCTATGGTGAAGGTGATGCTTGCAATGGTGAATGTGATGCTTGCTATGGTGAAGGTGATGCTTGCTATGGTGAAGGTGATGCTTGCTATGGTGAAGGCGATGCTTGCTTTGGTGAAGGTGATGCTTGCTATGGTGGAGGTGATGCTTGCTATGGTGAAGGTGATGCTTGCTATGGTGAAGGTGATGCTTGCTATGGTGAAGGTGATGCTTGCTATGGTGAAGGCGATGCTTGGTATGGTTTAGGTGATGCTTGCTATGGTGAAGGTGATGCTTGCTATGGTGAAGGTGATGCTTGCTATGGTGAAGGTGATGCTTGGTATGGTGAAGGTGATTCTTGGTATGGAAGGTGATGCTTGCTATGGTGAAGGTGATGCTTGCTATGGTGAAGGTGATGCTTGCTATGGTGAAGGTGATGCTTGGTATGGTGAAGGTGATGCTTGCTATGGTGAAGGTGATGCTTAGTATGGTGAAGGTGATGCTTGGTATGGTGAAGGTGATGCTTGGTATGGTGAAGGTGATGCTTGCTATGGTGAAGGTGATGCTTGGTATGGTGAAGGTGAATCTTGGTATGGTGAAGGTGATGCTTGGTATGGTGAAGGTGATGCTTGGTATGGTGAAGGTGATGCTTGGTATGGTGAAGGTGATGCTTGGTATGGTGAAGGTGATGCTTGGTATGGTGAAGGTGATGCTTGGTATGGTGAAGGTGATGCTTGGTATGGTGAAGGTGATGCTTGGTATGGTGAAGGTGATGCTTGGTATGGTGAAGGTGATGCTTGCTATGGTGGAGGTGATGCTTGCTATGGTGAAGGTGATGCTTGGTATGGTGAAGGTGATGCTTGCTATGGTGAAGGTGATGCTTGGTATGGTGAAGGTGATGCTTGGTATGGTGAAGGTGATGCTTGCTATGGTGGAGGTGATGCTTGCTACGGTGAAGGTGATGCTTGCTACGGTGAAGGTGATGCTTGCTACGGTGAAGGTGATGCTTGCTATGGTGAAGGTGATGCTTGCTATGGTGGAGGTGATGCTTGCTATGGTGAAGGTGATGCTTGCTATGGTAAAGGTGATGCTTGCTATGGTGAAGGTGATGCTTGCTATGGTGAAGGTGATGCTTGCTATGGTGGAGGTGATGCTTGCTATGGTGGAAGTGATGCTTGCTATGGTGGAGGTGATGCTTGCTATGGTGGAGGTGATGCTTGCTATGGTGGAGGTGATGCTTGCTATGGTGAAGGTGATGCTTGCTATGGTGAAGGTGATGCTTGCTATGGTGAAGGTGATGCTTGCTTTGGTGAAGGTGACGCTTGCTATGGTGGAGGTGACGCTTGCTATGGTGGAGGTGATGCTTGCTATGGTGAAGGTGATGCTTGCTATGGTGAAGGTGATGCTTGCTATCGTGAATGTGATGCTTGCTATGGTGAAGGTGGTGCTTGGTATGGTGAAGGTGATGCTTGCTATGGTGAAGGTGATGCTTGGTATGGTGAAGGTGATGCTTGGTATGGTGAAGGTGATGCTTGGTATGGTGAAGGTGATGCTTGGTATGTTGAAGGTGATGGTTGGTATGGTGAAGGTGATGCTTGGTATGGTGAAGGTGTTGCTTGGTATGGTGAAGGTGTTGCTTGGTATGGGGAAGGTGATGCTTGGCATGGTGAAGGTGTTGCTTGGTATGGTGAAGGTGATGCTTGGTATGGTGAAGGTTATGCTTGGTATGGTGAAGGTGATGCTTGGTATGGTGAAGGTGATGCTTGGTATGGTGAAGGTGATGCTTGGTATGGTGAAGGTGATGCTTGGTATGGTGAAGGTGATGCTTGGTATGGTGAAGGTGATGCTTGGTATGGTGAAGGTGATGCTTGGTATGGTGAAGGTGATGCTTGGTATGGTGAAGGTGATGCTTGGTATGTTGAAGGTGATGCTTGGTATGGTGAAGGTGACGCTTGGTATGGTGAAGGTGACACTTGGTATGGTGAAGGTGATACTTGGTATGGTGAAGGTGATACTTGGTATGGTGAAGGTGATTCTTGGTATGGTGAATGTGATACTTGGTATGGTGAAGGTGATACTTGGTATGGTGAAGGTGATACTTGGTATGGTGAAGGTGATACTTGGTATGGTGAAGGTGATACTTGGTACGGTGAAGGTGATACTTGGTACGGTGAAGGTGATACTTGGTACGGTGAAGGTGATACTTGGTACGGTGAAGGTGATACTTGGTACGGTGAAGGTGATACTTGGTACGGTGAAGGTGATTCTTGGTACGGTGAAGGTGATACTTGGTACGGTGAAGGTGATACTTGGTACGGTGAAGGTGATACTTGGTACGGTGAAGGTGATGCTTGGTACGGTGAAGGTGATGCTTGGTACGGTGAAGGTGATGCTTGCTATGGTGAAGGTGATGCTTGCTATGGTGAAAGTGATGCTTGGTATGGTGAAGGTGATGCTTGCTATGGTGAAGGTGATGCTTGCTATGGTGAAGGTGATGCTTGGTATGGTGAAGGTGATGCTTGCTATGGTGAAGGTGATGCTTGGTATGGAAGGTGATGCTTGGTATGGTGAAGGTGATGCTTGGTATGGTGAAGGTGATGCTTAGTATGGTGAAGGTGATGCTTGGTATGGTGAATGTGATGCTTGGTATGGTGAAGGTGATGCTTGGTATGGTGAAGGTGATGCTTGGTATGGTGAAGGTGATGCTTGGTATGGTGAAGGTGATGCTTGGTATGGTGAAGGTGATGCTTGGTATGGTGAAGGTGATGCTTGGTATGGTGGAGGTGATGCTTGCTATGGTGAAGGTGATGCTTGCTATGGCGAAGGTGATGCTTGCTATGGCGAAGGTGATGCTTGCTATGGTGAAGGTGATGCTTGCTATGGTGGAGGTGATGCTTGCTATGGTGAAGGTGATGCTTGCTATGGTGAAGGTGATGCTTGCTATGGTGAAGGTGATGCTTGCTATGGTGAAGGTGATGCTTTCTATGGTGAAGGTGATGCTTGCTATGGTGGAGGTGATGCTTGCTATGGTGGAGGTGATGCTTGCTATGGTGGAGGTGATGCTTGCTATGGTGGAGGTGATGCTTGCTATGGTGGAGGTGATGCTTGCTATGGTGGAGGTGATGCTTGCTATGGTGGAGGTGATGCTTGCTATGGTGAAGGTGATGCTTGCTATGGTGAAGGTGATGCTTGCAATGGTGAATGTGATGCTTGCAATGGTGAATGTGATGCTTGCTATGGTGAAGGTGATGCTTGCTATGGTGAAGGTGATGCTTGCTATGGTGAAGGTGATGCTTGCTATGGTGAAGGTGATGCTTGCTTTGGTGAAGGTGATGCTTGCTATGGTGGAGGTGATGCTTGCTATGGTGAAGGTGATGCTTGCTATGGTGAAGGCGATGCTTGCTATGGTGAAGGTGATGCTTGCTATGGTGAAGGTGATGCTTGCTATGGTGAAGGTGATGCTTGGTATGGTTTAGGTGATGCTTGCTATGGTGAAGGTGATGCTTGGTATGGTTTAGGTGATGCTTGGTATGGTGAAGGTGATGCTTGGTATGGTGAAGGTGATGCTTGGTATGGTGAAGGTGATGCTTGGTATGGTGAAGGTGATGCTTGGTATGGTGAAGGTGATGCTTGGTATGGTGAAGGTGATGCTTGGTATGGTGAAGGTGATGCTTGGTATGTTGAAGGTGATGCTTGGTACGGTGAAGGTGATACTTGGTACGGTGAAGGTGATACTTGGTACGGTGAAGGTGATACTTGGTACGGTGAAGGCGATACTTGGTACGGTGAAGGTGATACTTGGTACGGTGAAGGTGATACTTGGTACGGTGAAGGTGATGCTTGGTACGGTGAAGGTGATGCTTGGTACGGTGAAGGTGATGCTTGGTACGGTGAAGGTGATGCTTGCTATGGTGAAGGTGATGCTTGCTATGGTGAAAGTGATGCTTGGTATGGTGAAGGTGATGCTTGCTATGGTGAAGGTGATGCTTGCTATGGTGAAGGTGATGCTTGGTATGGTGAAGGTGATGCTTGCTATGGTGAAGGTGATGCTTGGTATGGAAGGTGATGCTTGCTATGGTGAAGGTGATGCTTGCTATGGTGAAGGTGATGCTTGGTATGGTGAAGGTGATGCTTGCTATGGTGAAGGTGATGCTTGGTATGGAAGGTGATGCTTTCTATGGTGAAGGTGATGCTTGCTATGGTGAAGGTGATGCTTGCTATGGTGAAGGTGATGCTTGGTATGGTGAAGGTGATGCTTGGTATGGTGAAGGTGATGCTTGGTATGGTGAAGGTGATGCTTGGTATGGTGAAGGTGATGCTTGGTATGGTGAAGGTGATGCTTGGTATGGTGAAGGTGATGCTTGGTATGGTGGAGGTGATGCTTGCTATGGTGAAGGTGATGCTTGCTATGGTGAAGGTGATGCTTGCTATGGTGAAGGTGATGCTTGCTATGGTGAAGGTGATGCTTGCTATGGTGGAGGTGATGCTTGCTATGGTGGAGGTGATGCTTGCTATGGTGAAGGTGATGCTTGCTATGGTGAAGGTGATGCTTGCTATGGTGAAGGTGATGCTTTCTATGGTGAAGGTGATGCTTTCTATGGTGAAGGTGATGCTTGCTATGGTGGAGGTGATGCTTGCTATGGTGGAGGTGATGCTTGCTATGGTGGAGGTGATGCTTGCTATGGTGGAGGTGATGCTTGCTATGGTGGAGGTGATGCTTGCTATGGTGGAGGTGATGCTTGCTATGGTGGAGGTGATGCTTGCTATGGTGAAGGTGATGCTTGCTATGGTGAAGGTGATGCTTGCAATGGTGAATGTGATGCTTGCTATGGTGAAGGTGATGCTTGCTATGGTGAAGGTGATGCTTGCTATGGTGAAGGTGATGCTTGCTATGGTGAAGGTGATGCTTGCTTTGGTGAAGGTGATGCTTGCTATGGTGGAGGTGATGCTTGCTATGGTGAAGGTGATGCTTGCTATGGTGAAGGTGATGCTTGCTATGGTGAAGGTGATGCTTGGTATGGTTTAGGTGATGCTTGCTATGGTGAAGGTGATGCTTGCTATGGTGAAGGTGATGCTTGGTATGGTGAAGGTGATGCTTGGTATGGTGAAGGTGATGCTTGGTATGGTGAAGGTGATGCTTGGTATGGTGAAGGTGATGCTTGGTATGGTGAAGGTGATGCTTGGTATGGTGAAGGTGATGCTTGGTATGGTGAAGGTGATGCTTGCTATGGTGAAGGTGATGCTTTCTATGGTGAAGGTGATGCTTGCTATGGTGGAGGTGATGCTTGCTATGGTGGAGGTGATGCTTGCTATGGTGGAGGTGATGCTTGCTATGGTGGAGGTGATGCTTGCTATGGTGGAGGTGATGCTTGCTATGGTGGAAGTGATGCTTGCTATGGTGGAGGTGATGCTTGCTATGGTGGAGTTGATGCTTGCTATGGTGGAGGTGATGCTTGCTATGGTGGAGGTGATGCTTGCTATGGTGGAGGTGATGCTTGCTATGGTGGAGGTGATGCTTGCTATGGTGAAGGTGATGCTTGCTATGGTGAAGGTGATGCTTGCTATGGTGAAGGTGATGCTTGCTATGGTGAAGGTGATGCTTGCTTTGGTGAAGGTGATGCTTGCTATGGTGGAGGTGATGCTTGCTATGGTGAAGGTGATGCTTGCTATGGTGAATGTGATGCTTGCTAGGGTGAATGTGATGCTTGCTATGGTGAAGGTGGTGCTTGCTATGGTGAAGGTGATGCTTGCTATGGTGAAGGTGATGCTTGGTATGGTGAAGGTGATGCTTGGTATGGTGAAGGTGATGCTTGGTATGGTGAAGGTGATGCTTGGTATGTTGAAGGTGATGCTTGGTATGGTGAAGGCGATGCTTGGTATGGTGAAGGCGATGCTTGGTATGGTGAAGGTGTTGCTTGGTATGGTGAAGGTGTTGCTTGGTATGGTGAAGTGATGCTTGGTATGGTGAAGGTGTTGCTTGGTATGGTGAAGGTGATGCTTGGTATGGTGAAGGTGATGCTTTGTATGGTGAAGGTGATGCTTGGTATGGTGAAGGTGATGCTTGGTATGGTGGAGGTGATGCTTGCTATGGTGGAAGTGATGCTTGCTATGGTGGAAGTGATGCTTGCTATGGTGGAGTTGATGCTTGCTATGGTGGAGTTGATGCTTGCTATGGTGGAGGTGATGCTTGCTATGGTGGAGGTGATGCTTGCTATGGTGGAGGTGATGCTTGCTATGGTGAAGGTGATGCTTGCTATGGTGAAGGTGATGCTTGCTATGGTGAAGGTGATGCTTGCTATGGTGAAGGTGATGCTTGCTTTGGTGAAGGTGATGCTTGCTTTGGTGAAGGTGATGCTTGCTATGGTGGAGGTGATGCTTGCTATGGTGAAGGTGATGCTTGCTATGGTGAATGTGATGCTTGCTATGGTGAAGGTGGTGCTTGCTATGGTGAAGGTGGTGCTTGGTATGGTGAAGGTGATGCTTGGTATGGTGAAGGTGATGCTTGGTATGGTGAAGGTGATGCTTGGTATGGTGAAGGTGATGCTTGGTATGTTGAAGGTGATGCTTGGTATGTTGAAGGGGATGCTTGGTATGGTGAAGGCGATGCTTGGTATGGTGAAGGTGTTGCTTGGTATGGTGAAGGTGTTGCTTGGTATGGTGAAGTGATGCTTGGTATGGTGAAGGTGTTGCTTCGTATGGTGAAGGTGATGCTTGGTATGGTGAAAGTGATGCTTGGTATGGTGAAGGTGATGCTTGGTATGGTGAAGGTGATGCTTGGTATGGTGAAGGTGATGCTTGGTATGGTGAAGGTGATGCTTGGTATGGTGAAGGTGATGCTTGGTATGGTGAAGGTGATGCTTGGTATGGTGAAGGTGATGCTTGGTATGGTGAAGGTGATGCTTGGTATGTTGAAGGTGATGCTTGGTATGGTGAAGGTGATGCTTGGTATGGTGAAGGTGACACTTGGTATGGTGAAGGTGACACTTGGTATGGTGAAGGTGACACTTGGTATGGTGAAGGTGATACTTGGTATGGTGAAGGTGATACTTGGTATGGTGAAGGTGATACTTGGTATGGTGAAGGTGATACTTGGTATGGTGAAGGTGATGCTTGGTATGGTGAAGGTGATGCTTGCTATGGTGAAGGTGATGCTTGGTATGGTGAAGGTGATGCTTGGTATGGTGAAGGTGATGCTTGCTATGGTGGAGGTGATGCTTGCTATGGTGGAGGTGATGCTTGCTATGGTGGAGGTGATGCTTGCTATGGTGAAGGTGATGCTTGCTATGGTGAAGGTGATGCTTGCAATGGTGAAGGTGATGCTTGCTATGGTGAAGGTGATGCTTGCTATGGTGAAGGTGATGCTTGCTTTGGTGAAGGTGATGCTTGCTATGGTGGAGGTGATGCTTGCTATGGTGAAGGTGATGCTTGCTATGGTGAAGGTGATGCTTGCTATGGTGAATGTGATGCTTGCTATGGTGAAGGTGGTGCTTGGTATGGTGAAGGTGATGCTTGCTATGGTGAAGGTGATGCTTGGTATGGTGAAGGTGATGCTTGGTATGGTGAAGGTGATGCTTGGTATGGTGAAGGTGATGCTTGGTATGTTGAAGGTGATGCTTGGTATGGTGAAGGTGATGCTTGGTATGGTGAAGGCGATGCTTGGTATGGTGAAGGTGTTGCTTGGTATGGTGAAGGTGTTGATTGGTATGGTGAAGGTGATGCTTGGTACGGTGAAGGTGATACTTGGTACGGTGAAGGTGATACTTGGTACGGTGAAGGTGATACTTGGTACGGTGAAGGTGATACTTGGTATGGTGAAGGTGATGCTTGGTACGGTGAAGGTGATGCTTGGTACGGTGAAGGTGATGCTTGCTATGGTAAAGGTGATGCTTGCTATGGTGAAAGTGATGCTTGGTATGGTGAAGGTGATGCTTGCTATGGTGAAGGTGATGCTTGCTATGGTGAAGGTGATGCTTGGTATGGTGAAGGTGATGCTTGCTATGGTGAAGGTGATGCTTGGTATGGAAGGTGATGCTTGCTATGGTGAAGGTGATGCTTGCTATGGTGAAGGTGATGCTTGCTATGGTGAAGGTGATGCTTGGTATGGTGAAGGTGATGCTTAGTATGGTGAAGGTGATGCTTGGTATGGTGAAGGTGATGCTTGGTATGGTGAAGGTGATGCTTGGTATGGTGAAGGTGATGCTTGGTATGGTGAAGGTGATGCTTGGTATGGTGAAGGTGATGCTTGGTATGGTGAAGGTGATGCTTGCTATGGTGAAGGTGATGCTTGCTATGGTGAAGGTGATGCTTTCTATGGTGAAGGTGATGCTTGCTATGGTGGAGGTGATGTTTGCTATGGTGGAGGTGATGCTTGCTATGGTGGAGGTGATGCTTGCTATGGTGGAGGTGATGCTTGCTATGGTGGAGGTGATGCTTGCTATGGTGGAGGTGATGCTTGCTATGGTGAAGGTGATGCTTGCTATGGTGAAGGTGATGCTTGCAATGGTGAATGTGATGCTTGCTATGGTGAAGGTGATGCTTGCTATGGTGAAGGTGATGCTTGCTATGGTGAAGGCGATGCTTGCTTTGGTGAAGGTGATGCTTGCTATGGTGGAGGTGATGCTTGCTATGGTGAAGGTGATGCTTGCTATGGTGAAGGTGATGCTTGCTATGGTGAAGGCGATGCTTGGTATGGTTTAGGTGATGCTTGCTATGGTGAAGGTGATGCTTGCTATGGTGAAGGTGATGCTTGCTATGGTGAAGGTGATGCTTGGTATGGTGAAGGTGATTCTTGGTATGGAAGGTGATGCTTGCTATGGTGAAGGTGATGCTTGCTATGGTGAAGGTGATGCTTGCTATGGTGAAGGTGATGCTTGCTATGGTGAAGGTGATGCTTGGTATGGTGAAGGTGATGCTTGCTATGGTGAAGGTGATGCTTGGTATGGTGAAGGTGATGCTTGGTATGGTGAAGGTGATGCTTGGTATGGTGAAGGTGATGCTTGGTATGGTGAAGGTGATGCTTGGTATGGTGAAGGTGATGCTTGGTATGGTGAAGGTGATGCTTGGTATGGTGAAGGTGATGCTTGGTATGGTGAAGGTGAATCTTGGTATGGTGAAGGTGATGCTTGGTATGGTGAAGGTGATGCTTGGTATGGTGAAGGTGATGCTTGGTATGGTGAAGGTGATGCTTGGTATGGTGAAGGTGATGCTTGGTATGGTGAAGGTGATGCTTGGTATGGTGAAGGTGATGCTTGGTATGGTGAAGGTGATGCTTGGTATGGTGAAGGTGATGCTTGGTATGGTGAAGGTGATGCTTGGTATGGTGAAGGTGATGCTTGCTATGGTGGAGGTGATGCTTGCTATGGTGAAGGTGATGCTTGGTATGGTGAAGGTGATGCTTGCTATGGTGAAGGTGATGCTTGGTATGGTGAAGGTGATGCTTGGTATGGTGAAGGTGATGCTTGCTACGGTGGAGGTGATGCTTGCTACGGTGAAGGTGATGCTTGCTACGGTGAAGGTGATGCTTGCTATGGTGAAGGTGATGCTTGCTATGGTGAAGGTGATGCTTGCTATGGTGGAGGTGATGCTTGCTATGGTGAAGGTGATGCTTGCTATGGTGAAGGTGATGCTTGCTATGGTGAAGGTGATGCTTGGTATGTTGAAGGTGATGCTTGGTATGGTGAAGGTGATGCTTGGTATGGTGAAGGCGATGCTTGGTATGGTGAAGGTGTTGCTTGGTATGGTGAAGGTGTTGCTTGGTATGGGGAAGGTGATGCTTGGCATGGTGAAGGTGTTGCTTGGTATGGTGAAGGTGATGCTTGGTATGGTGAAGGTGATGCTTGGTATGTTGAAGGTGATGCTTGGTATGGTGAAGGTGATGCTTGGTATGGTGAAGGCGATGCTTGGTATGGTGAAGGTGTTGCTTGGTATGGTGAAGGTGTTGCTTGGTATGGGGAAGGTGATGCTTGGCATGGTGAAGGTGTTGCTTGGTATGGTGAAGGTGATGCTTGGTATGGTGAAGGTTATGCTTGGTATGGTGAAGGTGATGCTTGGTATGGTGAATGTGATGCTTGGTATGGTGAAGGTGATGCTTGGTATGGTGAAGGTGATGCTTGGTATGGTGAAGGTGATGCTTGGTATGGTGAAGGTGATGCTTGGTATGGTGAAGGTGATGCTTGGTATGTTGAAGGTGATGCTTGGTATGGTGAAGGTGATGCTTGGTATGGTGAAGCTGATGCTTGGTATGGTGGAGGTGATGCTTGCTATGGTGAAGGTGATGCTTGCTATGGTGAAGGTGATGCTTGCTATGGTGAAGGTGATGCTTTCTATGGTGAAGGTGATGCTTTCTATAGTGAAGGTGATGCTTGCTATGGTGGAGGTGATGCTTGCTATGGTGGAGGTGATGCTTGCTATGGTGGAGGTGATGCTTGCTATGGTGGAGGTGATGCTTGCTATGGTGGAGGTGATGCTTGCTATGGTGGAGGTGATGCTTGCTATGGTGGAGGTGATGCTTGCTATGGTGAAGGTGATGCTTGCTATGGTGAAGGTGATGCTTGCAATGGTGAATGTGATGCTTGCTATGGTGAAGGTGATGCTTGCTATGGTGAAGGTGATGCTTGCTATGGTGAAGGTGATGCTTGCTATGGTGAAGGTGATGCTTGCTTTGGTGAAGGTGATGCTTGCTATGGTGGAGGTGATGCTTGCTATGGTGAAGGTGATGCTTGCTATGGTGAAGGTGATGCTTGCTATGGTGAAGGTGATGCTTGCTATGGTGAAGGTGATGCTTGGTATGGTTTAAGTGATGCTTGCTATGGTGAAGGTGATGCTTGGTATGGTGAAGGTGATGCTTGGTATGGTGAAGGTGATGCTTGGTATGGTGAAGGTGATGCTTGGTATGGTGAAGGTGATGCTTGGTATGGTGAAGGTGATGCTTGGTATGGTGAAGGTGATGCTTGGTATGGTGAAGGTGAGGCTTGGTATGGTGAAGGTGATGCTTGGTATGGTGAAGGTGATGCTTGCTATGGTGAAGGTGATGCTTTCCATGGTGAAGGTGATGCTTGCTATGGTGGAGGTGATGCTTGCTATGGTGGAGGTGGTGCTTGCTATGGTGGAGGTGATGCTTGCTATGGTGGAGGTGATGCTTGCTATGGTGGAGGTGATGCTTGCTATGGTGGAAGTGATGCTTGCTATGGTGGAGGTGATGCTTGCTATGGTGGAGTTGATGCTTGCTATCGTGGAGGTGATGCTTGCTATGGTGGAGGTGATGCTTGCTATGGTGGAGGTGATGCTTGCTATGGTGGAGGTGATGCTTGCTATGGTGAAGGTGATGCTTGCTATGGTGAAGGTGATGCTTGCTATGGTGAAGGTGATGCTTGCTATGGTGAAGGTGATGCTTGCTTTGGTGAAGGTGATGCTTGCTATGGTGGAGGTGATGCTTGCTATGGTGAAGGTGATGCTTGCTATGGTGAATGTGATGCTTGCTATGGTGAATGTGATGCTTGCTATGGTGAAGGTGGTGCTTGCTATGGTGAAGGTGATGCTTGGTATGGTGAAGGTGATGCTTGGTATGGTGAAGGTGATGCTTGGTATGGTGAAGGTGATGCTTGGTATGGTGAAGGTGATGCTTGGTATGTTGAAGGTGATGCTTGGTATGGTGAAGGCGATGCTTGGTATGGTGAAGGCGATGCTTGGTATGGTGAAGGTGTTGCTTGGTATGGTGAAGGTGTTGCTTGGTATGGTGAAGTGATGCTTGGTATGGTGAAGGTGTTGCTTGGTATGGTGAAGGTGATGCTTGGTATGGTGAAGGTGATGCTTGGTATGGTGAAGGTGATGCTTGGTATGGTGAAGGTGATGCTTGGTATGGTGAAGGTGATGCTTGGTATGGTGAAGGTGATGCTTGGTATGGTGAAGGTGATGCTTGGTATGGTGAAGGTGATGCTTGGTATGGTGAAGGTGATGCTTGGTATGGTGAAGGTGATGCTTGGTATGGTGAAGGTGATGCTTGGTATGGTGAAGGTGATGCTTGCTATGGTGAAGGTGATGCTTTCTATGGTGAAGGTGATGCTTTCTATGGTGAAGGTGATGCTTGCTATGGTGGAGGTGATGCTTGCTATGGTGGAGGTGATGCTTGCTATGGTGGAGGTGATGCTTGCTATGGTGGAGGTGATGCTTGCTATGGTGGAAGTGATGCTTGCTATGGTGGAAGTGATGCTTGCTATGGTGGAGTTGATGCTTGCTATGGTGGAGTTGATGCTTGCTATGGTGGAGGTGATGCTTGCTATGGTGGAGGTGATGCTTGCTATGGTGGAGGTGATGCTTGCTATGGTGAAGGTGATGCTTGCTATGGTGAAGGTGATGCTTGCTATGGTGAAGGTGATGCTTGCTATGGTGAAGGTGATGCTTGCTTTGGTGAAGGTGATGCTTGCTATGGTGGAGGTGATGCTTGCTATGGTGGAGTTGATGCTTGCTATGGTGGAGGTGATGCTTGCTATGGTGGAGGTGATGCTTGCTATGGTGGAGGTGATGCTTGCTATGGTGGAGGTGATGCTTGCTATGGTGAAGGTGATGCTTGCTATGGTGAAGGTGATGCTTGCTATGGTGAAGGTGATGCTTGTTATGGTGAAGGTGATGCTTGCTTTGGTGAAGGTGATGCTTGCTATGGTGGAGGTGATGCTTGCTATGGTGAAGGTGATGCTTGCTATGGTGAATGTGATGCTTGCTATGGTGAAGGTGGTGCTTGCTATGGTGAAGGTGATGCTTGCTATGGTGAAGGTGATGCTTGGTATGGTGAAGGTGATGCTTGGTATGGTGAAGGTGATGCTTGGTATGGTGAAGGTGATGCTTGGTATGTTGAAGGTGATGCTTGGTATGGTGAAGGCGATGCTTGGTATGGTGAAGGCGATGCTTGGTATGGTGAAGGTGTTGCTTGGTATGGTGAAGGTGTTGCTTGGTATGGTGAAGTGATGCTTGGTATGGTGAAGGTGTTGCTTGGTATGGTGAAGGTGATGCTTGGTATGGTGAAGGTGATGCTTGGTATGGTGAAGGTGATGCTTGGTATGGTGAAGGTGATGCTTGGTATGGTGAAGGTGATGCTTGGTATGGTGAAGGTGATGCTTGGTATGGTGAAGGTGATGCTTGGTATGGTGAAGGTGATGCTTGGTATGGTGAAGGTGATGCTTGGTATGGTGAAGGTGATGCTTGCTATGGTGAAGGTGATGCTTTCTATGGTGAAGGTGATGCTTTCTATGGTGAAGGTGATGCTTGCTATGGTGGAGGTGATGCTTGCTATGGTGGAGGTGATGCTTGCTATGGTGGAGGTGATGCTTGCTATGGTGGAGGTGATGCTTGCTATGGTGGAAGTGATGCTTGCTATGGTGGAAGTGATGCTTGCTATGGTGGAGTTGATGCTTGCTATGGTGGAGTTGATGCTTGCTATGGTGGAGGTGATGCTTGCTATGGTGGAGGTGATGCTTGCTATGGTGGAGGTGATGCTTGCTATGGTGAAGGTGATGCTTGCTATGGTGAAGGTGATGCTTGCTATGGTGAAGGTGATGCTTGCTATGGTGAAGGTGATGCTTGCTTTGGTGAAGGTGATGCTTGCTTTGGTGAAGGTGATGCTTGCTATGGTGGAGGTGATGCTTGCTATGGTGAAGGTGATGCTTGCTATGGTGAATGTGATGCTTGCTATGGTGAAGGTGGTGCTTGCTATGGTGAAGGTGGTGCTTGGTATGGTGAAGGTGATGCTTGGTATGGTGAAGGTGATGCTTGGTATGGTGAAGGTGATGCTTGGTATGGTGAAGGTGATGCTTGGTATGTTGAAGGTGATGCTTGGTATGTTGAAGGGGATGCTTGGTATGGTGAAGGTGATGCTTGGTATGGTGAAGGTGTTGCTTGGTATGGTGAAGGTGTTGCTTGGTATGGTGAAGTGATGCTTGGTATGGTGAAGGTGTTGCTTGGTATGGTGAAGGTGATGCTTGGTATGGTGAAGGTTATGCTTGGTATGGTGAAAGTGATGCTTGGTATGGTGAAGGTGATGCTTGGTATGGTGAAGGTGATGCTTGGTATGGTGAAGGTGATGCTTGGTATGGTGAAGGTGATGCTTGGTATGGTGAAGGTGATGCTTGGTATGGTGAAGGTGATGCTTGGTATGGTGAAGGTGATGCTTGGTATGGTGAAGGTGATGCTTGGTATGTTGAAGGTGATGCTTGGTATGGTGAAGGTGACGCTTGGTATGGTGAAGGTGACACTTGGTATGGTGAAGGTGACACTTGGTATGGTGAAGGTGATACTTGGTATGGTGAAGGTGATACTTGGTATGGTGAAGGTGATACTTGGTATGGTGAAGGTGATACTTGGTATGGTGAAGGTGATACTTGGTATGGTGAAGGTGATACTTGGTATGGTGAAGGTGATGCTTGGTATGGTGAAGGTGATGCTTGGTATGGTGAAGGCGATGCTTGCTATGGTGAAGGTGATGCTTGGTATGGTGAAGGTGATGCTTGGTATGGTGAAGGTGATTCTTGCTATGGTGAAGGTGATGCTTGCTATGGTGAAGGTGATGCTTGCTATGGTGAAGGTGATGCTTGCTATGGTGAAGGTGATGCTTGGTATGGTGAAGGTGATGCTTGCTATGGTGAAGGTGATGCTTGCTATGGTGAAGGTGATGCTTGGTATGGTGAAGGTGATGCTTGGTATGGTGAAGGTGATGCTTGCTATGGTGAAGGTGATGCTTGGTATGGTGAAGGTAATGCTTGGTATGGTGAAGGTGATGCTTGGTATGGTGAAGGTGATGCTTGGTATGGTGAAGGTGATGCTTGGTATGGTGAAGGTGATGCTTGGTATGGTGAAGGTGATGCTTGGTATGGTGAAGGTGATGCTTGCTATGGTGGAGGTGATGCTTGCTATGGTGAAGGTGATGCTTGGTATGGTGAAGGTGATGCTTGCTATGGTGAAGGTGATGCTTGGTATGGTGAAGGTGATGCTTGCTATGGTGGAGGTGATGCTTGCTATGGTGAAGGTGATGCTTGCTATGGTGGAGGTGATGCTTGCTATGGTGAAGGTGATGCTTGCTATGGTTAAGGTGATGCTTGCTATGGTGGAGGTGATGCTTGCTATGGTGGAGGTGATGCTTGCTATGGTGGAGGTGATGCTTGCTATGGTGAAGGTGATGCTTGCTATGGTGAAGGTGATGCTTGCTATGGTGAAGGTGATGCTTGCTATGGTGAAGGTGATGCTTGCTATGGTGAAGGTGATGCTTGCTTTGGTGAAGGTGATGCTTGCTATGGTGGAGGTGATGCTTGCTATGGTGAAGGTGATGCTTGCTATGGTGAAGGTGATCCTTGCTATGGTGAATGTGATGCTTGCTATGGTGAAGGTGGTGCTTGGTATGGTGAAGGTGATGCTTGCTATGGTGAAGGTGATGCTTGGTATGGTGAAGGTGATGCTTGGTATGGTGAAGGTGATGCTTGGTATGGTGAAGGTGATGCTTGGTATGTTGAAGGTGATGCTTGGTATGGTGAAGGTGATGCTTGGTATGGTGAAGGCGATGCTTGGTATGGTGAAGGTGTTGCTTGGTATGGTGAAGGTGTTGATTGGTATGGTGAAGGTGATGCTTGGTATGGTGAAGGTGTTGCTTGGTATGGTGAAGGTGATGCTTGGTATGGTGATGGTGATGCTTGGTATGGTGAAGGTGATGCGTGGTATGGTGAAGGTGATGCTTGGTATGGTGAAGGTGATGCTTGGTATGGTGAAGGTGATGCTTGGTATGGTGAAGGTGATGCTTGGTATGGTGAAGGTGATGCTTGGTATGGTGAAGGTGATGCTTGGTATGGTGAAGGTGATGCTTGGTATGGTGAAGGTGATTCTTGGTATGGTGAAGGTGATGCTTGGTATGGTGAAGGTGATGCTTGGTATGTTGAAGGTGATGCTTGGTATGGTGAAGGTGACGCGTGGTATGGTGAAGGTGACACTTGGTATGGTGAAGGTGATACTTGGTATGGTGAAGGTGATACTTGGTATGGTGAAGGTGATACTTGGTATGGTGAAGGTGATACTTGGTATGGTGAAGGTGATACTTGGTATGGTGAAGGTGATACTTGGTACGGTGAAGGTGATACTTGCTACGGTGAAGGTGATACTTGGTACGGTGAAGGTGATACTTGGTACGGTGAAGGTGATACTTGGTACGGTGAAGGTGATACTTGGTATGGTGAAGGTGATGCTTGGTACGGTGAAGGTGATGCTTGGTACGGTGAAGGTGATGCTTGCTATGGCGAAGGTGATGCTTGCTATGGTGAAAGTGATGCTTGGTATGGTGAAGGTGATGCTTGCTATGGTGAAGGTGATGCTTGCTATGGTGAAGGTGATGCTTGGTATGGTGAAGGTGATGCTTGCTATGGTGAAGGTGATGCTTGGTATGGAAGGTGATGCTTGCTATGGTGAAGGTGATGCTTGCTATGGGGAAGGTGATGCTTGCTATGGTGAAGGTGATGCTTGGTATGGTGAAGGTGATGCTTAGTATGGTGAAGGTGATGCTTGGTATGGTGAAGGTGATGCTTGGTATGGTGAAGGTGATGCTTGGTATGGTGAAGGTGATGCTTGGTATGGTGAAGGTGATGCTTGGTATGGTGAAGGTGATGCTTGGTATGGTGAAGGTGATGCTTGGTATGGTGAAGGTGATGCTTGGTATGGTGAAGGTGATGCTTGGTATGGTGAAGGTGATGCTTGGTATGGTGAAGGTGATGCTTGGTATGGTGAAGGTGATACTTGGTACGGTGAAGGTGATACTTGGTACGGTGAAGGTGATACTTGGTACGGTGAAGGTGATACTTGGTACGGTGAAGGTGATGCTTGGTATGGTGAAGGTGATGGTTGGTATGGTGAAGGTGATGCTTGGTATGGTGAAGGTGATGCTTGGTATGGTGGAGGTGATGCTTGCTATGGTGAAGGTGATGCTTGCTATGGTGAAGGTGATGCTTGCTATGGTGAAGGTGATGCTTGCTATGGTGAAGGTGATGCTTGCTATGGTGAAGGTGATGCTTCCTATGGTCGAGGTGATGCTTGCTATGGTGGAGGTGATGCTTGCTATGGTGAAGGTGATGCTTGCTATGGTGAAGGTGATGCTTGCTATGGTGAAGGTGATGCTTGCTATGGTGAAGGTGATGCTTTCTATGGTGGAGGTGATGCTTGCTATGGTGGAGGTGATGCTTGCTATGGTGGAGGTGATGCTTGCTATGGTGGAGGTGATGCTTGCTATGGTGGAGGTGATGCTTGCTATGGTGGAGGTGATGCTTGCTATGGTGGAGGTGATGCTTGCTATGGTGGAGGTGATGCTTGCTATGGTGAAGGTGATGCTTGCTATGGTGAAGGTGATGCTTGCAATGGTGAATGTGATGCTTGCTATGGTGAAGGTGATGCTTGCTATGGTGAAGGTGATGCTTGCTATGGTGAAGGCGATGCTTGCTTTGGTGAAGGTGATGCTTGCTATGGTGGAGGTGATGCTTGCTATGGTGAAGGTGATGCTTGCTATGGTGAAGGTGATGCTTGCTATGGTGAAGGTGATGCTTGCTATGGTGAAGGCGATGCTTGGTATGGTTTAGGTGATGCTTGCTATGGTGAAGGTGATGCTTGCTATGGTGAAGGTGATGCTTGCTATGGTGAAGGTGATGCTTGGTATGGTGAAGGTGATTCTTGGTATGGAAGGTGATGCTTGCTATGGTGAAGGTGATGCTTGCTATGGTGAAGGTGATGCTTGCTATGGTGAAGGTGATGCTTGGTATGGTGAAGGTGATGCTTGCTATGGTGAAGGTGATGCTTAGTATGGTGAAGGTGATGCTTGGTATGGTGAAGGTGATGCTTGGTATGGTGAAGGTGATGCTTGCTATGGTGAAGGTGATGCTTGGTATGGTGAAGGTGAATCTTGGTATGGTGAAGGTGATGCTTGGTATGGTGAAGGTGATGCTTGGTATGGTGAAGGTGATGCTTGGTATGGTGAAGGTGATGCTTGGTATGGTGAAGGTGATGCTTGGTATGGTGAAGGTGATGCTTGGTATGGTGAAGGTGATGCTTGGTATGGTGAAGGTGATGCTTGGTATGGTGAAGGTGATGCTTGGTATGGTGAAGGTGATGCTTGCTATGGTGGAGGTGATGCTTGCTATGGTGAAGGTGATGCTTGGTATGGTGAAGGTGATGCTTGCTATGGTGAAGGTGATGCTTGGTATGGTGAAGGTGATGCTTGGTATGGTGAAGGTGATGCTTGCTATGGTGGAGGTGATGCTTGCTACGGTGAAGGTGATGCTTGCTACGGTGAAGGTGATGCTTGCTACGGTGAAGGTGATGCTTGCTATGGTGAAGGTGATGCTTGCTATGGTGGAGGTGATGCTTGCTATGGTGAAGGTGATGCTTGCTATGGTAAAGGTGATGCTTGCTATGGTGAAGGTGATGCTTGCTATGGTGAAGGTGATGCTTGCTATGGTGGAGGTGATGCTTGCTATGGTGGAAGTGATGCTTGCTATGGTGGAGGTGATGCTTGCTATGGTGGAGGTGATGCTTGCTATGGTGGAGGTGATGCTTGCTATGGTGAAGGTGATGCTTGCTATGGTGAAGGTGATGCTTGCTATGGTGAAGGTGATGCTTGCTTTGGTGAAGGTGACGCTTGCTATGGTGGAGGTGACGCTTGCTATGGTGGAGGTGATGCTTGCTATGGTGAAGGTGATGCTTGCTATGGTGAAGGTGATGCTTGCTATCGTGAATGTGATGCTTGCTATGGTGAAGGTGGTGCTTGGTATGGTGAAGGTGATGCTTGCTATGGTGAAGGTGATGCTTGGTATGGTGAAGGTGATGCTTGGTATGGTGAAGGTGATGCTTGGTATGGTGAAGGTGATGCTTGGTATGTTGAAGGTGATGGTTGGTATGGTGAAGGTGATGCTTGGTATGGTGAAGGTGTTGCTTGGTATGGTGAAGGTGTTGCTTGGTATGGGGAAGGTGATGCTTGGCATGGTGAAGGTGTTGCTTGGTATGGTGAAGGTGATGCTTGGTATGGTGAAGGTTATGCTTGGTATGGTGAAGGTGATGCTTGGTATGGTGAAGGTGATGCTTGGTATGGTGAAGGTGATGCTTGGTATGGTGAAGGTGATGCTTGGTATGGTGAAGGTGATGCTTGGTATGGTGAAGGTGATGCTTGGTATGGTGAAGGTGATGCTTGGTATGGTGAAGGTGATGCTTGGTATGGTGAAGGTGATGCTTGGTATGGTGAAGGTGATGCTTGGTATGTTGAAGGTGATGCTTGGTATGGTGAAGGTGACGCTTGGTATGGTGAAGGTGACACTTGGTATGGTGAAGGTGATACTTGGTATGGTGAAGGTGATACTTGGTATGGTGAAGGTGATTCTTGGTATGGTGAATGTGATACTTGGTATGGTGAAGGTGATACTTGGTATGGTGAAGGTGATACTTGGTATGGTGAAGGTGATACTTGGTATGGTGAAGGTGATACTTGGTATGGTGAATGTGATGCTTGGTATGGTGAAGGTGATGCTTGGTATGGTGAAGGTGATACTTGGTATGGTGAAGGTGATGCTTGGTATGTTGAAGGTGATGCTTGGTATGGTGAAGGTGATGCTTGGTATGGTGAAGGTGATACTTGGTACGGTGAAGGTGATACTTGGTACGGTGAAGGTGATACTTGGTACGGTGAAGGTGATACTTGGTACGGTGAAGGTGATGCTTGGTATGGTGAAGGTGATGGTTGGTATGGTGAAGGTGATGCTTGGTATGGTGAAGGTGATGCTTGGTATGGTGGAGGTGATGCTTGCTATGGTGAAGGTGATGCTTGCTATGGTGAAGGTGATGCTTGCTATGGTGAAGGTGATGCTTGCTATGGTGAAGGTGATGCTTGCTATGGTGAAGGTGATGCTTCCTATGGTCGAGGTGATGCTTGCTATGGTGGAGGTGATGCTTGCTATGGTGAAGGTGATGCTTGCTATGGTGAAGGTGATGCTTGCTATGGTGAAGGTGATGCTTGCTATGGTGAAGGTGATGCTTTCTATGGTGGAGGTGATGCTTGCTATGGTGGAGGTGATGCTTGCTATGGTGGAGGTGATGCTTGCTATGGTGGAGGTGATGCTTGCTATGGTGGAGGTGATGCTTGCTATGGTGGAGGTGATGCTTGCTATGGTGGAGGTGATGCTTGCTATGGTGGAGGTGATGCTTGCTATGGTGAAGGTGATGCTTGCTATGGTGAAGGTGATGCTTGCAATGGTGAATGTGATGCTTGCTATGGTGAAGGTGATGCTTGCTATGGTGAAGGTGATGCTTGCTATGGTGAAGGCGATGCTTGCTTTGGTGAAGGTGATGCTTGCTATGGTGGAGGTGATGCTTGCTATGGTGAAGGTGATGCTTGCTATGGTGAAGGTGATGCTTGCTATGGTGAAGGTGATGCTTGCTATGGTGAAGGCGATGCTTGGTATGGTTTAGGTGATGCTTGCTATGGTGAAGGTGATGCTTGCTATGGTGAAGGTGATGCTTGCTATGGTGAAGGTGATGCTTGGTATGGTGAAGGTGATTCTTGGTATGGAAGGTGATGCTTGCTATGGTGAAGGTGATGCTTGCTATGGTGAAGGTGATGCTTGCTATGGTGAAGGTGATGCTTGGTATGGTGAAGGTGATGCTTGCTATGGTGAAGGTGATGCTTAGTATGGTGAAGGTGATGCTTGGTATGGTGAAGGTGATGCTTGGTATGGTGAAGGTGATGCTTGCTATGGTGAAGGTGACGCTTGGTATGGTGAAGGTGAATCTTGGTATGGTGAAGGTGATGCTTGGTATGGTGAAGGTGATGCTTGGTATGGTGAAGGTGATGCTTGGTATGGTGAAGGTGATGCTTGGTATGGTGAAGGTGATGCTTGGTATGGTGAAGGTGATGCTTGGTATGGTGAAGGTGATGCTTGGTATGGTGAAGGTGATGCTTGGTATGGTGAAGGTGATGCTTGGTATGGTGAAGGTGATGCTTGCTATGGTGGAGGTGATGCTTGCTATGGTGAAGGTGATGCTTGGTATGGTGAAGGTGATGCTTGCTATGGTGAAGGTGATGCTTGGTATGGTGAAGGTGATGCTTGGTATGGTGAAGGTGATGCTTGCTATGGTGGAGGTGATGCTTGCTACGGTGAAGGTGATGCTTGCTACGGTGAAGGTGATGCTTGCTACGGTGAAGGTGATGCTTGCTATGGTGAAGGTGATGCTTGCTATGGTGGAGGTGATGCTTGCTATGGTGAAGGTGATGCTTGCTATGGTAAAGGTGATGCTTGCTATGGTGAAGGTGATGCTTGCTATGGTGAAGGTGATGCTTGCTATGGTGGAGGTGATGCTTGCTATGGTGGAAGTGATGCTTGCTATGGTGGAGGTGATGCTTGCTATGGTGGAGGTGATGCTTGCTATGGTGGAGGTGATGCTTGCTATGGTGAAGGTGATGCTTGCTATGGTGAAGGTGATGCTTGCTATGGTGAAGGTGATGCTTGCTTTGGTGAAGGTGACGCTTGCTATGGTGGAGGTGACGCTTGCTATGGTGGAGGTGATGCTTGCTATGGTGAAGGTGATGCTTGCTATGGTGAAGGTGATGCTTGCTATCGTGAATGTGATGCTTGCTATGGTGAAGGTGGTGCTTGGTATGGTGAAGGTGATGCTTGCTATGGTGAAGGTGATGCTTGGTATGGTGAAGG
Source organism: Amblyomma mixtum (assembly GCF_055824585.1). Lineage (NCBI taxonomy): Eukaryota > Metazoa > Arthropoda > Arachnida > Ixodida > Ixodidae > Amblyomma > Amblyomma mixtum. The sequence continues at coordinate 321,754,115 of NC_143014.1, forward strand.
TGATGCTTGGTATGGTGAAGGTGATGCTTGGTATGGTGAAGGTGATGCTTGGTATGTTGAAGGTGATGGTTGGTATGGTGAAGGTGATGCTTGGTATGGTGAAGGTGTTGCTTGGTATGGTGAAGGTGTTGCTTGGTATGGGGAAGGTGATGCTTGGCATGGTGAAGGTGTTGCTTGGTATGGTGAAGGTGATGCTTGGTATGGTGAAGGTTATGCTTGGTATGGTGAAGGTGATGCTTGGTATGGTGAAGGTGATGCTTGGTATGGTGAAGGTGATGCTTGGTATGGTGAAGGTGATGCTTGGTATGGTGAAGGTGATGCTTGGTATGGTGAAGGTGATGCTTGGTATGGTGAAGGTGATGCTTGGTATGGTGAAGGTGATGCTTGGTATGTTGAAGGTGATGCTTGGTATGGTGAAGGTGACGCTTGGTATGGTGAAGGTGACACTTGGTATGGTGAAGGTGACACTTGGTATGGTGAAGGTGATACTTGGTATGGTGAAGGTGATTCTTGGTATGGTGAATGTGATACTTGGTATGGTGAAGGTGATACTTGGTATGGTGAAGGTGATACTTGGTATGGTGAAGGTGATACTTGGTATGGTGAAGGTGATACTTGGTACGGTGAAGGTGATACTTGGTACGGTGAAGGTGATACTTGGTACGGTGAAGGTGATACTTGGTACGGTGAAGGTGATACTTGGTACGGTGAAGGTGATACTTGGTACGGTGAAGGTGATTCTTGGTACGGTGAAGGTGATACTTGGTACGGTGAAGGTGATACTTGGTACGGTGAAGGTGATACTTGGTACGGTGAAGGTGATGCTTGGTACGGTGAAGGTGATGCTTGGTACGGTGAAGGTGATGCTTGCTATGGTGAAGGTGATGCTTGCTATGGTGAAAGTGATGCTTGGTATGGTGAAGGTGATGCTTGCTATGGTGAAGGTGATGCTTGCTATGGTGAAGGTGATGCTTGGTATGGTGAAGGTGATGCTTGCTATGGTGAAGGTGATGCTTGGTATGGAAGGTGATGCTTGGTATGGTGAAGGTGATGCTTGGTATGGTGAAGGTGATGCTTAGTATGGTGAAGGTGATGCTTGGTATGGTGAATGTGATGCTTGGTATGGTGAAGGTGATGCTTGGTATGGTGAAGGTGATGCTTGGTATGGTGAAGGTGATGCTTGGTATGGTGAAGGTGATGCTTGGTATGGTGAAGGTGATGCTTGGTATGGTGAAGGTGATGCTTGGTATGGTGGAGGTGATGCTTGCTATGGTGAAGGTGATGCTTGCTATGGCGAAGGTGATGCTTGCTATGGCGAAGGTGATGCTTGCTATGGTGAAGGTGATGCTTGCTATGGTGGAGGTGATGCTTGCTATGGTGAAGGTGATGCTTGCTATGGTGAAGGTGATGCTTGCTATGGTGAAGGTGATGCTTGCTATGGTGAAGGTGATGCTTTCTATGGTGAAGGTGATGCTTGCTATGGTGGAGGTGATGCTTGCTATGGTGGAGGTGATGCTTGCTATGGTGGAGGTGATGCTTGCTATGGTGGAGGTGATGCTTGCTATGGTGGAGGTGATGCTTGCTATGGTGGAGGTGATGCTTGCTATGGTGGAGGTGATGCTTGCTATGGTGAAGGTGATGCTTGCTATGGTGAAGGTGATGCTTGCAATGGTGAATGTGATGCTTGCAATGGTGAATGTGATGCTTGCTATGGTGAAGGTGATGCTTGCTATGGTGAAGGTGATGCTTGCTATGGTGAAGGTGATGCTTGCTATGGTGAAGGTGATGCTTGCTTTGGTGAAGGTGATGCTTGCTATGGTGGAGGTGATGCTTGCTATGGTGAAGGTGATGCTTGCTATGGTGAAGGCGATGCTTGCTATGGTGAAGGTGATGCTTGCTATGGTGAAGGTGATGCTTGCTATGGTGAAGGTGATGCTTGGTATGGTTTAGGTGATGCTTGCTATGGTGAAGGTGATGCTTGGTATGGTTTAGGTGATGCTTGGTATGGTGAAGGTGATGCTTGGTATGGTGAAGGTGATGCTTGGTATGGTGAAGGTGATGCTTGGTATGGTGAAGGTGATGCTTGGTATGGTGAAGGTGATGCTTGGTATGGTGAAGGTGATGCTTGGTATGGTGAAGGTGATGCTTGGTATGTTGAAGGTGATGCTTGGTATGGTGAAGGTGACGCTTGGTACGGTGAAGGTGATACTTGGTACGGTGAAGGTGATACTTGGTACGGTGAAGGTGATACTTGGTACGGTGAAGGCGATACTTGGTACGGTGAAGGTGATACTTGGTACGGTGAAGGTGATACTTGGTACGGTGAAGGTGATGCTTGGTACGGTGAAGGTGATGCTTGGTACGGTGAAGGTGATGCTTGCTATGGTGGAGGTGATGCTTGCTATGGTGAAGGTGATGCTTGCTATGGTGAAGGTGATGCTTGCAATGGTGAATGTGATGCTTGCTATGGTGAAGGTGATGCTTGCTATGGTGAAGGTGATGCTTGCTATGGTGAAGGTGATGCTTGCTATGGTGAAGGTGATGCTTGCTTTGGTGAAGGTGATGCTTGCTATGGTGGAGGTGATGCTTGCTATGGTGAAGGTGATGCTTGCTATGGTGAAGGTGATGCTTGCTATGGTGAAGGTGATGCTTGGTATGGTTTAGGTGATGCTTGCTATGGTGAAGGTGATGCTTGCTATGGTGAAGGTGATGCTTGGTATGGTGAAGGTGATGCTTGGTATGGTGAAGGTGATGCTTGGTATGGTGAAGGTGATGCTTGGTATGGTGAAGGTGATGCTTGGTATGGTGAAGGTGATGCTTGGTATGGTGAAGGTGATGCTTGGTATGGTGAAGGTGATGCTTGCTATGGTGAAGGTGATGCTTTCTATGGTGAAGGTGATGCTTGCTATGGTGGAGGTGATGCTTGCTATGGTGGAGGTGATGCTTGCTATGGTGGAGGTGATGCTTGCTATGGTGGAGGTGATGCTTGCTATGGTGGAGGTGATGCTTGCTATGGTGGAAGTGATGCTTGCTATGGTGGAGGTGATGCTTGCTATGGTGGAGTTGATGCTTGCTATGGTGGAGGTGATGCTTGCTATGGTGGAGGTGATGCTTGCTATGGTGGAGGTGATGCTTGCTATGGTGGAGGTGATGCTTGCTATGGTGAAGGTGATGCTTGCTATGGTGAAGGTGATGCTTGCTATGGTGAAGGTGATGCTTGCTATGGTGAAGGTGATGCTTGCTTTGGTGAAGGTGATGCTTGCTATGGTGGAGGTGATGCTTGCTATGGTGAAGGTGATGCTTGCTATGGTGAATGTGATGCTTGCTAGGGTGAATGTGATGCTTGCTATGGTGAAGGTGGTGCTTGCTATGGTGAAGGTGATGCTTGCTATGGTGAAGGTGATGCTTGGTATGGTGAAGGTGATGCTTGGTATGGTGAAGGTGATGCTTGGTATGGTGAAGGTGATGCTTGGTATGTTGAAGGTGATGCTTGGTATGGTGAAGGCGATGCTTGGTATGGTGAAGGCGATGCTTGGTATGGTGAAGGTGTTGCTTGGTATGGTGAAGGTGTTGCTTGGTATGGTGAAGTGATGCTTGGTATGGTGAAGGTGTTGCTTGGTATGGTGAAGGTGATGCTTGGTATGGTGAAGGTGATGCTTTGTATGGTGAAGGTGATGCTTGGTATGGTGAAGGTGATGCTTGGTATGGTGGAGGTGATGCTTGCTATGGTGGAAGTGATGCTTGCTATGGTGGAAGTGATGCTTGCTATGGTGGAGTTGATGCTTGCTATGGTGGAGTTGATGCTTGCTATGGTGGAGGTGATGCTTGCTATGGTGGAGGTGATGCTTGCTATGGTGGAGGTGATGCTTGCTATGGTGAAGGTGATGCTTGCTATGGTGAAGGTGATGCTTGCTATGGTGAAGGTGATGCTTGCTATGGTGAAGGTGATGCTTGCTTTGGTGAAGGTGATGCTTGCTTTGGTGAAGGTGATGCTTGCTATGGTGGAGGTGATGCTTGCTATGGTGAAGGTGATGCTTGCTATGGTGAATGTGATGCTTGCTATGGTGAAGGTGGTGCTTGCTATGGTGAAGGTGGTGCTTGGTATGGTGAAGGTGATGCTTGGTATGGTGAAGGTGATGCTTGGTATGGTGAAGGTGATGCTTGGTATGGTGAAGGTGATGCTTGGTATGTTGAAGGTGATGCTTGGTATGTTGAAGGGGATGCTTGGTATGGTGAAGGCGATGCTTGGTATGGTGAAGGTGTTGCTTGGTATGGTGAAGGTGTTGCTTGGTATGGTGAAGTGATGCTTGGTATGGTGAAGGTGTTGCTTCGTATGGTGAAGGTGATGCTTGGTATGGTGAAAGTGATGCTTGGTATGGTGAAGGTGATGCTTGGTATGGTGAAGGTGATGCTTGGTATGGTGAAGGTGATGCTTGGTATGGTGAAGGTGATGCTTGGTATGGTGAAGGTGATGCTTGGTATGGTGAAGGTGATGCTTGGTATGGTGAAGGTGATGCTTGGTATGGTGAAGGTGATGCTTGGTATGTTGAAGGTGATGCTTGGTATGGTGAAGGTGATGCTTGGTATGGTGAAGGTGACACTTGGTATGGTGAAGGTGACACTTGGTATGGTGAAGGTGACACTTGGTATGGTGAAGGTGATACTTGGTATGGTGAAGGTGATACTTGGTATGGTGAAGGTGATACTTGGTATGGTGAAGGTGATACTTGGTATGGTGAAGGTGATGCTTGGTATGGTGAAGGTGATGCTTGCTATGGTGAAGGTGATGCTTGGTATGGTGAAGGTGATGCTTGGTATGGTGAAGGTGATGCTTGCTATGGTGGAGGTGATGCTTGCTATGGTGGAGGTGATGCTTGCTATGGTGGAGGTGATGCTTGCTATGGTGAAGGTGATGCTTGCTATGGTGAAGGTGATGCTTGCAATGGTGAAGGTGATGCTTGCTATGGTGAAGGTGATGCTTGCTATGGTGAAGGTGATGCTTGCTTTGGTGAAGGTGATGCTTGCTATGGTGGAGGTGATGCTTGCTATGGTGAAGGTGATGCTTGCTATGGTGAAGGTGATGCTTGCTATGGTGAATGTGATGCTTGCTATGGTGAAGGTGGTGCTTGGTATGGTGAAGGTGATGCTTGCTATGGTGAAGGTGATGCTTGGTATGGTGAAGGTGATGCTTGGTATGGTGAAGGTGATGCTTGGTATGGTGAAGGTGATGCTTGGTATGTTGAAGGTGATGCTTGGTATGGTGAAGGTGATGCTTGGTATGGTGAAGGCGATGCTTGGTATGGTGAAGGTGTTGCTTGGTATGGTGAAGGTGTTGATTGGTATGGTGAAGGTGATGCTTGGTACGGTGAAGGTGATACTTGGTACGGTGAAGGTGATACTTGGTACGGTGAAGGTGATACTTGGTACGGTGAAGGTGATACTTGGTATGGTGAAGGTGATGCTTGGTACGGTGAAGGTGATGCTTGGTACGGTGAAGGTGATGCTTGCTATGGTAAAGGTGATGCTTGCTATGGTGAAAGTGATGCTTGGTATGGTGAAGGTGATGCTTGCTATGGTGAAGGTGATGCTTGCTATGGTGAAGGTGATGCTTGGTATGGTGAAGGTGATGCTTGCTATGGTGAAGGTGATGCTTGGTATGGAAGGTGATGCTTGCTATGGTGAAGGTGATGCTTGCTATGGTGAAGGTGATGCTTGCTATGGTGAAGGTGATGCTTGGTATGGTGAAGGTGATGCTTAGTATGGTGAAGGTGATGCTTGGTATGGTGAAGGTGATGCTTGGTATGGTGAAGGTGATGCTTGGTATGGTGAAGGTGATGCTTGGTATGGTGAAGGTGATGCTTGGTATGGTGAAGGTGATGCTTGGTATGGTGAAGGTGATGCTTGGTATGGTGAAGGTGATGCTTGCTATGGTGAAGGTGATGCTTGCTATGGTGAAGGTGATGCTTTCTATGGTGAAGGTGATGCTTGCTATGGTGGAGGTGATGTTTGCTATGGTGGAGGTGATGCTTGCTATGGTGGAGGTGATGCTTGCTATGGTGGAGGTGATGCTTGCTATGGTGGAGGTGATGCTTGCTATGGTGGAGGTGATGCTTGCTATGGTGAAGGTGATGCTTGCTATGGTGAAGGTGATGCTTGCAATGGTGAATGTGATGCTTGCTATGGTGAAGGTGATGCTTGCTATGGTGAAGGTGATGCTTGCTATGGTGAAGGCGATGCTTGCTTTGGTGAAGGTGATGCTTGCTATGGTGGAGGTGATGCTTGCTATGGTGAAGGTGATGCTTGCTATGGTGAAGGTGATGCTTGCTATGGTGAAGGCGATGCTTGGTATGGTTTAGGTGATGCTTGCTATGGTGAAGGTGATGCTTGCTATGGTGAAGGTGATGCTTGCTATGGTGAAGGTGATGCTTGGTATGGTGAAGGTGATTCTTGGTATGGAAGGTGATGCTTGCTATGGTGAAGGTGATGCTTGCTATGGTGAAGGTGATGCTTGCTATGGTGAAGGTGATGCTTGCTATGGTGAAGGTGATGCTTGGTATGGTGAAGGTGATGCTTGCTATGGTGAAGGTGATGCTTGGTATGGTGAAGGTGATGCTTGGTATGGTGAAGGTGATGCTTGGTATGGTGAAGGTGATGCTTGGTATGGTGAAGGTGATGCTTGGTATGGTGAAGGTGATGCTTGGTATGGTGAAGGTGATGCTTGGTATGGTGAAGGTGATGCTTGGTATGGTGAAGGTGAATCTTGGTATGGTGAAGGTGATGCTTGGTATGGTGAAGGTGATGCTTGGTATGGTGAAGGTGATGCTTGGTATGGTGAAGGTGATGCTTGGTATGGTGAAGGTGATGCTTGGTATGGTGAAGGTGATGCTTGGTATGGTGAAGGTGATGCTTGGTATGGTGAAGGTGATGCTTGGTATGGTGAAGGTGATGCTTGGTATGGTGAAGGTGATGCTTGGTATGGTGAAGGTGATGCTTGCTATGGTGGAGGTGATGCTTGCTATGGTGAAGGTGATGCTTGGTATGGTGAAGGTGATGCTTGCTATGGTGAAGGTGATGCTTGGTATGGTGAAGGTGATGCTTGGTATGGTGAAGGTGATGCTTGCTACGGTGGAGGTGATGCTTGCTACGGTGAAGGTGATGCTTGCTACGGTGAAGGTGATGCTTGCTATGGTGAAGGTGATGCTTGCTATGGTGAAGGTGATGCTTGCTATGGTGGAGGTGATGCTTGCTATGGTGAAGGTGATGCTTGCTATGGTGAAGGTGATGCTTGCTATGGTGAAGGTGATGCTTGGTATGTTGAAGGTGATGCTTGGTATGGTGAAGGTGATGCTTGGTATGGTGAAGGCGATGCTTGGTATGGTGAAGGTGTTGCTTGGTATGGTGAAGGTGTTGCTTGGTATGGGGAAGGTGATGCTTGGCATGGTGAAGGTGTTGCTTGGTATGGTGAAGGTGATGCTTGGTATGGTGAAGGTGATGCTTGGTATGTTGAAGGTGATGCTTGGTATGGTGAAGGTGATGCTTGGTATGGTGAAGGCGATGCTTGGTATGGTGAAGGTGTTGCTTGGTATGGTGAAGGTGTTGCTTGGTATGGGGAAGGTGATGCTTGGCATGGTGAAGGTGTTGCTTGGTATGGTGAAGGTGATGCTTGGTATGGTGAAGGTTATGCTTGGTATGGTGAAGGTGATGCTTGGTATGGTGAATGTGATGCTTGGTATGGTGAAGGTGATGCTTGGTATGGTGGAGGTGATGCTTGCTATGGTGAAGGTGATGCTTGGTATGGTGAAGGTGATGCTTGGTATGGTGAAGGTGATGCTTGGTATGGTGAAGGTGATGCTTGGTATGGTGAAGGTGATGCTTGGTATGGTGAAGGTGATGCTTGGTATGGTGAAGGTGATGCTTGGTATGGTGAAGGTGATGCTTGGTATGGTGGAGGTTATGCTTGCTATGGTGAAGGTGATGCTTGCTATGGCGAAGGTGATGCTTGCTATGGCGAAGGTGATGCTTGCTATGGTGAAGGTGATGCTTGCTATGGTGGAGGTGATGCTTGCTATGGTGAAGGTGATGCTTGCTATGGTGAAGGTGATGCTTGCTATGGTGAAGGTGATGCTTGCTATGGTGAAGGTGATGCTTTCTATGGTGAAGGTGATGCTTGCTATGGTGGAGGTGATGCTTGCTATGGTGGAGGTGATGCTTGCTATGGTGGAGGTGATGCTTGCTATGGTGGAGGTGATGCTTGCCATGGTGGAGGTGATGCTTGCTATGGTGAAGGTGATGCTTGCTATGGTGAAGGTGATGCTTGCAATGGTGAATGTGATGCTTGCTATGGTGAAGGTGATGCTTGCTATGGTGAAGGTGATGCTTGCTATGGTGAAGGTGATGCTTGCTATGGTGAAGGTGATGCTTGCTTTGGTGAAGGTGATGCTTGCTATGGTGGAGGTGATGCTTGCTATGGTGAAGGTGATGCTTGCTATGGTGAAGGCGATGCTTGCTATGGTGAAGGCGATGCTTGCTATGGTGAAGGTGATGCTTGCTATGGCGAAGGTGATGCTTGGTATGGTTTAGGTGATGCTTGCTATGGTGAAGGTGATGCTTGGTATGGTTTAGGTGATGCTTGCTATGGTGAAGGTGATGCTTGGTATGGTGAAGGTGATGCTTGGTATGGTGAAGGTGATGCTTGGTATGGTGAAGGTGATGCTTGGTATGGTGAAGGTGATCCTTGGTATGGTGAAGGTGATGCTTGGTATGGTGAAGGTGATGCTTGGTATGGTGAAGGTGATGCTTGGTATGGTGAAGGGGATGCTTGGTATGTTGAAGGTGATGCTTGGTATGGTGAAGGTGACGCTTGGTATGGTGAAGGTGATACTTGGTACGGTGAAGGTGATACTTGGTACGGTGAAGGTGATACTTGGTACGGTGAAGGTGATACTTGGTACGGTGAAGGTGATACTTGGTACGGTGAAGGTGATACTTGGTACAGTGAAGGTGATACTTGGTATGGTGAAGGTGATGCTTGGTACGGTGAAGGTGATGCTTGGTACGGTGAAGGTGATGCTTGCTATGGTGAAGGTGATGCTTGCTATGGTGAAAGTGATGCTTGGTATGGTGAAGGTGATGCTTGCTATGGTGAAGGTGATGCTTGCTATGGTGAAGGTGATGCTTGGTATGGTGAAGGTGATGCTTGCTATGGTGAAGGTGATGCTTGGTATGGAAGGTGATGCTTGCTATGGTGAAGGTGATGCTTGCTATGGTGAAGGTGATGCTTGCTATGGTGAAGGTGATGCTTGCTATGGTGAAGGTGATGCTTGGTATGGTGAAGGTGATGCTTGCTATGGTGAAGGTGATGCTTGGTATGGTGAAGGTGATGCTTGGTATGGTGAAGGTGATGCTTGGTATGGTGAAGGTGATGCTTGGTATGGTGAAGGTGATGCTTGCTATGGTGAAGGTGATGCTTGGTATGGTGAAGGTGATGCTTGGTATGGTGAAGGTGATGCTTGGTATGGTGAAGGTGAATCTTGGTATGGTGAAGGTGATGCTTGGTATGGTGAAGGTGATGCTTGGTATGGTGAAGGTGATGCTTGGTATGGTGAAGGTGATGCTTGGTATGGTGAAGGTGATGCTTGGTATGGTGAAGGTGATGCTTGGTATGGTGAAGGTGATGCTTGGTATGGTGAAGGTGATGCTTGGTATGGTGAAGGTGATGCTTGCTATGGTGGAGGTGATGCTTGCTATGGTGAAGGTGATGCTTGGTATGGTGAAGGTGATGCTTGCTATGGTGAAGGTGATGCTTGGTATGGTGAAGGTGATGCTTGGTATGGTGAAGGTGATGCTTGCTACGGTGGAGGTGATGCTTGCTATGGTGAAGGTGATGCTTGGTATGGTGAAGGTGATGCTTGGTATGGTGAAGGTGATGCTTGCTATGGTGAAGGTGATGCTTGGTATGGTGAAGGTGATGCTTGGTATGGTGAAGGTGATGCTTGGTATGGTGAAGGTGATGCTTGCTATGGTGAAGGTGATGCTTGGTATGGTTTAGGTGATGCTTGCTATGGTGAAGGTGATGCTTGGTATGGTGAAGGTGATGCTTGGTATGGTGAAGGTGATGCTTGGTATGGTGAAGGTGATGCTTGGTATGGTGAAGGTGATGCTTGGTATGGTGAAGGTGATGCTTGGTATGGTGAAGGTGATGCTTGGTATGGTGAAGGTGATGCTTGGTATGGTGAAGGTGATGCTTGCTATGGTGAAGGTGATGCTTTCTATGGTGAAGGTGATGCTTGCTATGGTGGAGGTGATGCTTGCTATGGTGGAGGTGATGCTTGCTATGGTGGAGGTGATGCTTGCTATGGTGGAGGTGATGCTTGCTATGGTGGAGGTGATGCTTGCTATGGTGGAAGTGATGCTTGCTATGGTGGAGGTGATGCTTGCTATGGTGGAGTTGATGCTTGCTATGGTGGAGGTGATGCTTGCTATGGTGGAGGTGATGCTTGCTATGGTGGAGGTGATGCTTGCTATGGTGGAGGTGATGCTTGCTATGGTGAAGGTGATGCTTGCTATGGTGAAGGTGATGCTTGCTATGGTGAAGGTGATGCTTGCTATGGTGAAGGTGATGCTTGCTTTGGTGAAGGTGATGCTTGCTATGGTGGAGGTGATGCTTGCTATGGTGAAGGTGATGCTTGCTATGGTGAATGTGATGCTTGCTATGGTGAATGTGATGCTTGCTATGGTGAAGGTGGTGCTTGCTATGGTGAAGGTGATGCTTGCTATGGTGAAGGTGATGCTTGGTATGGTGAAGGTGATGCTTGGTATGGTGAAGGTGATGCTTGGTATGGTGAAGGTGATGCTTGGTATGTTGAAGGTGATGCTTGGTATGGTGAAGGCGATGCTTGGTATGGTGAAGGCGATGCTTGGTATGGTGAAGGTGTTGCTTGGTATGGTGAAGGTGTTGCTTGGTATGGTGAAGTGATGCTTGGTATGGTGAAGGTGTTGCTTGGTATGGTGAAGGTGATGCTTGGTATGGTGAAGGTGATGCTTTGTATGGTGAAGGTGATGCTTGGTATGGTGAAGGTGATGCTTGGTATGGTGGAGGTGATGCTTGCTATGGTGGAAGTGATGCTTGCTATGGTGGAAGTGATGCTTGCTATGGTGGAGTTGATGCTTGCTATGGTGGAGTTGATGCTTGCTATGGTGGAGGTGATGCTTGCTATGGTGGAGGTGATGCTTGCTATGGTGGAGGTGATGCTTGCTATGGTGAAGGTGATGCTTGCTATGGTGAAGGTGATGCTTGCTATGGTGAAGGTGATGCTTGCTATGGTGAAGGTGATGCTTGCTTTGGTGAAGGTGATGCTTGCTTTGGTGAAGGTGATGCTTGCTATGGTGGAGGTGATGCTTGCTATGGTGAAGGTGATGCTTGCTATGGTGAATGTGATGCTTGCTATGGTGAAGGTGGTGCTTGCTATGGTGAAGGTGGTGCTTGGTATGGTGAAGGTGATGCTTGGTATGGTGAAGGTGATGCTTGGTATGGTGAAGGTGATGCTTGGTATGGTGAAGGTGATGCTTGGTATGTTGAAGGTGATGCTTGGTATGTTGAAGGGGATGCTTGGTATGGTGAAGGCGATGCTTGGTATGGTGAAGGTGTTGCTTGGTATGGTGAAGGTGTTGCTTGGTATGGTGAAGTGATGCTTGGTATGGTGAAGGTGTTGCTTGGTATGGTGAAGGTGATGCTTGGTATGGTGAAAGTGATGCTTGGTATGGTGAAGGTGATGCTTGGTATGGTGAAGGTGATGCTTGGTATGGTGAAGGTGATGCTTGGTATGGTGAAGGTGATGCTTGGTATGGTGAAGGTGATGCTTGGTATGGTGAAGGTGATGCTTGGTATGGTGAAGGTGATGCTTGGTATGGTGAAGGTGATGCTTGGTATGTTGAAGGTGATGCTTGGTATGGTGAAGGTGATGCTTGGTATGGTGAAGGTGACACTTGGTATGGTGAAGGTGACACTTGGTATGGTGAAGGTGACACTTGGTATGGTGAAGGTGATACTTGGTATGGTGAAGGTGATACTTGGTATGGTGAAGGTGATACTTGGTATGGTGAAGGTGATACTTGGTATGGTGAAGGTGATGCTTGGTATGGTGAAGGTGATGCTTGCTATGGTGAAGGTGATGCTTGGTATGGTGAAGGTGATGCTTGGTATGGTGAAGGTGATGCTTGCTATGGTGGAGGTGATGCTTGCTATGGTGGAGGTGATGCTTGCTATGGTGGAGGTGATGCTTGCTATGGTGAAGGTGATGCTTGCTATGGTGAAGGTGATGCTTGCAATGGTGAAGGTGATGCTTGCTATGGTGAAGGTGATGCTTGCTATGGTGAAGGTGATGCTTGCTTTGGTGAAGGTGATGCTTGCTATGGTGGAGGTGATGCTTGCTATGGTGAAGGTGATGCTTGCTATGGTGAAGGTGATGCTTGCTATGGTGAATGTGATGCTTGCTATGGTGAAGGTGGTGCTTGGTATGGTGAAGGTGATGCTTGCTATGGTGAAGGTGATGCTTGGTATGGTGAAGGTGATGCTTGGTATGGTGAAGGTGATGCTTGGTATGGTGAAGGTGATGCTTGGTATGTTGAAGGTGATGCTTGGTATGGTGAAGGTGATGCTTGGTATGGTGAAGGCGATGCTTGGTATGGTGAAGGTGTTGCTTGGTATGGTGAAGGTGTTGATTGGTAAGGTGAAGGTGATGCTTGATATGGTGAAGGTGTTGCTTGGTATGGTGAAGGTGATACTTGGTATGGTGAAGGTGATACTTGGTACGGTGAAGGTGATACTTGGTACGGTGAAGGTGATACTTGGTACGGTGAAGGTGATACTTGGTACGGTGAAGGTGATGCTTGGTATGGTGAAGGTGATGCTTGGTACGGTGAAGGTGATGCTTGGTACGGTGAAGGTGATGCTTGCTATGGTAAAGGTGATGCTTGCTATGGTGAAAGTGATGCTTGGTATGGTGAAGGTGATGCTTGCTATGGTGAAGGTGATGCTTGCTATGGTGAAGGTGATGCTTGGTATGGTGAAGGTGATGCTTGCTATGGTGAAGGTGATGCTTGGTATGGAAGGTGATGCTTGCTATGGTGAAGGTGATGCTTGCTATGGTGAAGGTGATGCTTGCTATGGTGAAGGTGATGCTTGGTATGGTGAAGGTGATGCTTGGTATGGTGAAGGTGATGCTTGGTATGGTGAAGGTGATGCTTGGTATGGTGAAGGTGATGCTTGGTATGGTGAAGGTGATGCTTGGTATGGTGAAGGTGATGCTTGGTATGGTGAAGGTGATGCTTGGTATGGTGAAGGTGATGCTTGGTATGGTGAAGGTGATACTTGGTATGGTGAAGGTGATACTTGGTACGGTGAAGGTGATACTTGGTACGGTGAAGGTGATACTTGGTACGGTGAAGGTGATGCTTGGTACGGTGAAGGTGATGCTTGGTACGGTGAAGGTGATGCTTGGTATGGTGAAGGTGATGGTTGGTATGGTGAAGGTGATGCTTGATATGGTGGAGGTGATGCTTGGTATGGTGGAGGTGATGCTTGCTATGGTGAAGGTGATGCTTGCTATGGTGAAGGTGATGCTTGCTATGGTGAAGGTGATGCTTGCTACGGTGAAGGTGATGCTTCCTATGGTCGAGGTGATGCTTCCTATGGTCGAGGTGATGCTTGCTATGGTGAAGGTGATGCTTGCTATGGTGAAGGTGATGCTTGCTATGGTGAAGGTGATGCTTGCTATGGTGAAGGTGATGCTTTCTATGGTGAAGGTGATGCTTGCTATGGTGGAGGTGATGTTTGCTATGGTGGAGGTGATGCTTGCTATGGTGGAGGTGATGCTTGCTATGGTGAAGGTGATGCTTGCAATGGTGAATGTGATGCTTGCTATGGTGAAGGTGATGCTTGCTATGGTGAAGGTGATGCTTGCTATGGTGAAGGCGATGCTTGCTTTGGTGGAGGTGATGCTTGCTATGGTGAAGGTGATGCTTGCTATGGTGAAGGTGATGCTTGCTATGGTGAAGGCGATGCTTGGTATGGTTTAGGTGATGCTTGCTATGGTGAAGGTGATGCTTGCTATGGTGAAGGTGATGCTTGCTATGGTGAAGGTGATGCTTGGTATGGTGAAGGTGATTCTTGGTATGGAAGGTGATGCTTGCTATGGTGAAGGTGATGCTTGCTATGGTGAAGGTGATGCTTGCTATGGTGAAGGTGATGCTTGCTATGGTGAAGGTGATGCTTGGTATGGTGAAGGTGATGCTTGCTATGGTGAAGGTGATGCTTGGTATGGTGAAGGTGATGCTTGGTATGGTGAAGGTGATGCTTGGTATGGTGAAGGTGATGCTTGGTATGGTGAAGGTGATGCTTGGTATGGTGAAGGTGATGCTTGGTATGGTGAAGGTGATGCTTGGTATGGTGAAGGTGATGCTTGGTATGGTGAAGGTGAATCTTGGTATGGTGAAGGTGATGCTTGGTATGGTGAAGGTGATGCTTGGTATGGTGAAGGTGATGCTTGGTATGGTGAAGGTGATGCTTGGTATGGTGAAGGTGATGCTTGGTATGGTGAAGGTGATGCTTGGTATGGTGAAGGTGATGCTTGGTATGGTGAAGGTGATGCTTGGTATGGTGAAGGTGATGCTTGGTATGGTGAAGGTGATGCTTGGTATGGTGAAGGTGATGCTTGCTATGGTGGAGGTGATGCTTGCTATGGTGAAGGTGATGCTTGGTATGGTGAAGGTGATGCTTGGTATGGTGAAGGTGATGCTTGGTATGGTGAAGGTGATGCTTGCTACGGTGGAGGTGATGCTTGCTACGGTGAAGGTGATGCTTGCTATGGTGAAGGTGATGCTTGCTATGGTGAAGGTGATGCTTGCTATGGTGAAGGTGATGCTTGCTATGGTGGAGGTGATGCTTGCTATGGTGAAGGTGATGCTTGCTATGGTGAAGGTGATGCTTGCTATGGTGAAGGTGATGCTTGGTATGTTGAAGGTGATGCTTGGTATGGTGAAGGTGATGCTTGGTATGGTGAAGGCGATGCTTGGTATGGTGAAGGTGTTGCTTGGTATGGTGAAGGTGTTGCTTGGTATGGGGAAGGTGATGCTTGGCATGGTGAAGGTGTTGCTTGGTATGGTGAAGGTGATGCTTGGTATGGTGAAGGTGATGCTTGGTATGTTGAAGGTGATGCTTGGTATGGTGAAGGTGATGCTTGGTATGGTGAAGGCGATGCTTGGTATGGTGAAGGTGTTGCTTGGTATGGTGAAGGTGTTGCTTGGTATGGGGAAGGTGATGCTTGGCATGGTGAAGGTGTTGCTTGGTATGGTGAAGGTGATGCTTGGTATGGTGAAGGTTATGCTTGGTATGGTGAAGGTGATGCTTGGTATGGTGAATGTGATGCTTGGTATGGTGAAGGTGATGCTTGGTATGGTGGAGGTGATGCTTGCTATGGTGAAGGTGATGCTTGGTATGGTGAAGGTGATGCTTGGTATGGTGAAGGTGATGCTTGGTATGGTGAAGGTGATGCTTGGTATGGTGAAGGTGATGCTTGGTATGGTGAAGGTGATGCTTGGTATGGTGAAGGTGATGCTTGGTATGGTGAAGGTGATGCTTGGTATGGTGGAGGTTATGCTTGCTATGGTGAAGGTGATGCTTGCTATGGCGAAGGTGATGCTTGCTATGGCGAAGGTGATGCTTGCTATGGTGAAGGTGATGCTTGCTATGGTGGAGGTGATGCTTGCTATGGTGAAGGTGATGCTTGCTATGGTGAAGGTGATGCTTGCTATGGTGAAGGTGATGCTTGCTATGGTGAAGGTGATGCTTTCTATGGTGAAGGTGATGCTTGCTATGGTGGAGGTGATGCTTGCTATGGTGGAGGTGATGCTTGCTATGGTGGAGGTGATGCTTGCTATGGTGGAGGTGATGCTTGCCATGGTGGAGGTGATGCTTGCTATGGTGAAGGTGATGCTTGCTATGGTGAAGGTGATGCTTGCAATGGTGAATGTGATGCTTGCTATGGTGAAGGTGATGCTTGCTATGGTGAAGGTGATGCTTGCTATGGTGAAGGTGATGCTTGCTATGGTGAAGGTGATGCTTGCTTTGGTGAAGGTGATGCTTGCTATGGTGGAGGTGATGCTTGCTATGGTGAAGGTGATGCTTGCTATGGTGAAGGCGATGCTTGCTATGGTGAAGGTGATGCTTGCTATGGTGAAGGTGATGCTTGCTATGGCGAAGGTGATGCTTGGTATGGTTTAGGTGATGCTTGCTATGGTGAAGGTGATGCTTGGTATGGTTTAGGTGATGCTTGCTATGGTGAAGGTGATGCTTGGTATGGTGAAGGTGATGCTTGGTATGGTGAAGGTGATGCTTGGTACGGTGAAGGTGATACTTGGTACGGTGAAGGTGATACTTGGTACGGTGAAGGTGATACTTGGTACGGTGAAGGTGATACTTGGTACGGTGAAGGTGATACTTGGTACAGTGAAGGTGATACTTGGTATGGTGAAGGTGATGCTTGGTACGGTGAAGGTGATGCTTGGTACGGTGAAGGTGATGCTTGCTATGGTGAAGGTGATGCTTGCTATGGTGAAAGTGATGCTTGGTATGGTGAAGGTGATGCTTGCTATGGTGAAGGTGATGCTTGCTATGGTGAAGGTGATGCTTGGTATGGTGAAGGTGATGCTTGCTATGGTGAAGGTGATGCTTGGTATGGAAGGTGATGCTTGCTATGGTGAAGGTGATGCTTGCTATGGTGAAGGTGATGCTTGGTATGGTGAAGGTGATGCTTGGTATGGTGAAGGTGATGCTTGGTATGGTGAAGGTGACGCTTGGTATGGTGAAGGTGATACTTGGTACGGTGAAGGTGATACTTGGTACGGTGAAGGTGATACTTGGTACGGTGAAGGTGATACTTGGTACGGTGAAGGTGATACTTGGTACGGTGAAGGTGATACTTGGTACAGTGAAGGTGATACTTGGTATGGTGAAGGTGATGCTTGGTACGGTGAAGGTGATGCTTGGTACGGTGAAGGTGATGCTTGCTATGGTGAAGGTGATGCTTGCTATGGTGAAAGTGATGCTTGGTATGGTGAAGGTGATGCTTGCTATGGTGAAGGTGATGCTTGCTATGGTGAAGGTGATGCTTGGTATGGTGAAGGTGATGCTTGCTATGGTGAAGGTGATGCTTGGTATGGAAGGTGATGCTTGCTATGGTGAAGGTGATGCTTGCTATGGTGAAGGTGATGCTTGGTATGGTGAAGGTGATGCTTGCTATGGTGAAGGTGATGCTTGCTATGGTGAAGGTGATGCTTGCTATGGTGAAGGTGATGCTTGGTATGGTGAAGGTGATGCTTGCCATGGTGAAGGTGATGCTTAGTATGGTGAAGGTGATGCTTGGTATGGTGAAGGTGATGCTTGGTATGGTGAAGGTGATGCTTGGTATGGGAAGGTGATTCTTGGTATGGTGAAGGTGATGCTTGGTATGGTGAAGGTGATGCTTGGTATGTTGAAGGTGATGCTTGGTATGGTGAAGGTGACGCTTGGTATGGTGAAGGTGACACTTGGTATGGTGAAGGTGATACTTGGTATGGTGAAGGTGATACTTGGTATGGTGAAGGTGATACTTGGTATGGTGAAGGTGATACTTGGTATGATGAAGGTGATACTTGGTACAGTGAAGGTGATACTTGGTACGGTGAAGGTGATACTTGGTACGGTGAAGGTGATACTTGGTACGGTGAAGGTGATACTTGGTACGGTGAAGGTGATACTTGGTACGGTGAAGGTGATGGTTGGTACGGTGAAGGTGATGCTTGGTACGGTGAAGGTGATGCTTGCTATGGTGAAGGTGATGCTTGCTATGGTGAAAGTGATGCTTGGTATGGTGAAGGTGATGCTTGCTATGGTGAAGGTGATGCTTTCTATGGTGAAGGTGATGCTTGGTATGGTGAAGGTGATGCTTGCTATGGTGAAGGTGATGCTTGGTATGGTGAAGGTGATGCTTGGTATGGTGAAGGTGATGCTTGGTATGGTGAAGGTGATGCTTGGTATGGTGAAGGTGATGCTTGCTATGGTGAAGGTGATGCTTGCTATGGTGAAGGTGATGCTTGCTATGGTGAAGGTGATGCTTGCTATGGTGAAGGTGATGCTTGCTATGGTGAAGGTGATGCTTGCTATGGTGAAGGTGATGCTTGCTATGGTGGAGGTGATGCTTGCTATGGTGGAGGTGATGCTTGCTATGGTGAAGGTGATGCTTGCTATGGTGAAGGTGATGCTTGCTATGGTGAAGGTGATGCTTGCTATGGTGAAGGCGATGCTTGCTATGGTGAAGGTGATGCTTGCTATGGTGAAGGTGATGCTTGCTATGGTGGAGGTGATGCTTGCTATGGTGGAGGTGATGCTTGCTATGGTGGAGGTGATGCTTGCTATGGTGGAGGTGATGCTTGCTATGGTGGAGGTGATGCTTGCTATGGTGGAGGTGATGCTTGCTATGGTGAAGGTGATGCTTGCTATGGTGAAGGTGATGCTTGCTATGGTGAAGGTGATGCTTGCTATGGTGAAGGTGATGCTTGCTATGGTGAATGTGATGCTTGCTATGGTGAAGGTGGTGCTTGGTATGGTGAAGGTGATGCTTGCTATGGTGAAGGTGATGCTTGGTATGGTGAAGGTGATGCTTGGTATGGTGAAGGTGATGCTTGGTATGGTGAAGGTGATGCTTGGTATGTTGAAGGTGATGCTTGGTATGGTGAAGGTGATGCTTGGTATGGTGAAGGCGATGCTTGGTATGGTGAAGGTGTTGCTTGGTATGGTGAAGGTGTTGCTTGGTATGGTGAAGTGATGCTTGGTATGGTGAAGGTGTTGCTTGGTATGGTGAAGGTGATGCTTGGTATGGTGAAAGTGATGCTTGGTATGGTGAAGGTGATGCTTGGTATGGTGAAGGTGATGCTTGGTATGGTGAAGGTGATGCTTGGTATGGTGAAGGTGATGCTTGGTATGGTGAAGGTGATGCTTGGTATGGTGAAGGTGATGCTTGGTATGGTGAAGGTGATGCTTGGTATGGTGAAGGTGATGCTTGGTATGGTGAAGGTGATGCTTGCTATGGTGAAGGTGATGCTTTCTATGGTGAAGGTGATGCTTGCTATGGTGGAGGTGATGCTTGCTATGGTGGAGGTGATGCTTGCTATGGTGGAGGTGATGCTTGCTATGGTGGAGGTGATGCTTGCTATGGTGGAGGTGATGCTTGCTATGGTGGAAGTGATGCTTGCTATGGTGGAGGTGATGCTTGCTATGGTGGAGTTGATGCTTGCTATGGTGGAGGTGATGCTTGCTATGGTGAAGGTGATGCTTGCTATGGTGAAGGTGATGCTTGCTATGGTGAAGGCGATGCTTGCTTTGGTGAAGGTGATGCTTGCTATGGTGGAGGTGATATTTGCTATGGTGAAGGTGATGCTTGCTATGGTGAAGGTGATGCTTGCTATGGTGAAGGCGATGCTTGGTATGGTTTAGGTGATGCTTGCTATGGTGAAGGTGATGCTTGCTATGGTGAAGGTGATGCTTGCTATGGTGAAGGTGATGCTTGGTATGGTGAAGGTGATTCTTGGTATGGAAGGTGATGCTTGCTATGGTGAAGGTGATGCTTGCTATGGTGAAGGTGATGCTTGCTATGGTGAAGGTGATGCTTGCTATGGTGAAGGTGATGCTTGGTATGGTGAAGGTGATGCTTGCTATGGTGAAGGTGATGCTTGGTATGGTGAAGGTGATGCTTGGTATGGTGAAGGTGATGCTTGGTATGGTGAAGGTGATGCTTGGTATGGTGAAGGTGATGCTTGCTATGGTGAAGGTGATGCTTGGTATGGTGAAGGTGATGGTTGGTATGGTGAAGGTGATGCTTGGTATGGTGAAGGTGATGCTTGGTATGGTGGAGGTGATGCTTGCTATGGTGAAGGTGATGCTTGCTATGGTGAAGGTGATGCTTGCTATGGTGAAGGTGATGCTTGCTATGGTGAAGGTGATGCTTCCTATGGTCGAGGTGATGCTTGCTATGGTGGAGGTGATGCTTGCTATGGTGAAGGTGATGCTTGCTATGGTGAAGGTGATGCTTGCTATGGTGAAGGTGATGCTTGCTATGGTGAAGGTGATGCTTTCTATGGTGAAGGTGATGCTTGCTATGGTGGAGGTGATTCTTGCTATGGTGGAGGTGATGCTTGCTATGGTGGAGGTGATGCTTGCTATGGTGGAGGTGATGCTTGCTATGGTGGAGGTGATGCTTGCTATGGTGGAGGTGATGCTTGCTATGGTGGAGGTGATGCTTGCTATGGTGAAGGTGATGCTTGCTATGGTGAAGGTGATGCTTGCAATGGTGAATGTGATGCTTGCTATGGTGAAGGTGATGCTTGCTATGGTGAAGGTGATGCTTGCTATGGTGAAGGCGATGCTTGCTTTGGTGAAGGTGATGCTTGCTATGGTGGAGGTGATGCTTGCTATGGTGAAGGTGATGCTTGCTATGGTGAAGATGATGCTTGCTATGGTGAAGGCGATGCTTGGTATGGTTTAGGTGATGCTTGCTATGGTGAAGGTGATGCTTGCTATGGTGAAGGTGATGCTTGCTATGGTGAAGGTGATGCTTGGTATGGTGAAGGTGATTCTTGGTATGGAAGGTGATGCTTGCTATGGTGAAGGTGATGCTTGCTATGGTGAAGGTGATGCTTGGTATGGTGAAGGTGATGCTTGCTATGGTGAAGGTGATGCTTGGTATGGTGAAGGTGATGCTTGGTATGGTGAAGGTGATGCTTGGTATGGTGAAGGTGATGCTTGGTATGGTGAAGGTGATGCTTGCTATGGTGAAGGTGATGCTTGGTATGGTGAAGGTGATGCTTGGTATGGTGAAGGTGATGCTTGGTATGGTGAAGGTGAATCTTGGTATGGTGAAGGTGATGCTTGGTATGGTGAAGGTGATGCTTGGTATGGTGAAGGTGATGCTTGGTATGGTGAAGGTGATGCTTGGTATGGTGAAGGTGATGCTTGGTATGGTGAAGGTGATGCTTGGTATGGTGAAGGTGATGCTTGGTATGGTGAAGGTGATGCTTGGTATGGTGAAGGTGATGCTTGGTATGGTGAAGGTGATGCTTGGTATGGTGAAGGT
Source organism: Amblyomma mixtum (assembly GCF_055824585.1). Taxonomy (NCBI): domain Eukaryota; kingdom Metazoa; phylum Arthropoda; class Arachnida; order Ixodida; family Ixodidae; genus Amblyomma; species Amblyomma mixtum. Next base: position 321,775,279 of record NC_143014.1, read on the forward strand.
GATGCTTGCTATGGTGGAGGTGATGCTTGCTATGGTGAAGGTGATGCTTGGTATGGTGAAGGTGATGCTTGCTATGGTGAAGGTGATGCTTGGTATGGTGAAGGTGATGCTTGGTATGGTGAAGGTGATGCTTGCTACGGTGGAGGTGATGCTTGCTACGGTGAAGGTGATGCTTGCTATGGTGAAGGTGATGCTTGCTATGGTGAAGGTGATGCTTGCTATGGTGAAGGTGATGCTTGCTATGGTGGAGGTGATGCTTGCTATGGTGAAGGTGATGCTTGCTAGGGTGAAGGTGATGCTTGCTATGGTGAAGGTGATGCTTGCTATGGTGGAGGTGATGCTTGCTATGGTGGAAGTGATGCTTGCTATGGTGGAGGTGATGCTTGCTATGGTGGAGGTGATGCTTGCTATGGTGGAGGTGATGCTTGCTATGGTGAAGGTGATGCTTGCTATGGTGAAGGTGATGCTTGCTATGGTGAAGGTGATGCTTGCTATGGTGAAGGTGATGCTTGCTTTGGTGAAGGTGATGCTTGCTATGGTGAAGGTGATGCTTGCTATGGTGAAGGTGATGCTTGCTATGGTGAATGTGATGCTTGCTATGGTGAAGGTGGTGCTTGGTATGGTGAAGGTGATGCTTGCTATGGTGAAGGTGATGCTTGGTATGGTGAAGGTGATGCTTGGTATGGTGAAGGTGATGCTTGGTATGGTGAAGGTGATGCTTGGTATGTTGAAGGTGATGCTTGGTATGGTGAAGGTGATGCTTGGTATGGTGAAGGCGATGCTTGGTATGGTGAAGGTGTTGCTTGGTATGGTGAAGGTGTTGCTTGGTATGGGGAAGGTGATGCTTGGCATGGTGAAGGTGTTGCTTGGTATGGTGAAGGTGATGCTTGGTATGGTGAAGGTTATGCTTGGTATGGTGAAGGTGATGCTTGGTATGGTGAATGTGATGCTTGGTATGGTGAAGGTGATGCTTGGTATGGTGAAGGTGATGCTTGGTATGGTGAAGGTGATGCTTGGTATGGTGAAGGTGATGCTTGGTATGGTGAAGGTGATGCTTGGTATGGTGAAGGTGATGCTTGGTATGGTGAAGGTGATGCTTGGTATGGTGAAGGTGATGCTTGGTATGGTGAAGGTGATGCTTGGTATGTTGAAGGTGATGCTTGGTATGGTGAAGGTGACGCTTGGTATGGTGAAGGTGACACTTGGTATGGTGAAGGTGATACTTGGTATGGTGAAGGTGATACTTGGTATGGTGAAGGTGATTCTTGGTATGGTGAATGTGATACTTGGTATGGTGAAGGTGATACTTGGTATGGTGAAAGTGATACTTGGTATGGTGAAGGTGATACTTGGTATGGTGAAGGTGATACTTGGTACGGTGAAGGTGATACTTGGTACGGTGAAGGTGATACTTGGTACGGTGAAGGTGATACTTGGTACGGTGAAGGTGATACTTGGTACGGTGAAGGTGATACTTGGTACGGTGAAGGTGATACTTGGTACGGTGAAGGTGATACTTGGTACGGTGAAGGTGATACTTGGTACGGTGAATGTGATACTTGGTACGGTGAAGGTGATGCTTGGTACGGTGAAGGTGATGCTTGGTACGGTGAAGGTGATGCTTGCTATGGTGAAAGTGATGCTTGGTATGGTGAAGGTGATGCTTGCTATGGTGAAGGTGATGCTTGCTATGGTGAAGGTGATGATTGGTATGGTGAAGGTGATGCTTGCTTTGGTGAAGGTGATGCTTGGTATGGAAGGTGATGCTTGCTATGGTGAAGGTGATGCTTGCTTTGGTGAAGGTGATGCTTGCTATGGTGGAGGTGATGCTTGCTATGGTGAAGGTGATGCTTGCTATGGTGAAGGCGATGCTTGCTATGGTGAAGGTGATGCTTGCTATGGTGAAGGTGATGCTTGCTATGGTGAAGGTGATGCTTGGTATGGTTTAGGTGATGCTTGCTATGGTGAAGGTGATGCTTGGTATGGTTTAGGTGATGCTTGGTATGGTGAAGGTGATGCTTGGTATGGTGAAGGTGATGCTTGGTATGGTGAAGGTGATGCTTGGTATGGTGAAGGTGATGCTTGGTATGGTGAAGGTGATGCTTGGTATGGTGAAGGTGATGCTTGGTATGGTGAAGGTGATGCTTGGTATGGTGAAGGTGATGCTTGGTATGGTGAAGGTGATGCTTGGTATGGTGAAGGTGACGCTTGGTATGGTGAAGGTGATACTTGGTACGGTGAAGGTGATACTTGGTACGGTGAAGGTGATACTTGGTACGGTGAAGGTGATACTTGGTACGGTGAAGGTGATACTTGGTACGGTGAAGGTGATACTTGGTACAGTGAAGGTGATACTTGGTACGGTGAAGGTGATGCTTGGTACGGTGAAGGTGATGCTTGGTACGGTGAAGGTGATGCTTGCTATGGTGAAGGTGATGCTTGCTATGGTGAAAGTGATGCTTGGTATGGTGAAGGTGATGCTTGCTATGGTGAAGGTGATGCTTGCTATGGTGAAGGTGATGCTTGGTATGGTGAAGGTGATGCTTATTATGGTGAAGGTGATGCTTGGTATGGAAGGTGATGCTTGCTATGGTGAAGGTGATGCTTGCTATGGTGAAGGTGATGCTTGGTATGGTGAAGGTGATGCTTGCTATGGTGAAGGTGATGCTTGCTATGGTGAAGGTGATGCTTGGTATGGTGAAGGTGATTCTTGGTATGGAAGGTGATGCTTGCTATGGTGAAGGTGATGCTTGCTATGGTGAAGGTGATGCTTGCTATGGTGAAGGTGATGCTTGGTATGGTGAAGGTGATGCTTGCTATGGTGAAGGTGATGCTTAGTATGGTGAAGGTGATGCTTGGTATGGTGAAGGTGATGCTTGGTATGGTGAAGGTGATGCTTGGTATGGTGAAGGTGATTCTTGGTATGGTGAAGGTGATGCTTGGTATGGTGAAGGTGATGCTTGCTATGGTGGAGGTGATGCTTGCTATGGTGGAGGTGATGCTTGCTATGGTGGAGGTGATGCTTGCTATGGTGGAGGTGATGCTTGCTATGGTGATGGTGATGCTTGGTATGGTGAAGGTGATTCTTGGTATGGAAGGTGATGCTTGCTATGGTGAAGGTGATGCTTGCTATGGTGAAGGTGATGCTTGCTATGGTGAAGGTGATGCTTGGTATGGTGAAGGTGATGCTTGCTATGGTGAAGGTGATGCTTAGTATGGTGAAGGTGATGCTTGGTATGGTGAAGGTGATGCTTGGTATGGTGAAGGTGATGCTTGGTATGGTGAAGGTGATTCTTGGTATGGTGAAGGTGATGCTTGGTATGTTGAAGGTGATGCTTGCTATGGTGGAGGTGATGCTTGCTATGGTGGAGGTGATGCTTGCTATGGTGGAGGTGATGCTTGCTATGGTGAAGGTGATGCTTGCTATGGTGAAGGTGATGCTTGCAATGGTGAATGTGATGCTTGCTATGGTGAAGGTGATGCTTGCTATGGTGAAGGTGATGCTTGCTATGGTGAAGGTGATGCTTGCTATGGTGAAGGTGATGCTTGCTATGGTGAAGGTGATGCTTCCTATGGTGAAGGTGATGCTTGCTATGGTGAAGGTGATGCTTGCTATGGTGAAGGTGATGCTTGCTATGGTGAAGGTGATGCTTGCTATGGTGAAGGTGATGCTTGGTATGCTTTAGGTGATGCTTGCTATGGTGAAGGTGATGCTTGCTATGGTGAAGGTGATGCTTGGTATGGTGAAGGTGATGCTTGGTATGGTGAAGGTGATGCTTGGTATGGTGAAGGTGATGCTTGGTATGGTGAAGGTGATGCTTGGTATGGTGAAGGTGATGCTTTCTATGGTGAAGGTGATGCTTGCTATGGTGGAGGTGATGCTTGCTATGGTGGAGGTGATGCTTGCTATGGTGGAGGTGATGCTTGCTATGGTGGAGGTGATGCTTGCTATGGTGGAAGTGATGCTTGCTATGGTGGAGGTGATGCTTGCTATGGTGGAGTTGATGCTTGCTATGGTGGAGGTGATGCTTGCTATGGTGGAGGTGATGCTTGCTATGGTGGAGGTGATGCTTGCTATGGTGGAGGTGATGCTTGCTATGGTGAAGGTGATGCTTGCTATGGTGAAGGTGATGCTTGCTATGGTGAAGGTGATGCTTGCTATGGTGAAGGTGATGCTTGCTTTGGTGAAGGTGATGCTTGCTATGGTGGAGGTGATGCTTGCTATGGTGAAGGTGATGCTTGCTATGGTGAAGGTGATGCTTGCTATGGTGAATGTGATGCTTGCTATGGTGAAGGTGGTGCTTGGTATGGTGAAGGTGATGCTTGCTATGGTGAAGGTGATGCTTGGTATGGTGAAGGTGATGCTTGGTATGGTGAAGGTGATGCTTGGTATGTTGAAGGTGATGCTTGGTATGGTGAAGGTGATGCTTGGTATGGTGAAGGCGATGCTTGGTATGGTGAAGGTGTTGCTTGGTATGGTGAAGGTGTTGCTTGGTATGGTGAAGTGATGCTTGGTATGGTGAAGGTGTTGCTTGGTATGGTGAAGGTGATGCTTGGTATGGTGAAAGTGATGCTTGGTATGGTGAAGGTGATGCTTGGTATGGTGAAGGTGATGCTTGGTATGGTGAAGGTGATGCTTGGTATGGTGAAGGTGATGCTTGGTATGGTGAAGTGATGCTTGGTATGGTGAAGGTGATGCTTGGTATGGTGAAGGTGATGCTTGGTATGGTGAAGGTGATGCTTGGTATGGTGAAGGTGATGCTTGCTATGGTGAAGGTGATGCTTTCTATGGTGAAGGTGATGCTTGCTATGGTGGAGGTGATGCTTGCTATGGTGGAGGTGATGCTTGCTATGGTGGAGGTGATGCTTGCTATGGTGGAGGTGATGCTTGCTATGGTGGAGGTGATGCTTGCTATGGTGGAAGTGATGCTTGCTATGGTGGAGGTGATGCTTGCTATGGTGGAGTTGATGCTTGCTATGGTGGAGGTGATGCTTGCTATGGTGGAGGTGATGCTTGCTATGGTGGAGGTGATGCTTGCTATGGTGAAGGTGATGCTTGCTATGGTGAAGGTGATGCTTGCTATGGTGAAGGTGATGCTTGCTATGGTGAAGGTGATGCTTGCTTTGGTGAAGGTGATGCTTGCTATGGTGGAGGTGATGCTTGCTATGGTGAAGGTGATGCTTGCTATGGTGAAGGTGATGCTTGCTATGGTGAATGTGATGCTTGCTATGGTGAAGGTGGTGCTTGGTATGGTGAAGGTGATGCTTGCTATGGTGAAGGTGATGCTTGGTATGGTGAAGGTGATGCTTGGTATGGTGAAGGTGATGCTTGGTATGTTGAAGGTGATGCTTGGTATGGTGAAGGTGATGCTTGGTATGGTGAAGGCGATGCTTGGTATGGTGAAGGTGTTGCTTGGTATGGTGAAGGTGTTGCTTGGTATGGTGAAGTGATGCTTGGTATGGTGAAGGTGTTGCTTGGTATGGTGAAGGTGATGCTTGGTATGGTGAAGGTGATGCTTGGTATGGTGAAAGTGATGCTTGGTATGGTGAAGGTGATGCTTGGTATGGTGAAGGTGATGCTTGGTATGGTGAAGGTGATGCTTGGTATGGTGAAGGTGATGCTTGGTATGGTGAAGGTGATGCTTGGTATGGTGAAGGTGATGCTTGGTATGTTGAAGGTGATGCTTGGTATGGTGAAGGTGACGCTTGGTATGGTGAAGGTGACACTTGGTATGGTGAAGGTGATACTTGGTATGGTGAAGGTGATACTTGGTATGGTGAAGGTGATACTTGGTATGGTGAAGGTGATACTTGGTATGGTGAAGGTGATACTTGGTATGGTGAAGGTGATACTTGGTACGGTGAAGATGATACTTGGTACGGTGAAGGTGATGCTTGGTACGGTGAAGGTGATACTTGGTACGGTGAAGGTGATACTTGGTACGGTGAAGGTGATGCTTGGTACGGTGAAGGTGATGCTTGGTACGGTGAAGGTGATGCTTGGTACGGTGAAGGTGATGCTGGCTATGGTGAAAGTGATGCTTGGTATGGTGAAGGTGATGCTTGCTATGGTGAAGGTGATGCTTGCTATGGTGAAGGTGATGCTTGCTATGGTGAAGGTGATGCTTGGTATGGTGAAGGTGATGCTTGCTATGGTGAAGGTGATGCTTGGTATGGAAGGTGATGCTTGCTATGGTGAAGGTGATGCTTGCTATGGTGAAGGTGATGCTTGGTATGGTGAAGGTGATGCTTGGTATGGTGAAGGTGATTCTTGGTATGGTGAAGGTGATGCTTGGTATGGTGAAGGTGATGCTTGGTATGTTGAAGGTGATGCTTGGTATGGTGAAGGTGACGCTTGGTATGGTGAAGGTGACACTTGGTATGGTGAAGGTGATACTTGGTATGGTGAAGGTGATACTTGGTATGGTGAAGGTGATACTTGGTATGGTGAAGGTGATACTTGGTATGATGAAGGTGATACTTGGTACGGTGAAGGTGATACTTGGTATGGTGAAGGTGATGCTTGCTATGGTGAAGGTGATGCTTGGTATGGTGAAGGTGATGCTTGGTATGGTGAAGGTGATGCTTGGTATGGTGAAGGTGATGCTTGGTATGGTGACGGTGATGCTTGGTATGGTGAAGGTGATGCTTGGTATGTTGAAGGTGATGCTTGGTATGGTGAAGGTGATGCTTGCTATGGTGAAGGTGATGCTTGCTATGGTGAAGGTGATGCTTGGTATGGTGAAGGTGATTCTTGGTATGGAAGGTGATGCTTGCTATGGTGAAGGTGATGCTTGCTATGGTGAAGGTGATGCTTGCTATGGTGAAGGTGATGCTTGCTATGGTGAAGGTGATGCTTGCTATGGTGGAGGTGATGCTTGCTATGGTGAAGCTGATGCTTGCTATGGTGATGGTGATGCTTGCTATGGTGAATGTGATGCTTGCTATGGTGAAGGTGGTGCTTGGTATGGTGAAGGTGATGCTTGCTATGGTGAAGGTGATGATTGGTATGGTGAAGGTGATGCTTGGTACGGTGAAGGTGATACTTGGTACGGTGAAGGTGATGCTTGGTACGGTGAAGGTGATGCTTGGTACGGTGAAGGTGATGCTTGCTATGGTGAAGGTGATGCTTGCTATGGTGAAAGTGATGCTTGGTATGGTGAAGGTGATGCTTGCTATGGTGAAGGTGATGCTTGCTATGGTGAAGGTGATGCTTGGTATGGTGAAGGTGATGCTTGGTATGGTGAAGGTGATGCTTGGTATGGTGAAGGTGATGCTTGGTATGGTGACGGTGATGCTTGGTATGGTGAAGGTGATGCTTGGTATGGTGAAGGTGATGCTTGGTATGTTGAAGGTGATGCTTGGTATGGTGAAGGTGATGCTTGCTATGGTGAAGGTGATGCTTGCTATGGTGAAGGTGATGCTTGGTATGGTGAAGGTGATTCTTGGTATGGAAGGTGATGCTTGCTATGGTGAAGGTGATGCTTGCTATGGTGAAGGTGATGCTTGCTATGGTGAAGGTGATGCTTGCTATGGTGAAGGTGATGCTTGGTATGGTGAAGGTGATGCTTGCTATGGTGAAGGTGATGCTTAGTATGGTGAAGGTGATGCTTGGTATGGTGAAGGTGATGCTTGGTATGGTGAAGGTGATGCTTGGTATGGTGAAGGTGATGCTTGCTATGGTGAAGGTGATGCTTGGTATGGTGAAGGTAATGCTTGGTATGGTGAAGGTGATGCTTGGTATGGTGAAGGTGAATCTTGGTATGGTGAAGGTGATGCTTGGTATGGTGAAGGTGATGCTTGGTATGGTGAAGGTGATGCTTGGTATGGTGAAGGTGATGCTTGGTATGGTGAAGGTGATGCTTGGTATGGTGAAGGTGATGCTTGGTATGGTGAAGGTGATGCTTGGTATGGTGAAGGTGATGCTTGGTATGGTGAAGGTGATGCTTGGTATGGTGAAGGTGATGCTTGCTATGGTGGAGGTGATGCTTGCTATGGTGAAGGTGATGCTTGGTATGGTGAAGGTGATGCTTGCTATGGTGAAGGTGATGCTTGGTATGGTGAAGGTGATGCTTGGTATGGTGAAGGTGATGCTTGCTATGGTGGAGGTGATGCTTGCTATGGTGGAGGTGATGCTTGCTATGGTGGAGGTGATGCTTGCTATGGTGAAGGTGATGCTTGCTTATGTGGAGGTGATGCTTGCTATGGTGGAGGTGATGCTTGCTATGGTGGAGGTGATGCTTGCTATGGTGAAGGTGATGCTTGCTATGGTGAAGGTGATGCTTGCTATGGTGAAGGTGATGCTTGCTATGGTGAAGGTGATGCTTGCTATGGTGAAGGTGATGCTTGCTATGGTGAAGGTCATGCTTGCTTTGGTGAAGGTGATGCTTGCTATGGTGAAGGTGATGCTTGCTATGGTGAAGGTGATGCTTGCTATGGTGAAGGTGATGCTTGCTATGGTGAATGTGGTGCTTGCTATGGTGAAGGTGGTGCTTGGTATGGTGAAGGTGATGCTTGCTATGGTGAAGGTGATGCTTGGTATGGTGAAGGTGATGCTTGGTATGGTGAAGGTGATGCTTGGTATGTTGAAGGTGATGCTTGGTATGGTGAAGGTGACGCGTGGTATGGTGAAGGTGACACTTGGTATGGTGAAGGTGATACTTGGTATGGTGAAGGTGATACTTGGTATGGTGAAGGTGATACTTGGTATGGTGAAGGTGATACTTGGTATGGTGAAGGTGATACTTGGTACGGTGAAGGTGATACTTGGTACGGTGAAGGTGATACTTGTTACGGTGAAGGTGATACTTGGTACGGTGAAGGTGATATTTGGTACGGTGAAGGTGATGCTTGGTACGGTGAAGGTGATGCTTGGTACGGTGAAGGTGATGCTTGGTACGGTGAAGGTGATGCTTGCTATGGTGAAGGTGATGCTTGCTATGGTGAAGGTGATGCTTGGTATGGTGAAGGTGATGCTTGCTATGGTGAAGGTGATGCTTGGTATGGTGAAGGTGATGCTTGCTATGGTGAAGGTGATGCTTGGTATGGAAGGTGATGCTTGCTATGGTGAAGGTGATGCTTGCTATGGTGAAGGTGATGCTTGCTATGGTGAAGGTGATGCTTGGTATGGTGAAGATGATGCTTAGTATGGTGAAGGTGATGCTTGGTATGGTGAAGGTGATGCTTGGTATGGTGAAGGTGATGCTTGGTATGGTGAAGGTGATGCTTGGTATGGTGAAGGTGATATTTGGTACGGTGAAGGTGATACTTGGTACGGTGAAGGTGATACTTGGTACGGTGAAGGTGATGCTTGGTATGGTGAAGGTGATGGTTGGTATGGTGAAGGTGATGCTTGGTATGGTGAAGGTGATGCTTGGTATGGTGGAGGTGATGCTTGCTATGGTGAAGGTGATGCTTGCTATGGTGAAGGTGATGCTTGCTATGGTGGAGGTGATGCTTGCTATGGTGAAGGTGATGCTTGCTATGGTGAAGGTGATGCTTGCTATGGTGAAGGTGATGCTTGCTATGGTGAAGGTGATGCTTGCTATGGTGAAGGTGATGCTTTCTATGGTGAAGGTGATGCTTGATATGGTGGAGGTGATGCTTGCTATGGTGGGTGATGCTTGCTATGGTGGAGGTGATGCTTGCTATGGTGGAGGTGATGCTTGCTATGGTGGAGGTGATGCTTGCTATGGTGGAGGTGATGCTTGCTATGGTGGAGGTGATGCTTGCTATGGTGAAGGTGATGCTTGCTATGGTGAAGGTGATGCTTGCAATGGTGAATGTGATGCTTGCTATGGTGAAGGTGATGCTTGCTATGGTGAAGGTGATGCTTGCTATGGTGAAGGCGATGCTTGCTTTGGTGAAGGTGATGCTTGCTATGGTGGAGGTGATGCTTGCTATGGTGAAGGTGATGCTTGCTATGGTGAAGGTGATGCTTGCTATGGTGAAGGTGATGCTTGCTATGGTGCAGGCGATGCTTGGTATGGTTTAGGTGATGCTTGCTATGGTGAAGGTGATGCTTGCTATGGTGAAGGTGATGCTTGCTATGGTGAAGGTGATGCTTGGTATGGTGAAGGTGATTCTTGGTATGGAAGGTGATGCTTGCTATGGTGAAGGTGATGCTTGCTATGGTGAAGGTGATGCTTCCTATGGTGGAGGTGATGCTTGCTATGGTGAAGGTGATGCTTGGTATGGTGAAGGTGATGCTTGCTATGGTGAAGGTGATGCTTAGTATGGTGAAGGTGATGCTTGGTATGGTGAAGGTGATGCTTGGTATGGTGAAGGTGATGCTTGGTATGGTGAAGGTGATGCTTGCTATGGTGTAGGTGATGCTTGGTATGGTGAAGGTAATGCTTGGTATGGTGAAGGTGATGCTTGGTATGGTGAAGGTGAATCTTGGTATGGTGAAGGTGATGCTTGGTATGGTGAAGGTGATGCTTGGTATGGTGAAGGTGATGCTTGGTATGGTGAAGGTGATGCTTGGTATGGTGAAGGTGATGCTTGGTATGGTGAAGGTGATGCTTGGTATGGTGAAGGTGATGCTTGGTATGGTGAAGGTGATGCTTGGTATGGTGAAGGTGATGCTTGGTATGGTGAAGGTGATGCTTGATATGGTGAAGGTGATGCTTGCTACGGTGGAGGTGATGCTTGCTACGGTGAAGGTGATGCTTGCTATGGTGAAGGTGATGCTTGCTATGGTGAAGGTGATGCTTGCTATGGTGAAGGTGATGCTTGCTATGGTGGAGGTGATGCTTGCTATGGTGAAGGTGATGCTTGCTATGGTAAAGGTGATGCTTGCTATGGTGAAGGTGATGCTTGCTATGGTGGAGGTGATGCTTGCTATGGTGGAAGTGATGCTTGCTATGGTGGAGGTGATGCTTGCTATGGTGGAGGTGATGCTTGCTATGGTAGAGGTGATGCTTGCTATGGTGAAGGTGATGCTTGCTATGGTGAAGGTGATGCTTGCTATGGTGAAGGTGATGCTTGCTATGGTGAAGGTGATTCTTGGTATGGTGAAGGTGATGCTTGGTATGGTGAAGGTGATGCTTGGTATGGTGAAGGTGATGCTTGGTATGTTGAAGGTGATGCTTGGTATGGTGAAGGTGATGCTTGGTATGGTGAAGGCGATGCTTGGTATGGTGAAGGTGTTGCTTGGTATGGTGAAGCTATTGCTTGGTATGGTGAAGCTATTGCTTGGTATGGGGAAGGTGTTGCTTGGTATGGTGAAGGTGATGCTTGGTATGGTGAAGGTTATGCTTGGTATGGTGAAGGTGATGCTTGGTATGGTGAAGGTGATGCTTGGTATGGTGAAGGTGATGCTTGGTATGGTGAAGGTGATGCTTGGTATGGTGAAGGTGATGCTTGGTATGGTGAAGGTGATGCTTGGTATGGTGAAGGTGATGCTTGCTATGGTGTAGGTGATGCTTGGTATGGTGAAGGTAATGCTTGGTATGGTGAAGGTGATGCTTGGTATGGTGAAGGTGAATCTTGGTATGGTGAAGGTGATGCTTGGTATGGTGAAGGTGATGCTTGGTATGGTGAAGGTGATGCTTGGTATGGTGAAGGTGATGCTTGGTATGGTGAAGGTGATGCTTGGTATGGTGAAGGTGATGCTTGGTATGGTGAAGGTGATGCTTGGTATGGTGAAGGTGATGCTTGGTATGGTGAAGGTGATGCTTGGTATGGTGAAGGTGATGCTTGATATGGTGAAGGTGATGCTTGCTACGGTGGAGGTGATGCTTGCTACGGTGAAGGTGATGCTTGCTATGGTGAAGGTGATGCTTGCTATGGTGAAGGTGATGCTTGCTATGGTGAAGGTGATGCTTGCTATGGTGGAGGTGATGCTTGCTATGGTGAAGGTGATGCTTGCTATGGTAAAGGTGATGCTTGCTATGGTGAAGGTGATGCTTGCTATGGTGGAGGTGATGCTTGCTATGGTGGAAGTGATGCTTGCTATGGTGGAGGTGATGCTTGCTATGGTGGAGGTGATGCTTGCTATGGTAGAGGTGATGCTTGCTATGGTGAAGGTGATGCTTGCTATGGTGAAGGTGATGCTTGCTATGGTGAAGGTGATGCTTGCTATGGTGAAGGTGATTCTTGGTATGGTGAAGGTGATGCTTGGTATGGTGAAGGTGATGCTTGGTATGGTGAAGGTGATGCTTGGTATGTTGAAGGTGATGCTTGGTATGGTGAAGGTGATGCTTGGTATGGTGAAGGCGATGCTTGGTATGGTGAAGGTGTTGCTTGGTATGGTGAAGCTATTGCTTGGTATGGTGAAGCTATTGCTTGGTATGGGGAAGGTGTTGCTTGGTATGGTGAAGGTGATGCTTGGTATGGTGAAGGTTATGCTTGGTATGGTGAAGGTGATGCTTGGTATGGTGAAGGTGATGCTTGGTATGGTGAAGGTGATGCTTGGTATGGTGAAGGTGATGCTTGGTATGGTGAAGGTGATGCTTGATATGGTGAAGGTGATGCTTGGTATGGTGAAGGTGATGCTTGGTATGGTGAAGGTGATGCTTGGTATGGTGAAGGTGATGCTTGGTATGGTGAAGGTGATGCTTGGTATGTTGAAGGTGATGCTTGGTATGGTGAAGGTGACGCTTGGTATGGTGAAGGTGACACTTGGTATGGTGAAGGTGATACTTGGTATGGTGAAGGTGATACTTGGTATGGTGAAGGTGATTCTTGGTATGGTGAATGTGATACTTGGTATGGTGAAGGTGATACTTGGTATGGTGAAGGTGATACTTGGTATGGTGAAGGTGATACTTGGTATGGTGAAGGTGATACTTGGTATGGTGAAGGTGATACTTGGTACGGTGAAGGTGATACTTGGTACGGTGAAGGTGATACTTGGTACGGTGAAGGTGATACTTGGTACGGTGAAGGTGATACTTGGTACGGTGAAGGTGATACTTGGTACGGTGAAGGTGATACTTGGTACCGTGAAGGTGAAACTTGGTACGGTGAAGGTGATACTTGGTACGGTGAAGGTGATGCTTGGTACGGTGAATGTGATGCTTGCTATGGTGAAGGTGATGCTTGCTATGGTGAAAGTGATGCTTGCTATGGTGAAGGTGATGCTTGCTATGGTGAAGGTGATGCTTGCTATGGTGAAGGTGATGCTTGGTATGGTGAAAATGATGCTTGCTATGGTGAAGGTGATGCTTGGTATGGAAGGTGATGCTTGCTATGTTGAAGGTGATGCTTGCTATGGTGAAGGTGATGCTTGCTATGGTGAAGGTGATGCTTGGTATGGTGAAGGTGATGCTTAGTATGGTGAAGGTGATGCTTGGTATGGTGAAGGTGATGCTTGGTATGGTGAAGGTGATGCTTGGTATGGTGAAGGTGATGCTTGGTATGGTGAAGGTGATGCTTGGTATGGTGAAGGTGATGCTTGGTATGGTGAAGGTGATGCTTGGTATGGTGAAGGTGATGCTTGGTATGGTGAAGGTGATGCTTGGTATGGTGGAGGTGATGCTTGCTATGGTGAAGGTGATGCTTGCTATGGCGAAGGTGATGCTTGCTATGGTGAAGGTGATGCTTGCTATGGTGAAGGTGATGCTTGCTATGGTGGAGGTGATGCTTGCTATGGTGAAGGTGATGCTTTTTATGGTGAAGGTGATGCTTGCTATGGTGAAGGTGATGCTTGGTATGGTGAAGGTGATGCTTGGTATGGTGAAGGTGATGCTTGGTATGGTGAAGGTGATGCTTGGTATGGTGAAGGTGATGCTTGGTATGGTGAAGGTGATGCTTGGTATGGTGAAGGTGATGCTTGGTATGTTGAAGGTGATGCTTGGTATGGTGAAGGTGACGCTTGGTATGGTGAAGGTGACACTTGGTATGGTGAAGGTGATACTTGGTATGGTGAAGGTGATACTTGGTATGGTGAAGGTGATACTTGGTATGGTGAAGGTGATACTTGGTATGGTGAAGGTGATACTTCGTATGGTGAAGGTGATACTTGGTATGGTGAAGGTGATACTTGGTACGGTGAAGGTGATACTTGGTACGGTGAAGGTGATACTTGGTACGGTGAAGGTGATACTTGGTACGGTGAAGGTGATGCTTGGTACGGTGAAGGTGATGCTTGGTACGGTGAAGGTGATGCTTGGTACGGTGAAGGTGATGCTTGCTATGGTGAAAGTGATGATTGGTATGGTGAAGGTGATGCTTGCTATGGTGAAGGTGATGCTTGCTATGGTGAAGGTGATGCTTGGTATGGTGAAGGTGATGCTTGCTATGGTGAAGGTGATGCTTGGTATGGAAGGTGATGCTTGCTATGGTGAAGGTGATGCTTGCTATGGTGAAGGTGATGCTTGCTATGGTGAAGGTGATGCTTGCTATGGTGAAGGTGATGCTTGGTATGATGAAGGTGATGCTTGGTATGGTGAAGGTGATTCTTGGTATGGTGAAGGTGATGCTTGGTATGGTGAAGGTGATGCTTGGTATGTTGAAGGTGATGCTTGGTATGGTGAAGGTGACGCTTGGTATGGTGAAGGTGACACTTGGTATGGTGAAGGTGATACTTGGTATGGTGAAGGTGATACTTGGTATGGTGAAGGTGATACTTGGTATGATGAAGGTGATACTTGGTACAGTGAAGGTGATACTTGGTACAGTGAAGGTGATACTTGGTACGGTGAAGGTGATACTTGGTATGGTGAAGGTGATACTTGGTGCGGTGAAGGTGATACTTGGTACGGTGAAGGTGATGCTTGGTACGGTGAAGGTGATGCTTGGTACGGTGAAGGTGATGCTTGCTATGGTGAAGGTGATGCTTGCTATGGTGAAAGTGATGCTTGGGATGGTGAAGGTGATGCTTGCTATGGTGAAGGTGATGCTTGCTATGGTGAAGGTGATGCTTGGTATGGTGAAGTTGATGCTTGCTATGGTGAAGGTTATGCTTGGTATGGAAGGTGATGCTTGCTATGGTGAAGGTGATGCTTTCTATGGTGAAGGTGATGCTTGCTATGGTGAAGGTGATGCTTGCTATGGTGAAGGTGATGCTTGGTATGGTGAAGGTGATGCTTGGTATGGTGAAGGTGATGCTTGGTATGGTGAAGGTGATGCTTGGTATGGTGAAGGTGATGCTTGGTATGGTGAAGGTGATGCTTGGTATGGTGAAGGTGATGCTTGGTATGGTGAAAATGATGCTTGGTATGGTGAAGGTGATGCTTGGTATGGTGAAGGTGATGCTTGGTATGGTGAAGGTGATGCTTGGTATGGTGAAGGTGATGCTTGGTATGGTGAAGGTGATGCTTGGTATGGTGAAGGTGATGCTTGGTATGGTGAAGGTGATGCTTGGTATGGTGAAGGTGATACTTGGTATGGTGAAGGTGATACTTGGTACGGTGAAGGTGATGCTTGGTATAGTGAAGGTGATACTTGGTACGGTGAAGGTGATGCTTGGTACGGTGAAGGTGATGCTTGGTATGGTGAAGGTGATGCTTGCTATGGTGAAGGTGATGCTTGCTATGGTGAAGGTGATGCTTGCTATGGTGAAGGTGATGTTTGCTATGGTGGAGGTGATGCTTGCTATGGTGGAGGTGATGCTTGCTATGGTGAAGGTGATGCTTGCTATGGTGAAGGTGATGCTTGCTATGGTGAAGGTGATGCTTGCTATGGTGAAGGTGATGCTTTCTATGGTGAAGGTGATGCTTGCTATGGTGGAGGTGATGCTTGCTATGGTGGAGGTGATGCTTGCTATGGTGGAGGTGATGCTTGCTATGGTGGAGGTGATGCTTGCTATGGTGGAGGTGATGCTTGCTATGGTGGAGGTGATGCTTGCTATGGTGAAGGTGATGCTTGCTATGGTGAAGGTGATGCTTGCAATGGTGAATGTGATGCTTGCTATGGTGAAGGTGATGCTTGCTATGGTGAAGGCGATGCTTGCTTTGGTGAAGGTGATGCTTGCTATGGTGGAGGTGATGTTTGCTATGGTGAAGGTGATGCTTGCTATGGTGAAGGTGATGCTTGCTATGGTGAAGGCGATGCTTGGTATGGTTTAGGTGATGCTTGCTATGGTGAAGGTGATGCTTGCTATGGTGAAGGTGATGCTTGGTATGGTGAAGGTGATGCTTGGTATGGTGAAGGTGATGCTTGGTATGGTGAAGGTGATGCTTGGTATGGTGAAGGTGATGCTTGGTATGGTGAAGGTGATGCTTGGTATGGTGAAGGTGATGCTTGGTATGTTGAAGGTGATGCTTGGTATGGTGAAGGTGACGCTTGGTATGGTGAAGGTGACACTTGGTATGGTGAAGGTGATACTTGGTATGGTGAAGGTGATACTTGGTATGGTGAAGGTGATACTTGGTATGGTGAAGGTGATACTTGGTATGGTGAAGGTGATACTTCGTATGGTGAAGGTGATACTTGGTATGGTGAAGGTGATACTTGGTACGGTGAAGGTGATACTTGGTACGGTGAAGGTGATACTTGGTACGGTGAAGGTGATACTTGGTACGGTGAAGGTGATGCTTGGTACGGTGAAGGTGATGCTTGGTACGGTGAAGGTGATGCTTGGTACGGTGAAGGTGATGCTTGCTATGGTGAAAGTGATGCTTGGTATGGTGAAGGTGATGCTTGCTATGGTGAAGGTGATGCTTGCTATGGTGAAGGTGATGCTTGGTATGGTGAAGGTGATGCGTGCTATGGTGAAGGTGATGCTTGGTATGGAAGGTGATGCTTGCTATGGTGAAGGTGATGCTTGCTATGGTGAAGGTGATGCTTGCTATGGTGAAGGTGATGCTTGGTATGGTGAAGGTGATGCTTGGTATGGTGAAGGTGATTCTTGGTATGGTGAAGGTGATGCTTGGTATGGTGAAGGTGATGCTTGGTATGTTGAAGGTGATGCTTGGTATGGTGAAGGTGACGCTTGGTATGGTGAAGGTGACACTTGGTATGGTGAAGGTGATACTTGCTATGGTGGAGGTGATGCTTGCTATGGTGGAGGTGATGCTTGCTATGGTGAAGGTGATGCTTGCTATGGTGAAGGTGATGCTTGCAATGGTGAATGTGATGCTTGCTATGGTGAAGGTGATGCTTGCTATGGTGAAGGTGATGCTTGCTATGGTGAAGGCGATGCTTGCTTTGGTGAAGGTGATGCTTGCTATGGTGGAGGTGATGCTTGCTATGGTGAAGGTGATGCTTGCTATGGTGAAGGTGATGCTTGCTATGGTGAAGGTGATGCTTGCTATGGTGCAGGCGATGCTTGGTATGGTTTAGGTGATGCTTGCTATGGTGAAGGTGATGCTTGCTATGGTGAAGGTGATGCTTGCTATGGTGAAGGTGATGCTTGGTATGGTGAAGGTGATTCTTGGTATGGAAGGTGATGCTTGCTATGGTGAAGGTGATGCTTGCTATGGTGAAGGTGATGCTTCCTATGGTGGAGGTGATGCTTGCTATGGTGAAGGTGATGCTTGGTATGGTGAAGGTGATGCTTGCTATGGTGAAGGTGATGCTTAGTATGGTGAAGGTGATGCTTGGTATGGTGAAGGTGATGCTTGGTATGGTGAAGGTGATGCTTGGTATGGTGAAGGTGATGCTTGCTATGGTGTAGGTGATGCTTGGTATGGTGAAGGTAATGCTTGGTATGGTGAAGGTGATGCTTGGTATGGTGAAGGTGAATCTTGGTATGGTGAAGGTGATGCTTGGTATGGTGAAGGTGATGCTTGGTATGGTGAAGGTGATGCTTGGTATGGTGAAGGTGATGCTTGGTATGGTGAAGGTGATGCTTGGTATGGTGAAGGTGATGCTTGGTATGGTGAAGGTGATGCTTGGTATGGTGAAGGTGATGCTTGGTATGGTGAAGGTGATGCTTGGTATGGTGAAGGTGATGCTTGATATGGTGAAGGTGATGCTTGCTACGGTGGAGGTGATGCTTGCTACGGTGAAGGTGATGCTTGCTATGGTGAAGGTGATGCTTGCTATGGTGAAGGTGATGCTTGCTATGGTGAAGGTGATGCTTGCTATGGTGGAGGTGATGCTTGCTATGGTGAAGGTGATGCTTGCTATGGTAAAGGTGATGCTTGCTATGGTGAAGGTGATGCTTGCTATGGTGGAGGTGATGCTTGCTATGGTGGAAGTGATGCTTGCTATGGTGGAGGTGATGCTTGCTATGGTGGAGGTGATGCTTGCTATGGTAGAGGTGATGCTTGCTATGGTGAAGGTGATGCTTGCTATGGTGAAGGTGATGCTTGCTATGGTGAAGGTGATGCTTGCTATGGTGAAGGTGATTCTTGGTATGGTGAAGGTGATGCTTGGTATGGTGAAGGTGATGCTTGGTATGGTGAAGGTGATGCTTGGTATGTTGAAGGTGATGCTTGGTATGGTGAAGGTGATGCTTGGTATGGTGAAGGCGATGCTTGGTATGGTGAAGGTGTTGCTTGGTATGGTGAAGCTATTGCTTGGTATGGTGAAGCTATTGCTTGGTATGGGGAAGGTGTTGCTTGGTATGGTGAAGGTGATGCTTGGTATGGTGAAGGTTATGCTTGGTATGGTGAAGGTGATGCTTGGTATGGTGAAGGTGATGCTTGGTATGGTGAAGGTGATGCTTGGTATGGTGAAGGTGATGCTTGGTATGGTGAAGGTGATGCTTGGTATGGTGAAGGTGATGCTTGGTATGGTGAAGGTGATGCTTGGTATGGTGAAGGTGATGCTTGGTATGGTGAAGGTGATGCTTGGTATGGTGAAGGTGATGCTTGGTATGTTGAAGGTGATGCTTGGTATGGTGAAGGTGACGCTTGGTATGGTGAAGGTGACACTTGGTATGGTGAAGGTGATACTTGGTATGGTGAAGGTGATACTTGGTATGGTGAAGGTGATTCTTGGTATGGTGAATGTGATACTTGGTATGGTGAAGGTGATACTTGGTATGGTGAAGGTGATACTTGGTATGGTGAAGGTGATACTTGGTATGGTGAAGGTGATACTTGGTATGGTGAAGGTGATACTTGGTACGGTGAAGGTGATACTTGGTACGGTGAAGGTGATACTTGGTACGGTGAAGGTGATACTTGGTACGGTGAAGGTGATACTTGGTACGGTGAAGGTGATACTTGGTACGGTGAAGGTGATACTTGGTACCGTGAAGGTGAAACTTGGTACGGTGAAGGTGATACTTGGTACGGTGAAGGTGATGCTTGGTACGGTGAATGTGATGCTTGCTATGGTGAAGGTGATGCTTGCTATGGTGAAAGTGATGCTTGCTATGGTGAAGGTGATGCTTGCTATGGTGAAGGTGATGCTTGCTATGGTGAAGGTGATGCTTGGTATGGTGAAAATGATGCTTGCTATGGTGAAGGTGATGCTTGGTATGGAAGGTGATGCTTGCTATGTTGAAGGTGATGCTTGCTATGGTGAAGGTGATGCTTGCTATGGTGAAGGTGATGCTTGGTATGGTGAAGGTGATGCTTAGTATGGTGAAGGTGATGCTTGGTATGGTGAAGGTGATGCTTGGTATGGTGAAGGTGATGCTTGGTATGGTGAAGGTGATGCTTGGTATGGTGAAGGTGATGCTTGGTATGGTGAAGGTGATGCTTGGTATGGTGAAGGTGATGCTTGGTATGGTGAAGGTGATGCTTGGTATGGTGAAGGTGATGCTTGGTATGGTGGAGGTGATGCTTGCTATGGTGAAGGTGATGCTTGCTATGGCGAAGGTGATGCTTGCTATGGTGAAGGTGATGCTTGCTATGGTGAAGGTGATGCTTGCTATGGTGGAGGTGATGCTTGCTATGGTGAAGGTGATGCTTTTTATGGTGAAGGTGATGCTTGCTATGGTGAAGGTGATGCTTGGTATGGTGAAGGTGATGCTTGGTATGGTGAAGGTGATGCTTGGTATGGTGAAGGTGATGCTTGGTATGGTGAAGGTGATGCTTGGTATGGTGAAGGTGATGCTTGGTATGGTGAAGGTGATGCTTGGTATGTTGAAGGTGATGCTTGGTATGGTGAAGGTGACGCTTGGTATGGTGAAGGTGACACTTGGTATGGTGAAGGTGATACTTGGTATGGTGAAGGTGATACTTGGTATGGTGAAGGTGATACTTGGTATGGTGAAGGTGATACTTGGTATGGTGAAGGTGATACTTCGTATGGTGAAGGTGATACTTGGTATGGTGAAGGTGATACTTGGTACGGTGAAGGTGATACTTGGTACGGTGAAGGTGATACTTGGTACGGTGAAGGTGATACTTGGTACGGTGAAGGTGATGCTTGGTACGGTGAAGGTGATGCTTGGTACGGTGAAGGTGATGCTTGGTACGGTGAAGGTGATGCTTGCTATGGTGAAAGTGATGCTTGGTATGGTGAAGGTGATGCTTGCTATGGTGAAGGTGATGCTTGCTATGGTGAAGGTGATGCTTGGTATGGTGAAGGTGATGCTTGCTATGGTGAAGGTGATGCTTGGTATGGAAGGTGATGCTTGCTATGGTGAAGGTGATGCTTGCTATGGTGAAGGTGATGCTTGCTATGGTGAAGGTGATGCTTGCTATGGTGAAGGTGATGCTTGGTATGATGAAGGTGATGCTTGGTATGGTGAAGGTGATTCTTGGTATGGTGAAGGTGATGCTTGGTATGGTGAAGGTGATGCTTGGTATGTTGAAGGTGATGCTTGGTATGGTGAAGGTGACGCTTGGTATGGTGAAGGTGACACTTGGTATGGTGAAGGTGATACTTGGTATGGTGAAGGTGATACTTGGTATGGTGAAGGTGATACTTGGTATGATGAAGGTGATACTTGGTACAGTGAAGGTGATACTTGGTACAGTGAAGGTGATACTTGGTACGGTGAAGGTGATACTTGGTATGGTGAAGGTGATACTTGGTGCGGTGAAGGTGATACTTGGTACGGTGAAGGTGATGCTTGGTACGGTGAAGGTGATGCTTGGTACGGTGAAGGTGATGCTTGCTATGGTGAAGGTGATGCTTGCTATGGTGAAGGTGATGCTTTCTATGGTGAAGGTGATGCTTGCTATGGTGGAGGTGATGCTTGCTATGGTGGAGGTGATGCTTGCTATGGTGGAGGTGATGCTTGCTATGGTGGAGGTGATGCTTGCTATGGTGGAGGTGATGCTTGCTATGGTGGAGGTGATGCTTGCTATGGTGAAGGTGATGCTTGCTATGGTGAAGGTGATGCTTGCAATGGTGAATGTGATGCTTGCTATGGTGAAGGTGATGCTTGCTATGGTGAAGGCGATGCTTGCTTTGGTGAAGGTGATGCTTGCTATGGTGGAGGTGATGTTTGCTATGGTGAAGGTGATGCTTGCTATGGTGAAGGTGATGCTTGCTATGGTGAAGGCGATGCTTGGTATGGTTTAGGTGATGCTTGCTATGGTGAAGGTGATGCTTGCTATGGTGAAGGTGATGCTTGGTATGGTGAAGGTGATGCTTGGTATGGTGAAGGTGATGCTTGGTATGGTGAAGGTGATGCTTGGTATGGTGAAGGTGATGCTTGGTATGGTGAAGGTGATGCTTGGTATGGTGAAGGTGATGCTTGGTATGTTGAAGGTGATGCTTGGTATGGTGAAGGTGACGCTTGGTATGGTGAAGGTGACACTTGGTATGGTGAAGGTGATACTTGGTATGGTGAAGGTGATACTTGGTATGGTGAAGGTGATACTTGGTATGGTGAAGGTGATACTTGGTATGGTGAAGGTGATACTTCGTATGGTGAAGGTGATACTTGGTATGGTGAAGGTGATACTTGGTACGGTGAAGGTGATACTTGGTACGGTGAAGGTGATACTTGGTACGGTGAAGGTGATACTTGGTACGGTGAAGGTGATGCTTGGTACGGTGAAGGTGATGCTTGGTACGGTGAAGGTGATGCTTGGTACGGTGAAGGTGATGCTTGCTATGGTGAAAGTGATGCTTGGTATGGTGAAGGTGATGCTTGCTATGGTGAAGGTGATGCTTGCTATGGTGAAGGTGATGCTTGGTATGGTGAAGGTGATGCGTGCTATGGTGAAGGTGATGCTTGGTATGGAAGGTGATGCTTGCTATGGTGAAGGTGATGCTTGCTATGGTGAAGGTGATGCTTGCTATGGTGAAGGTGATGCTTGGTATGGTGAAGGTGATGCTTGGTATGGTGAAGGTGATTCTTGGTATGGTGAAGGTGATGCTTGGTATGGTGAAGGTGATGCTTGGTATGTTGAAGGTGATGCTTGGTATGGTGAAGGTGACGCTTGGTATGGTGAAGGTGACACTTGGTATGGTGAAGGTGATACTTGCTATGGTGGAGGTGATGCTTGCTATGGTGGAGGTGATGCTTGCTATGGTGAAGGTGATGCTTGCTATGGTGAAGGTGATGCTTGCAATGGTGAATGTGATGCTTGCTATGGTGAAGGTGATGCTTGCTATGGTGAAGGTGATGCTTGCTATGGTGAAGGCGATGCTTGCTTTGGTGAAGGTGATGCTTGCTATGGTGGAGGTGATGCTTGCTATGGTGAAGGTGATGCTTGCTATGGTGAAGGTGATGCTTGCTATGGTGAAGGTGATGCTTGCTATGGTGCAGGCGATGCTTGGTATGGTTTAGGTGATGCTTGCTATGGTGAAGGTGATGCTTGCTATGGTGAAGGTGATGCTTGCTATGGTGAAGGTGATGCTTGGTATGGTGAAGGTGATTCTTGGTATGGAAGGTGATGCTTGCTATGGTGAAGGTGATGCTTGCTATGGTGAAGGTGATGCTTCCTATGGTGGAGGTGATGCTTGCTATGGTGAAGGTGATGCTTGGTATGGTGAAGGTGATGCTTGCTATGGTGAAGGTGATGCTTAGTATGGTGAAGGTGATGCTTGGTATGGTGAAGGTGATGCTTGGTATGGTGAAGGTGATGCTTGGTATGGTGAAGGTGATGCTTGCTATGGTGTAGGTGATGCTTGGTATGGTGAAGGTAATGCTTGGTATGGTGAAGGTGATGCTTGGTATGGTGAAGGTGAATCTTGGTATGGTGAAGGTGATGCTTGGTATGGTGAAGGTGATGCTTGGTATGGTGAAGGTGATGCTTGGTATGGTGAAGGTGATGCTTGGTATGGTGAAGGTGATGCTTGGTATGGTGAAGGTGATGCTTGGTATGGTGAAGGTGATGCTTGGTATGGTGAAGGTGATGCTTGGTATGGTGAAGGTGATGCTTGGTATGGTGAAGGTGATGCTTGATATGGTGAAGGTGATGCTTGCTACGGTGGAGGTGATGCTTGCTACGGTGAAGGTGATGCTTGCTATGGTGAAGGTGATGCTTGCTATGGTGAAGGTGATGCTTGCTATGGTGAAGGTGATGCTTGCTATGGTGGAGGTGATGCTTGCTATGGTGAAGGTGATGCTTGCTATGGTAAAGGTGATGCTTGCTATGGTGAAGGTGATGCTTGCTATGGTGGAGGTGATGCTTGCTATGGTGGAAGTGATGCTTGCTATGGTGGAGGTGATGCTTGCTATGGTGGAGGTGATGCTTGCTATGGTAGAGGTGATGCTTGCTATGGTGAAGGTGATGCTTGCTATGGTGAAGGTGATGCTTGCTATGGTGAAGGTGATGCTTGCTATGGTGAAGGTGATTCTTGGTATGGTGAAGGTGATGCTTGGTATGGTGAAGGTGATGCTTGGTATGGTGAAGGTGATGCTTGGTATGTTGAAGGTGATGCTTGGTATGGTGAAGGTGATGCTTGGTATGGTGAAGGCGATGCTTGGTATGGTGAAGGTGTTGCTTGGTATGGTGAAGCTATTGCTTGGTATGGTGAAGCTATTGCTTGGTATGGGGAAGGTGTTGCTTGGTATGGTGAAGGTGATGCTTGGTATGGTGAAGGTTATGCTTGGTATGGTGAAGGTGATGCTTGGTATGGTGAAGGTGATGCTTGGTATGGTGAAGGTGATGCTTGGTATGGTGAAGGTGATGCTTGGTATGGTGAAGGTGATGCTTGGTATGGTGAAGGTGATGCTTGGTATGGTGAAGGTGATGCTTGGTATGGTGAAGGTGATGCTTGGTATGGTGAAGGTGATGCTTGGTATGGTGAAGGTGATGCTTGGTATGTTGAAGGTGATGCTTGGTATGGTGAAGGTGACGCTTGGTATGGTGAAGGTGACACTTGGTATGGTGAAGGTGATACTTGGTATGGTGAAGGTGATACTTGGTATGGTGAAGGTGATTCTTGGTATGGTGAATGTGATACTTGGTATGGTGAAGGTGATACTTGGTATGGTGAAGGTGATACTTGGTATGGTGAAGGTGATACTTGGTATGGTGAAGGTGATACTTGGTATGGTGAAGGTGATACTTGGTACGGTGAAGGTGATACTTGGTACGGTGAAGGTGATACTTGGTACGGTGAAGGTGATACTTGGTACGGTGAAGGTGATACTTGGTACGGTGAAGGTGATACTTGGTACGGTGAAGGTGATACTTGGTACCGTGAAGGTGAAACTTGGTACGGTGAAGGTGATACTTGGTACGGTGAAGGTGATGCTTGGTACGGTGAATGTGATGCTTGCTATGGTGAAGGTGATGCTTGCTATGGTGAAAGTGATGCTTGCTATGGTGAAGGTGATGCTTGCTATGGTGAAGGTGATGCTTGCTATGGTGAAGGTGATGCTTGGTATGGTGAAAATGATGCTTGCTATGGTGAAGGTGATGCTTGGTATGGAAGGTGATGCTTGCTATGTTGAAGGTGATGCTTGCTATGGTGAAGGTGATGCTTGCTATGGTGAAGGTGATGCTTGGTATGGTGAAGGTGATGCTTAGTATGGTGAAGGTGATGCTTGGTATGGTGAAGGTGATGCTTGGTATGGTGAAGGTGATGCTTGGTATGGTGAAGGTGATGCTTGGTATGGTGAAGGTGATGCTTGGTATGGTGAAGGTGATGCTTGGTATGGTGAAGGTGATGCTTGGTATGGTGAAGGTGATGCTTGGTATGGTGAAGGTGATGCTTGGTATGGTGGAGGTGATGCTTGCTATGGTGAAGGTGATGCTTGCTATGGCGAAGGTGATGCTTGCTATGGTGAAGGTGATGCTTGCTATGGTGAAGGTGATGCTTGCTATGGTGGAGGTGATGCTTGCTATGGTGAAGGTGATGCTTTTTATGGTGAAGGTGATGCTTGCTATGGTGAAGGTGATGCTTGGTATGGTGAAGGTGATGCTTGGTATGGTGAAGGTGATGCTTGGTATGGTGAAGGTGATGCTTGGTATGGTGAAGGTGATGCTTGGTATGGTGAAGGTGATGCTTGGTATGGTGAAGGTGATGCTTGGTATGTTGAAGGTGATGCTTGGTATGGTGAAGGTGACGCTTGGTATGGTGAAGGTGACACTTGGTATGGTGAAGGTGATACTTGGTATGGTGAAGGTGATACTTGGTATGGTGAAGGTGATACTTGGTATGGTGAAGGTGATACTTGGTATGGTGAAGGTGATACTTCGTATGGTGAAGGTGATACTTGGTATGGTGAAGGTGATACTTGGTACGGTGAAGGTGATACTTGGTACGGTGAAGGTGATACTTGGTACGGTGAAGGTGATACTTGGTACGGTGAAGGTGATGCTTGGTACGGTGAAGGTGATGCTTGGTACGGTGAAGGTGATGCTTGGTACGGTGAAGGTGATGCTTGCTATGGTGAAAGTGATGCTTGGTATGGTGAAGGTGATGCTTGCTATGGTGAAGGTGATGCTTGCTATGGTGAAGGTGATGCTTGGTATGGTGAAGGTGATGCTTGCTATGGTGAAGGTGATGCTTGGTATGGAAGGTGATGCTTGCTATGGTGAAGGTGATGCTTGCTATGGTGAAGGTGATGCTTGCTATGGTGAAGGTGATGCTTGCTATGGTGAAGGTGATGCTTGGTATGATGAAGGTGATGCTTGGTATGGTGAAGGTGATTCTTGGTATGGTGAAGGTGATGCTTGGTATGGTGAAGGTGATGCTTGGTATGTTGAAGGTGATGCTTGGTATGTTGAAGGTGATGCTTGGTATGGTGAAGGTGACGCTTGGTATGGTGAAGGTGACACTTGGTATGGTGAAGGTGATACTTGGTATGGTGAAGGTGATACTTGGTATGGTGAAGGTGATACTTGGTATGGTGAAGGTGATACTTGGTATGGTGAAGGTGATACTTCGTATGGTGAAGGTGATACTTGGTATGGTGAAGGTGATACTTGGTACGGTGAAGGTGATACTTGGTACGGTGAAGGTGATACTTGGTACGGTGAAGGTGATACTTGGTACGGTGAAGGTGATGCTTGGTACGGTGAAGGTGATGCTTGGTACGGTGAAGGTGATGCTTGGTACGGTGAAGGTGATGCTTGCTATGGTGAAAGTGATGCTTGGCATGGTGAAGGTGATGCTTGCTATGGTGAAGGTGATGCTTGCTATGGTGAAGGTGATGCTTGGTATGGTGAAGGTGATGCGTGCTATGGTGAAGGTGATGCTTGGTATGGAAGGTGATGCTTGCTATGGTGAAGGTGATGCTTGCTATGGTGAAGGTGATGCTTGCTATGGTGAAGGTGATGCTTGGTATGGTGAAGGTGATGCTTGGTATGGTGAAGGTGATTCTTGGTATGGTGAAGGTGATGCTTGGTATGGTGAAGGTGATGCTTGGTATGTTGAAGGTGATGCTTGGTATGGTGAAGGTGACGCTTGGTATGGTGAAGGTGACACTTGGTATGGTGAAGGTGATACTTGCTATGGTGGAGGTGATGCTTGCTATGGTGGAGGTGATGCTTGCTATGGTGAAGGTGATGCTTGCTATGGTGAAGGTGATGCTTGCAATGGTGAATGTGATGCTTGCTATGGTGAAGGTGATGCTTGCTATGGTGAAGGTGATGCTTGCTATGGTGAAGGCGATGCTTGCTTTGGTGAAGGTGATGCTTGCTATGGTGGAGGTGATGCTTGCTATGGTGAAGGTGATGCTTGCTATGGTGAAGGTGATGCTTGCTATGGTGAAGGTGATGCTTGCTATGGTGCAGGCGATGCTTGGTATGGTTTAGGTGATGCTTGCTATGGTGAAGGTGATGCTTGCTATGGTGAAGGTGATGCTTGCTATGGTGAAGGTGATGCTTGGTATGGTGAAGGTGATTCTTGGTATGGAAGGTGATGCTTGCTATGGTGAAGGTGATGCTTGCTATGGTGAAGGTGATGCTTCCTATGGTGGAGGTGATGCTTGCTATGGTGAAGGTGATGCTTGGTATGGTGAAGGTGATGCTTGCTATGGTGAAGGTGATGCTTAGTATGGTGAAGGTGATGCTTGGTATGGTGAAGGTGATGCTTGGTATGGTGAAGGTGATGCTTGGTATGGTGAAGGTGATGCTTGCTATGGTGTAGGTGATGCTTGGTATGGTGAAGGTAATGCTTGGTATGGTGAAGGTGATGCTTGGTATGGTGAAGGTGAATCTTGGTATGGTGAAGGTGATGCTTGGTATGGTGAAGGTGATGCTTGGTATGGTGAAGGTGATGCTTGGTATGGTGAAGGTGATGCTTGGTATGGTGAAGGTGATGCTTGGTATGGTGAAGGTGATGCTTGGTATGGTGAAGGTGATGCTTGGTATGGTGAAGGTGATGCTTGGTATGGTGAAGGTGATGCTTGGTATGGTGAAGGTGATGCTTGATATGGTGAAGGTGATGCTTGCTACGGTGGAGGTGATGCTTGCTACGGTGAAGGTGATGCTTGCTATGGTGAAGGTGATGCTTGCTATGGTGAAGGTGATGCTTGCTATGGTGAAGGTGATGCTTGCTATGGTGGAGGTGATGCTTGCTATGGTGAAGGTGATGCTTGCTATGGTAAAGGTGATGCTTGCTATGGTGAAGGTGATGCTTGCTATGGTGGAGGTGATGCTTGCTATGGTGGAAGTGATGCTTGCTATGGTGGAGGTGATGCTTGCTATGGTGGAGGTGATGCTTGCTATGGTAGAGGTGATGCTTGCTATGGTGAAGGTGATGCTTGCTATGGTGAAGGTGATGCTTGCTATGGTGAAGGTGATGCTTGCTATGGTGAAGGTGATTCTTGGTATGGTGAAGGTGATGCTTGGTATGGTGAAGGTGATGCTTGGTATGGTGAAGGTGATGCTTGGTATGTTGAAGGTGATGCTTGGTATGGTGAAGGTGATGCTTGGTATGGTGAAGGCGATGCTTGGTATGGTGAAGGTGTTGCTTGGTATGGTGAAGCTATTGCTTGGTATGGTGAAGCTATTGCTTGGTATGGGGAAGGTGTTGCTTGGTATGGTGAAGGTGATGCTTGGTATGGTGAAGGTTATGCTTGGTATGGTGAAGGTGATGCTTGGTATGGTGAAGGTGATGCTTGGTATGGTGAAGGTGATGCTTGGTATGGTGAAGGTGATGCTTGGTATGGTGAAGGTGATGCTTGGTATGGTGAAGGTGATGCTTGGTATGGTGAAGGTGATGCTTGGTATGGTGAAGGTGATGCTTGGTATGGTGAAGGTGATGCTTGGTATGGTGAAGGTGATGCTTGGTATGTTGAAGGTGATGCTTGGTATGGTGAAGGTGACGCTTGGTATGGTGAAGGTGACACTTGGTATGGTGAAGGTGATACTTGGTATGGTGAAGGTGATACTTGGTATGGTGAAGGTGATTCTTGGTATGGTGAATGTGATACTTGGTATGGTGAAGGTGATACTTGGTATGGTGAAGGTGATACTTGGTATGGTGAAGGTGATACTTGGTATGGTGAAGGTGATACTTGGTATGGTGAAGGTGATACTTGGTACGGTGAAGGTGATACTTGGTACGGTGAAGGTGATACTTGGTACGGTGAAGGTGATACTTGGTACGGTGAAGGTGATACTTGGTACGGTGAAGGTGATACTTGGTACGGTGAAGGTGATACTTGGTACCGTGAAGGTGAAACTTGGTACGGTGAAGGTGATACTTGGTACGGTGAAGGTGATGCTTGGTACGGTGAATGTGATGCTTGCTATGGTGAAGGTGATGCTTGCTATGGTGAAAGTGATGCTTGCTATGGTGAAGGTGATGCTTGCTATGGTGAAGGTGATGCTTGCTATGGTGAAGGTGATGCTTGGTATGGTGAAAATGATGCTTGCTATGGTGAAGGTGATGCTTGGTATGGAAGGTGATGCTTGCTATGTTGAAGGTGATGCTTGCTATGGTGAAGGTGATGCTTGCTATGGTGAAGGTGATGCTTGGTATGGTGAAGGTGATGCTTAGTATGGTGAAGGTGATGCTTGGTATGGTGAAGGTGATGCTTGGTATGGTGAAGGTGATGCTTGGTATGGTGAAGGTGATGCTTGGTATGGTGAAGGTGATGCTTGGTATGGTGAAGGTGATGCTTGGTATGGTGAAGGTGATGCTTGGTATGGTGAAGGTGATGCTTGGTATGGTGAAGGTGATGCTTGGTATGGTGGAGGTGATGCTTGCTATGGTGAAGGTGATGCTTGCTATGGCGAAGGTGATGCTTGCTATGGTGAAGGTGATGCTTGCTATGGTGAAGGTGATGCTTGCTATGGTGGAGGTGATGCTTGCTATGGTGAAGGTGATGCTTTTTATGGTGAAGGTGATGCTTGCTATGGTGAAGGTGATGCTTGGTATGGTGAAGGTGATGCTTGGTATGGTGAAGGTGATGCTTGGTATGGTGAAGGTGATGCTTGGTATGGTGAAGGTGATGCTTGGTATGGTGAAGGTGATGCTTGGTATGGTGAAGGTGATGCTTGGTATGTTGAAGGTGATGCTTGGTATGGTGAAGGTGACGCTTGGTATGGTGAAGGTGACACTTGGTATGGTG
Source organism: Amblyomma mixtum (assembly GCF_055824585.1). NCBI lineage: Eukaryota > Metazoa > Arthropoda > Arachnida > Ixodida > Ixodidae > Amblyomma > Amblyomma mixtum. The sequence goes on from NC_143014.1 coordinate 321,805,001, forward strand.
AAGGTGATACTTGGTATGGTGAAGGTGATACTTGGTATGGTGAAGGTGATACTTGGTATGGTGAAGGTGATACTTGGTATGGTGAAGGTGATACTTCGTATGGTGAAGGTGATACTTGGTATGGTGAAGGTGATACTTGGTACGGTGAAGGTGATACTTGGTACGGTGAAGGTGATACTTGGTACGGTGAAGGTGATACTTGGTACGGTGAAGGTGATGCTTGGTACGGTGAAGGTGATGCTTGGTACGGTGAAGGTGATGCTTGGTACGGTGAAGGTGATGCTTGCTATGGTGAAAGTGATGCTTGGTATGGTGAAGGTGATGCTTGCTATGGTGAAGGTGATGCTTGCTATGGTGAAGGTGATGCTTGGTATGGTGAAGGTGATGCTTGCTATGGTGAAGGTGATGCTTGGTATGGAAGGTGATGCTTGCTATGGTGAAGGTGATGCTTGCTATGGTGAAGGTGATGCTTGCTATGGTGAAGGTGATGCTTGCTATGGTGAAGGTGATGCTTGGTATGATGAAGGTGATGCTTGGTATGGTGAAGGTGATTCTTGGTATGGTGAAGGTGATGCTTGGTATGGTGAAGGTGATGCTTGGTATGTTGAAGGTGATGCTTGGTATGGTGAAGGTGACGCTTGGTATGGTGAAGGTGACACTTGGTATGGTGAAGGTGATACTTGGTATGGTGAAGGTGATACTTGGTATGGTGAAGGTGATACTTGGTATGATGAAGGTGATACTTGGTACAGTGAAGGTGATACTTGGTACAGTGAAGGTGATACTTGGTACGGTGAAGGTGATACTTGGTATGGTGAAGGTGATACTTGGTGCGGTGAAGGTGATACTTGGTACGGTGAAGGTGATGCTTGGTACGGTGAAGGTGATGCTTGGTACGGTGAAGGTGATGCTTGCTATGGTGAAGGTGATGCTTGCTATGGTGAAAGTGATGCTTGGGATGGTGAAGGTGATGCTTGCTATGGTGAAGGTGATGCTTGCTATGGTGAAGGTGATGCTTGGTATGGTGAAGTTGATGCTTGCTATGGTGAAGGTTATGCTTGGTATGGAAGGTGATGCTTGCTATGGTGAAGGTGATGCTTTCTATGGTGAAGGTGATGCTTGCTATGGTGAAGGTGATGCTTGCTATGGTGAAGGTGATGCTTGGTATGGTGAAGGTGATGCTTGGTATGGTGAAGGTGATGCTTGGTATGGTGAAGGTGATGCTTGGTATGGTGAAGGTGATGCTTGGTATGGTGAAGGTGATGCTTGGTATGGTGAAGGTGATGCTTGGTATGGTGAAAATGATGCTTGGTATGGTGAAGGTGATGCTTGGTATGGTGAAGGTGATGCTTGGTATGGTGAAGGTGATGCTTGGTATGGTGAAGGTGATGCTTGGTATGGTGAAGGTGATGCTTGGTATGGTGAAGGTGATGCTTGGTATGGTGAAGGTGATGCTTGGTATGGTGAAGGTGATACTTGGTATGGTGAAGGTGATACTTGGTACGGTGAAGGTGATGCTTGGTATAGTGAAGGTGATACTTGGTACGGTGAAGGTGATGCTTGGTACGGTGAAGGTGATGCTTGGTATGGTGAAGGTGATGCTTGCTATGGTGAAGGTGATGCTTGCTATGGTGAAGGTGATGCTTGCTATGGTGAAGGTGATGTTTGCTATGGTGGAGGTGATGCTTGCTATGGTGGAGGTGATGCTTGCTATGGTGAAGGTGATGCTTGCTATGGTGAAGGTGATGCTTGCTATGGTGAAGGTGATGCTTGCTATGGTGAAGGTGATGCTTTCTATGGTGAAGGTGATGCTTGCTATGGTGGAGGTGATGCTTGCTATGGTGGAGGTGATGCTTGCTATGGTGGAGGTGATGCTTGCTATGGTGGAGGTGATGCTTGCTATGGTGGAGGTGATGCTTGCTATGGTGGAGGTGATGCTTGCTATGGTGAAGGTGATGCTTGCTATGGTGAAGGTGATGCTTGCAATGGTGAATGTGATGCTTGCTATGGTGAAGGTGATGCTTGCTATGGTGAAGGCGATGCTTGCTTTGGTGAAGGTGATGCTTGCTATGGTGGAGGTGATGTTTGCTATGGTGAAGGTGATGCTTGCTATGGTGAAGGTGATGCTTGCTATGGTGAAGGCGATGCTTGGTATGGTTTAGGTGATGCTTGCTATGGTGAAGGTGATGCTTGCTATGGTGAAGGTGATGCTTGGTATGGTGAAGGTGATGCTTGGTATGGTGAAGGTGATGCTTGGTATGGTGAAGGTGATGCTTGGTATGGTGAAGGTGATGCTTGGTATGGTGAAGGTGATGCTTGGTATGGTGAAGGTGATGCTTGGTATGTTGAAGGTGATGCTTGGTATGGTGAAGGTGACGCTTGGTATGGTGAAGGTGACACTTGGTATGGTGAAGGTGATACTTGGTATGGTGAAGGTGATACTTGGTATGGTGAAGGTGATACTTGGTATGGTGAAGGTGATACTTGGTATGGTGAAGGTGATACTTCGTATGGTGAAGGTGATACTTGGTATGGTGAAGGTGATACTTGGTACGGTGAAGGTGATACTTGGTACGGTGAAGGTGATACTTGGTACGGTGAAGGTGATACTTGGTACGGTGAAGGTGATGCTTGGTACGGTGAAGGTGATGCTTGGTACGGTGAAGGTGATGCTTGGTACGGTGAAGGTGATGCTTGCTATGGTGAAAGTGATGCTTGGTATGGTGAAGGTGATGCTTGCTATGGTGAAGGTGATGCTTGCTATGGTGAAGGTGATGCTTGGTATGGTGAAGGTGATGCGTGCTATGGTGAAGGTGATGCTTGGTATGGAAGGTGATGCTTGCTATGGTGAAGGTGATGCTTGCTATGGTGAAGGTGATGCTTGCTATGGTGAAGGTGATGCTTGGTATGGTGAAGGTGATGCTTGGTATGGTGAAGGTGATTCTTGGTATGGTGAAGGTGATGCTTGGTATGGTGAAGGTGATGCTTGGTATGTTGAAGGTGATGCTTGGTATGGTGAAGGTGACGCTTGGTATGGTGAAGGTGACACTTGGTATGGTGAAGGTGACACTTGGTATGGTGAAGGTGATACTTGGTATGGTGAAGGTGATACTTGGTATGGTGAAGGTGATACTTGGTATGATGAAGGTGATACTTGGTACAGTGAAGGTGATACTTGGTACAGTGAAGGTGATACTTGGTACGGTGAAGGTGATACTTGGTACGGTGAAGGTGATACTTGGTGCGGTGAAGGTGATACTTGGTACGGTGAAGGTGATGCTTGGTACGGTGAAGGTGATGCTTGGTACGGTGAAGGTGATGCTTGCTATGGTGAAGGTGATGCTTGCTATGGTGAAAGTGATGCTTGGGATGGTGAAGGTGATGCTTGCTATGGTGAAGGTGATGCTTGCTATGGTGAAGGTGATGCTTGGTATGGTGAAGTTGATGCTTGCTATGGTGAAGGTTATGCTTGGTATGGAAGGTGATGCTTGCTATGGTGAAGGTGATGCTTTCTATGGTGAAGGTGATGCTTGCTATGGTGAAGGTGATGCTTGCTATGGTGAAGGTGATGCTTGGTATGGTGAAGGTGATGCTTGGTATGGTGAAGGTGATGCTTGGTATGGTGAAGGTGATGCTTGGTATGGTGAAGGTGATGCTTGGTATGGTGAAGGTGATGCTTGGTATGGTGAAGGTGATGCTTGGTATGGTGAAGGTGATGCTTGGTATGGTGAAGGTGATGCTTGGTATGGTGAAGGTGATGCTTGGTATGGTGAAGGTGATGCTTGGTATGGTGAAGGTGATGCTTGGTATGGTGAAGGTGATGCTTGGTATGGTGAAGGTGATGCTTGGTATGGTGAAGGTGATACTTGGTATGGTGAAGGTGATACTTGGTACGGTGAAGGTGATGCTTGGTATGGTGAAGGTGATACTTGGTACGGTGAAGGTGATGCTTGGTACGGTGAAGGTGATGCTTGGTATGGTGAAGGTGATGCTTGCTATGGTGAAGGTGATGCTTGCTATGGTGAAGGTGATGCTTGCTATGGTGAAGGTGATGTTTGCTATGGTGGAGGTGATGCTTGCTATGGTGGAGGTGATGCTTGCTATGGTGAAGGTGATGCTTGCTATGGTGAAGGTGATGCTTGCTATGGTGAAGGTGATGCTTGCTATGGTGAAGGTGATGCTTTCTATGGTGAAGGTGATGCTTGCTATGGTGGAGGTGATGCTTGCTATGGTGGAGGTGATGCTTGCTATGGTGGAGGTGATGCTTGCTATGGTGGAGGTGATGCTTGCTATGGTGGAGGTGATGCTTGCTATGGTGGAGGTGATGCTTGCTATGGTGAAGGTGATGCTTGCTATGGTGAAGGTGATGCTTGCAATGGTGAATGTGATGCTTGCTATGGTGAAGGTGATGCTTGCTATGGTGAAGGCGATGCTTGCTTTGGTGAAGGTGATGCTTGCTATGGTGGAGGTGATGTTTGCTATGGTGAAGGTGATGCTTGCTATGGTGAAGGTGATGCTTGCTATGGTGAAGGCGATGCTTGGTATGGTTTAGGTGATGCTTGCTATGGTGAAGGTGATGCTTGCGATGGTGAAGGTGATGCTTGGTATGGTGAAGGTGATGCTTGGTATGGTGAAGGTGATGCTTGGTATGGTGAAGGTGATGCTTGGTATGGTGAAGGTGATGCTTGGTATGGTGAAGGTGATGCTTGGTATGGTGAAGGTGATGCTTGGTATGTTGAAGGTGATGCTTGGTATGGTGAAGGTGATACTTGGTATGGTGAAGGTGATACTTGGTATGGTGAAGGTGATACTTGGTATGGTGAAGGTGATACTTGGTACGGTGAAGGTGATACTTGGTACGGTGAAGGTGATACTTGGTACGGTGAAGGTGATACTTGGTACGGTGAAGGTGATGCTTGGTACGGTGAAGGTGATGCTTGGTACGGTGAAGGTGATGCTTGGTACGGTGAAGGTGATGCTTGCTATGGTGAAAGTGATGCTTGGTATGGTGAAGGTGATGCTTGCTATGGTGAAGGTGATGCTTGCTATGGTGAAGGTGATGCTTGGTATGGTGAAGGTGATGCTTGCTATGGTGAAGGTGATGCTTGGTATGGAAGGTGATGCTTGCTATGGTGAAGGTGATGCTTGCTATGGTGAAGGTGATGCTTGCTATGGTGAAGGTGATGCTTGCTATGGTGAAGGTGATGCTTGGTATGGTGAAGGTGATGCTTGGTATGGTGAAGGTGATTCTTGGTATGGTGAAGGTGATGCTTGGTATGGTGAAGGTGATGCTTGGTATGTTGAAGGTGATGCTTGGTATGGTGAAGGTGACGCTTGGTATGGTGAAGGTGACACTTGGTATGGTGAAGGTGATACTTGGTATGGTGAAGGTGATACTTGGTATGGTGAAGGTGATACTTGGTATGATGAAGGTGATACTTGGTACAGTGAAGGTGATACTTGGTACAGTGAAGGTGATACTTGGTACGGTGAAGGTGATACTTGGTACGGTGAAGGTGATACTTGGTGCGGTGAAGGTGATACTTGGTACGGTGAAGGTGATGCTTGGTACGGTGAAGGTGATGCTTGGTACGGTGAAGGTGATGCTTGCTATGGTGAAGGTGATGCTTGCTATGGTGAAAGTGATGCTTGGGATGGTGAAGGTGATGCTTGCTATGGTGAAGGTGATGCTTGCTATGGTGAAGGTGATGCTTGGTATGGTGAAGTTGATGCTTGCTATGGTGAAGGTTATGCTTGGTATGGAAGGTGATGCTTGCTATGGTGAAGGTGATGCTTTCTATGGTGAAGGTGATGCTTGCTATGGTGAAGGTGATGCTTGGTATGGTGAAGGTGATGCTTGGTATGGTGAAGGTGATGCTTGGTATGGTGAAGGTGATGCTTGGTATGGTGAAGGTGATGCTTGGTATGGTGAAGGTGATGCTTGGTATGGTGAAGGTGATGCTTGGTATGGTGAAGGTGATGCTTGGTATGGTGAAGGTGATGCTTGGTATGGTGAAGGTGATGCTTGGTATGGTGAAGGTGATGCTTGGTATGGTGAAGGTGATGCTTGGTATGGTGAAGGTGATGCTTGGTATGGTGAAGGTGATGCTTGGTATGGTGAAGGTGATGCTTGGTATGGTGAAGGTGATGCTTGGTATGGTGAAGGTGATACTTGGTATGGTGAAGGTGATACTTGGTACGGTGAAGGTGATGCTTGGTATGGTGAAGGTGATACTTGGTACGGTGAAGGTGATGCTTGGTACGGTGAAGGTGATGCTTGGTATGGTGAAGGTGATGCTTGCTATGGTGAAGGTGATGCTTGCTATGGTGAAGGTGATGCTTGCTATGGTGAAGGTGATGTTTGCTATGGTGGAGGTGATGCTTGCTATGGTGGAGGTGATGCTTGCTATGGTGAAGGTGATGCTTGCTATGGTGAAGGTGATGCTTGCTATGGTGAAGGTGATGCTTGCTATGGTGAAGGTGATGCTTTCTATGGTGAAGGTGATGCTTGCTATGGTGGAGGTGATGCTTGCTATGGTGGAGGTGATGCTTGCTATGGTGGAGGTGATGCTTGCTATGGTGGAGGTGATGCTTGCTATGGTGGAGGTGATGCTTGCTATGGTGGAGGTGATGCTTGCTATGGTGAAGGTGATGCTTGCTATGGTGAAGGTGATGCTTGCAATGGTGAATGTGATGCTTGCTATGGTGAAGGTGATGCTTGCTATGGTGAAGGCGATGCTTGCTTTGGTGAAGGTGATGCTTGCTATGGTGGAGGTGATGTTTGCTATGGTGAAGGTGATGCTTGCTATGGTGAAGGTGATGCTTGCTATGGTGAAGGCGATGCTTGGTATGGTTTAGGTGATGCTTGCTATGGTGAAGGTGATGCTTGCTATGGTGAAGGTGATGCTTGGTATGGTGAAGGTGATGCTTGGTATGGTGAAGGTGATGCTTGGTATGGTGAAGGTGATGCTTGGTATGGTGAAGGTGATGCTTGGTATGGTGACGGTGATGCTTGGTATGGTGAAGGTGATGCTTGGTATGGTGAAGGTGATGCTTGGTATGGTGAAGGTGATGCTTGGTATGGTGAAGGTGATGCTTGGTATGGTGAAGGTGATGCTTGGTATGGTGAAGGTGATACTTGGTATGGTGAAGGTGATACTTGGTATGGTGAATGTGATGCTTGGTATGGTGAAGGTGATGCTTGGTATGGTGAAGGTGATACTTGGTATGGTGAAGGTGATGCTTGGTATGTTGAAGGTGATGCTTGGTATGGAAGGTGATGCTTGCTATGGTGAAGGTGATGCTTGCTATGGTGAAGGTGATGCTTGGTATGGTGAAGGTGATTCTTGGTATGGAAGGTGATGCTTGCTATGGTGAAGGTGATGCTTGCTATGGTGAAGGTGATGCTTGGTATGGTGAAGGTGATGCTTGGTATGGTGAAGGTGATGCTTGGTATGGTGAAGGTGATGCTTGCTATGGTGAAGGTGATGCTTGCTATGGTGAAGGTGATGCTTGCTATGGTGAAGGTGATGCTTGGTATGGTGAAGGTGATGCTTGGTATGGTGAAGGTGATGCTTAGTATGGTGAAGGTGATGCTTGGTATGGTGAAGGTGATGCTTGGTATGGTGAAGGTGATGCTTGGTATGGTGAAGGTGATGCTTGCTATGGTGAAGGTGATGCTTGGTATGTTGAAGGTAATGCTTGGTATGGTGAAGGTGATGCTTGGTATGGTGAAGGTGAATCTTGGTATGGTGAAGGTGATGCTTGGTATGGTGAAGGTGATGCTTGGTATGGTGAAGGTGATGCTTGGTATGGTGAAGGTGATGCTTGGTATGGTGAAGGTGATGCTTGGTATGGTGAAGGTGATGCTTGGTATGGTGAAGGTGATGCTTGGTATGGTGAAGGTGATGCTTGGTATGGTGAAGGTGATGCTTGCTATGGTGGAGGTGATGCTTGCTATGGTGAAGGTGATGCTTGGTATGGTGAAGGTGATGCTTGCTATGGTGAAGGTGATGCTTGGTATGGTGAAGGTGATGCTTGCTATGGTGGAGGTGATGCTTGCTATGGTGAAGGTGATGCTTGCTATGGTGGAGGTGATGCTTGCTATGGTGGAGGTGATGCTTGCTATGGTGGAGGTGATGCTTGCTATGGTGGAGGTGATGCTTGCTATGGTGAAGGTGATGCTTGCTATGGTGGAGGTGATGCTTGCTATGGTGGAGGTGATGCTTGCTATGGTGTAGGTGATGCTTGCTATGGTGGAGGTGATGCTTGCTATGGTGGAGGTGATGCTTGCTATGGTGGAGGTGATGCTTGCTATGGTGAAGGTGATGCTTGCTATGGTGAAGGTGATGCTTGCAATGGTGAATGTGATGCTTGCTATGGTGAAGGTGATGCTTGCTATGGTGAAGGCGATGCTTGCTTTGGTGAAGGTGATGCTTGCTATGGTGGAGGTGATGTTTGCTATGGTGAAGGTGATGCTTGCTATGGTGAAGGCGATGCTTGCTATGGTGAAGGCGATGCTTGGTATGGTTTAGGTGATGCTTGCTATGGTGAAGGTGATGCTTGCTATGGTGAAGGTGATGCTTGGTATGGTGAAGGTGATGCTTGTTATGGTGAAGGTGATGCTTGGTATGGTGAAGGTGATGCTTGGTATGGTGAAGGTGATGCTTGGTATGGTGACGGTGATGCTTGGTATGGTGAAGGTGATGCTTGGTATGGTGAAGGTGATGCTTGGTATGGTGAAGGTGATGCTTGGTATGGTGAAGGTGATGCTTGGTATGGTGAAGGTGATGCTTGGTATGGTGAAGGTGATACTTGGTATGGTGAAGGTGATACTTGGTATGGTGAATGTGATGCTTGGTATGGTGAAGGTGATGCTTGGTATGGTGAAGGTGATACTTGGTATGGTGAAGGTGATGCTTGGTATGTTGAAGGTGATGCTTGGTATGGAAGGTGATGCTTGCTATGGTGAAGGTGATGCTTGCTATGGTGAAGGTGATGCTTGGTATGGTGAAGGTGATTCTTGGTATGGAAGGTGATGCTTGCTATGGTGAAGGTGATGCTTGCTATGGTGAAGGTGATGCTTGCTATGGTGAAGGTGATGCTTGCTATGGTGAAGGTGATGCTTGGTATGGTGAAGGTGATGCTTGGTATGGTGAAGGTGATGCTTAGTATGGTGAAGGTGATGCTTGGTATGGTGAAGGTGATGCTTGGTATGTTGAAGGTGATGCTTGGTATGGTGAAGGTGACGCGTGGTATGGTGAAGGTGACACTTGGTATGGTGAAGGTGATACTTGGTATGGTGAAGGTGATACTTGGTATGGTGAAGGTGATACTTGGTATGGTGAAGGTGATACTTGGTATGGTGAAGGTGATACTTGGTATGGTGAAGGTGATACTTGGTATGGTGAAGGTGATACTTGGTATGGTGAAGGTGATACTTGGTACGGTGAAGGTGATACTTGGTACGGTGAAGGTGATACTTGTTACAGTGAAGGTGATACTTGGTACGGTGAAGGTGATACTTGGTACGGTGAAGGTGATACTTGGTACGGTGAAGGTGATGCTTGGTACGGTGAAGGTGATGCTTGGTACGGTGAAGGTGATGCTTGCTATGGTGAAGGTGATGCTTGCTATGGTGAAAGTGATGCTTGGTATGGTGAAGGTGATGCTTGCTATGGTGAAGGTGATGCTTGCTATGGTGAAGGTGATGCTTGGTATGGTGAAGGTGATGCTTGCTATGGTGAAGGTGATGCTTGGTATGGAAGGTGATGCTTGCTATGGTGAAGGTGATGCTTGCTATGGTGAAGGTGATGCTTGCTATGGTGAAGGTGATGCTTGGTATGGTGAAGGTGATGCTTAGTATGGTGAAGGTGATGCTTGGTATGGTGAAGGTGATGCTTGGTATGGTGAAGGTGATGCTTGGTATGGTGAAGGTGATGCTTGGTATGGTGAAGGTGATGCTTGGTATGGTGAAGGTGATGCTTGGTATGGTGAAGGTGATGCTTGGTATGGTGAAGGTGATACTTGGTATGGTGAAGGTGATACTTGGTACGGTGAAGGTGATACTTGGTACGGTGAAGGTGATACTTGGTACGGTGAAGGTGATGCTTGGTACGGTGAAGGTGATGGTTGGTATGGTGAAGGTGATGCTTGGTATGGTGAAGGTGATGCTTGGTATGGTGAAGGTGATGCTTGGTATGGTGGAGGTGATGCTTGCTATGGTGAAGGTGATGCTTGCTATGGTGAAGGTGATGCTTGCTATGGTGGAGGTGATGCTTGCTATGGTGAAGGTGATGCTTGCTATGGTGAAGGTGATGCTTGCTATGGTGAAGGTGATGCTTGCTATGGTGAAGGTGATGCTTTCTATGGTGAAGGTGATGCTTGATATGGTGGAGGTGATGCTTGCTATGGTGGGTGATGCTTGCTATGGTGGAGGTGATGCTTGCTATGGTGGAGGTGATGCTTGCTATGGTGGAGGTGATGCTTGCTATGGTGGAGGTGATGCTTGCTATGGTGGAGGTGATGCTTGCTATGGTGAAGGTGATGCTTGCTATGGTGAAGGTGATGCTTGCAATGGTGAATGTGATGCTTGCTATGGTGAAGGTGATGCTTGCTATGGTGAAGGTGATGCTTGCTATGGTGAAGGCGATGCTTGCTTTGGTGAAGGTGATGCTTGCTATGGTGGAGGTGATGCTTGCTATGGTGAAGGTGATGCTTGCTATGGTGAAAGTGATGCTTGGGATGGTGAAGGTGATGCTTGCTATGGTGAAGGTGATGCTTGCTATGGTGAAGGTGATGCTTGGTATGGTGAAGTTGATGCTTGCTATGGTGAAGGTTATGCTTGGTATGGAAGGTGATGCTTGCTATGGTGAAGGTGATGCTTTCTATGGTGAAGGTGATGCTTGCTATGGTGAAGGTGATGCTTGCTATGGTGAAGGTGATGCTTGGTATGGTGAAGGTGATGCTTGGTATGGTGAAGGTGATGCTTGGTATGGTGAAGGTGATGCTTGGTATGGTGAAGGTGATGCTTGGTATGGTGAAGGTGATGCTTGGTATGGTGAAGGTGATGCTTGGTATGGTGAAGGTGATGCTTGGTATGGTGAAGGTGATGCTTGGTATGGTGAAGGTGATGCTTGGTATGGTGAAGGTGATGCTTGGTATGGTGAAGGTGATGCTTGGTATGGTGAAGGTGATGCTTGGTATGGTGAAGGTGATGCTTGGTATGGTGAAGGTGATGCTTGGTATGGTGAAGGTGATACTTGGTATGGTGAAGGTGATACTTGGTACGGTGAAGGTGATGCTTGGTACGGTGAAGGTGATACTTGGTACGGTGAAGGTGATGCTTGGTACGGTGAAGGTGATGCTTGGTATGGTGAAGGTGATGCTTGCTATGGTGAAGGTGATGCTTGCTATGGTGAAGGTGATGCTTGCTATGGTGAAGGTGATGTTTGCTATGGTGGAGGTGATGCTTGCTATGGTGGAGGTGATGCTTGCTATGGTGAAGGTGATGCTTGCTATGGTGGAGGTGATGCTTGCTATGGTGGAGGTGATGCTTGCTATGGTGGAGGTGATGCTTGGTATGGTGAAGGTGATGCTTGGTACGGTGAAGGTGATGGTTGGTATGGTGAAGGTGATGCTTGGTATGGTGAAGGTGATGCTTGGTATGGTGAAGGTGATGCTTGGTATGGTGAAGGTGATGCTTGGTACGGTGAAGGTGATGGTTGGTACGGTGAAGGTGATGCTTGGTATGGTGAAGGTGATGCTTGGTATGGTGAAGGTGATGCTTGGTATGGTGGAGGTGATGCTTGCTATGGTGAAGGTGATGCTTGCTATGGTGAAGGTGATGCTTGCTATGGTGGAGGTGATGCTTGCTATGGTGAAGGTGATGCTTGCTATGGTGAAGGTGATGCTTGCAATGGTGAAGGTGATGCTTGCTATGGTGAAGGTGATGCTTTCTATGGTGAAGGTGATGCTTGATATGGTGGAGGTGATGCTTGCTATGGTGGGTGATGCTTGCTATGGTGGAGGTGATGCTTGCTATGGTGGAGGTGATGCTTGCTATGGTGGAGGTGATGCTTGCTATGGTGGAGGTGATGCTTGCTATGGTGGAGGTGATGCTTGCTATGGTGAAGGTGATGCTTGCTATGGTGAAGGTGATGCTTGCAATGGTGAATGTGATGCTTGCTATGGTGAAGGTGATGCTTGCTATGGTGAAGGTGATGCTTGCTATGGTGAAGGCGATGCTTGCTTTGGTGAAGGTGATGCTTGCTATGGTGGAGGTGATGCTTGCTATGGTGAAGGTGATGCTTGCTATGGTGAAAGTGATGCTTGGGATGGTGAAGGTGATGCTTGCTATGGTGAAGGTGATGCTTGCTATGGTGAAGGTGATGCTTGGTATGGTGAAGTTGATGCTTGCTATGGTGAAGGTTATGCTTGGTATGGAAGGTGATGCTTGCTATGGTGAAGGTGATGCTTTCTATGGTGAAGGTGATGCTTGCTATGGTGAAGGTGATGCTTGGTATGGTGAAGGTGATGCTTGGTATGGTGAAGGTGATGCTTGGTATGGTGAAGGTGATGCTTGGTATGGTGAAGGTGATGCTTGGTATGGTGAAGGTGATGCTTGGTATGGTGAAGGTGATGCTTGGTATGGTGAAGGTGATGCTTGGTATGGTGAAGGTGATGCTTGGTATGGTGAAGGTGATGCTTGGTATGGTGAAGGTGATGCTTGGTATGGTGAAGGTGATGCTTGGTATGGTGAAGGTGATGCTTGGTATGGTGAAGGTGATGCTTGGTATGGTGAAGGTGATGCTTGGTATGGTGAAGGTGATACTTGGTATGGTGAAGGTGATACTTGGTACGGTGAAGGTGATGCTTGGTATGGTGAAGGTGATACTTGGTACGGTGAAGGTGATGCTTGGTACGGTGAAGGTGATGCTTGGTATGGTGAAGGTGATGCTTGCTATGGTGAAGGTGATGCTTGCTATGGTGAAGGTGATGCTTGCTATGGTGAAGGTGATGTTTGCTATGGTGGAGGTGATGCTTGCTATGGTGGAGGTGATGCTTGCTATGGTGAAGGTGATGCTTGCTATGGTGAAGGTGATGCTTGCTATGGTGAAGGTGATGCTTGCTATGGTGAAGGTGATGCTTTCTATGGTGAAGGTGATGCTTGCTATGGTGGAGGTGATGCTTGCTATGGTGGAGGTGATGCTTGCTATGGTGGAGGTGATGCTTGCTATGGTGGAGGTGATGCTTGCTATGGTGGAGGTGATGCTTGCTATGGTGGAGGTGATGCTTGCTATGGTGAAGGTGATGCTTGCTATGGTGAAGGTGATGCTTGCAATGGTGAATGTGATGCTTGCTATGGTGAAGGTGATGCTTGCTATGGTGAAGGCGATGCTTGCTTTGGTGAAGGTGATGCTTGCTATGGTGGAGGTGATGTTTGCTATGGTGAAGGTGATGCTTGCTATGGTGAAGGTGATGCTTGCTATGGTGAAGGCGATGCTTGGTATGGTTTACGTGATGCTTGCTATGGTGAAGGTGATGCTTGCTATGGTGAAGGTGATGCTTGGTATGGTGAAGGTGATGCTTGGTATGGTGAAGGTGATGCTTGGTATGGTGAAGGTGATGCTTGGTATGGTGAAGGTGATGCTTGGTATGGTGACGGTGATGCTTGGTATGGTGAAGGTGATGCTTGGTATGGTGAAGGTGATGCTTGGTATGGTGAAGGTGATGCTTGGTATGGTGAAGGTGATGCTTGGTATGGTGAAGGTGATGCTTGGTATGGTGAAGGTGATGCTTGGTATGGTGAAGGTGATACTTGGTATGGTGAAGGTGATGCTTGGTATGGTGAATGTGATGCTTGGTATGGTGAAGGTGATGCTTGGTATGGTGAAGGTGATGCTTGGTATGTTGAAGGTGATGCTTGGTATGGAAGGTGATGCTTGCTATGGTGAAGGTGATGCTTGCTATGGTGAAGGTGATGCTTGGTATGGTGAAGGTGATTCTTGGTATGGAAGGTGATGCTTGCTATGGTGAAGGTGATGCTTGCTATGGTGAAGGTGATGCTTGGTATGGTGAAGGTGATGCTTGGTATGGTGAAGGTGATGCTTGGTATGGTGAAGGTGATGCTTGCTATGGTGAAGGTGATGCTTGCTATGGTGAAGGTGATGCTTGCTATGGTGAAGGTGATGCTTGGTATGGTGAAGGTGATGCTTGGTATGGTGAAGGTGATGCTTAGTATGGTGAAGGTGATGCTTGGTATGGTGAAGGTGATGCTTGGTATGGTGAAGGTGATGCTTGGTATGGTGAAGGTGATGCTTGCTATGGTGAAGGTGATGCTTGGTATGTTGAAGGTAATGCTTGGTATGGTGAAGGTGATGCTTGGTATGGTGAAGGTGAATCTTGGTATGGTGAAGGTGATGCTTGGTATGGTGAAGGTGATGCTTGGTATGGTGAAGGTGATGCTTGGTATGGTGAAGGTGATGCTTGGTATGGTGAAGGTGATGCTTGGTATGGTGAAGGTGATGCTTGGTATGGTGAAGGTGATGCTTGGTATGGTGAAGGTGATGCTTGGTATGGTGAAGGTGATGCTTGCTATGGTGGAGGTGATGCTTGCTATGGTGAAGGTGATGCTTGGTATGGTGAAGGTGATGCTTGCTATGGTGAAGGTGATGCTTGGTATGGTGAAGGTGATGCTTGCTATGGTGGAGGTGATGCTTGCTATGGTGAAGGTGATGCTTGCTATGGTGGAGGTGATGCTTGCTATGGTGAAGGTGATGCTTGCTATGGTGAAGGTGATGCTTGCTATGGTGGAGGTGATGCTTGCTATGGTGGAGGTGATGCTTGCTATGGTGGAGGTGATGCTTGCTATGGTGAAGGTGATGCTTGCTATGGTGGAGGTGATGCTTGCTATGGTGGAGGTGATGCTTGCTATGGTGGAGGTGATGCTTGCTATGGTGGAGGTGATGCTTGCTATGGTGGAGGTGATGCTTGCTATGGTGGAGGTGATGCTTGCTATGGTGAAGGGGATGCTTGCTATGGTGAAGGTGATGCTTGCAATGGTGAATGTGATGCTTGCTATGGTGAAGGTGATGCTTGCTATGGTGAAGGCGATGCTTGCTTTGGTGAAGGTGATGCTTGCTATGGTGGAGGTGATGTTTGCTATGGTGAAGGTGATGCTTGCTATGGTGAAGGCGATGCTTGCTATGGTGAAGGCGATGCTTGGTATGGTTTAGGTGATGCTTGCTATGGTGAAGGTGATGCTTGCTATGGTGAAGGTGATGCTTGGTATGGTGAAGGTGATGCTTGTTATGGTGAAGGTGATGCTTGGTATGGTGAAGGTGATGCTTGGTATGGTGAAGGTGATGCTTGGTATGGTGACGGTGATGCTTGGTATGGTGAAGGTGATGCTTGGTATGGTGAAGGTGATGCTTGGTATGGTGAAGGTGATGCTTGGTATGGTGAAGGTGATGCTTGGTATGGTGAAGGTGATGCTTGGTATGGTGAAGGTGATACTTGGTATGGTGAAGGTGATACTTGGTATGGTGAATGTGATGCTTGGTATGGTGAAGGTGATGCTTGGTATGGTGAAGGTGATACTTGGTATGGTGAAGGTGATGCTTGGTATGTTGAAGGTGATGCTTGGTATGGAAGGTGATGCTTGCTATGGTGAAGGTGATGCTTGCTATGGTGAAGGTGATGCTTGGTATGGTGAAGGTGATTCTTGGTATGGAAGGTGATGCTTGCTATGGTGAAGGTGATGCTTGCTATGGTGAAGGTGATGCTTGCTATGGTGAAGGTGATGCTTGCTATGGTGAAGGTGATGCTTGGTATGGTGAAGGTGATGCTTGGTATGGTGAAGGTGATGCTTAGTATGGTGAAGGTGATGCTTGGTATGGTGAAGGTGATGCTTGGTATGTTGAAGGTGATGCTTGGTATGGTGAAGGTGACGCGTGGTATGGTGAAGGTGACACTTGGTATGGTGAAGGTGATACTTGGTATGGTGAAGGTGATACTTGGTATGGTGAAGGTGATACTTGGTATGGTGAAGGTGATACTTGGTATGGTGAAGGTGATACTTGGTATGGTGAAGGTGATACTTGGTATGGTGAAGGTGATACTTGGTATGGTGAAGGTGATACTTGGTACGGTGAAGGTGATACTTGGTACGGTGAAGGTGATACTTGTTACAGTGAAGGTGATACTTGGTACGGTGAAGGTGATACTTGGTACGGTGAAGGTGATACTTGGTACGGTGAAGGTGATGCTTGGTACGGTGAAGGTGATGCTTGGTACGGTGAAGGTGATGCTTGCTATGGTGAAGGTGATGCTTGCTATGGTGAAAGTGATGCTTGGTATGGTGAAGGTGATGCTTGCTATGGTGAAGGTGATGCTTGCTATGGTGAAGGTGATGCTTGGTATGGTGAAGGTGATGCTTGCTATGGTGAAGGTGATGCTTGGTATGGAAGGTGATGCTTGCTATGGTGAAGGTGATGCTTGCTATGGTGAAGGTGATGCTTGCTATGGTGAAGGTGATGCTTGGTATGGTGAAGGTGATGCTTAGTATGGTGAAGGTGATGCTTGGTATGGTGAAGGTGATGCTTGGTATGGTGAAGGTGATGCTTGGTATGGTGAAGGTGATGCTTGGTATGGTGAAGGTGATGCTTGGTATGGTGAAGGTGATGCTTGGTATGGTGAAGGTGATGCTTGGTATGGTGAAGGTGATACTTGGTATGGTGAAGGTGATACTTGGTACGGTGAAGGTGATACTTGGTACGGTGAAGGTGATACTTGGTACGGTGAAGGTGATGCTTGGTACGGTGAAGGTGATGGTTGGTATGGTGAAGGTGATGCTTGGTATGGTGAAGGTGATGCTTGGTATGGTGAAGGTGATGCTTGGTATGGTGGAGGTGATGCTTGCTATGGTGAAGGTGATGCTTGCTATGGTGAAGGTGATGCTTGCTATGGTGGAGGTGATGCTTGCTATGGTGAAGGTGATGCTTGCTATGGTGAAGGTGATGCTTGCTATGGTGAAGGTGATGCTTGCTATGGTGAGAAGGTGATGCTTTCTATGGTGAAGGTGATGCTTGATATGGTGGAGGTGATGCTTGCTATGGTGGGTGATGCTTGCTATGGTGGAGGTGATGCTTGCTATGGTGGAGGTGATGCTTGCTATGGTGGAGGTGATGCTTGCTATGGTGGAGGTGATGCTTGCTATGGTGGAGGTGATGCTTGCTATGGTGAAGGTGATGCTTGCTATGGTGAAGGTGATGCTTGCAATGGTGAATGTGATGCTTGCTATGGTGAAGGTGATGCTTGCTATGGTGAAGGTGATGCTTGCTATGGTGAAGGCGATGCTTGCTTTGGTGAAGGTGATGCTTGCTATGGTGGAGGTGATGCTTGCTATGGTGAAGGTGATGCTTGCTATGGTGAAGGTGATGCTTGCTATGGTGAAGGTGATGCTTGCTATGGTGCAGGCGATGCTTGGTATGGTTTAGGTGATGCTTGCTATGGTGAAGGTGATGCTTGGTATGGTGAAGGTGATTCTTGGTATGGAAGGTGATGCTTGCTATGGTGAAGGTGATGCTTGCTATGGTGAAGGTGATGCTTGCTATGGTGAAGGTGATGCTTGGTATGGTGAAGGTGATGCTTGCTATGGTGAAGGTGATGCTTAGTATGGTGAAGGTGATGCTTGGTATGGTGAAGGTGATGCTTGGTATGGTGAAGGTGATGCTTGGTATGGTGAAGGTGATGCTTGCTATGGTGAAGGTGATGCTTGGTATGGTGAAGGTAATGCTTGGTATGGTGAAGGTGATGCTTGGTATGGTGAAGGTGAATCTTGGTATGGTGAAGGTGATGCTTGGTATGGTGAAGGTGATGCTTGGTATGGTGAAGGTGATGCTTGGTATGGTGAAGGTGATGCTTGGTATGGTGAAGGTGATGCTTGGTATGGTGAAGGTGATGCTTGGTATGGTGAAGGTGATGCTTGGTATGGTGAAGGTGATGCTTGGTATGGTGAAGGTGATGCTTGGTATGGTGAAGGTGATGCTTGCTATGGTGAAGGTGATGCTTGGTATGGTGAAGGTGATGCTTGCTATGGTGAAGGTGATGCTTGGTATGGTGAAGGTGATGCTTGATATGGTGAAGGTGATGCTTGCTATGGTGGAGGTGATGCTTGCTACGGTGAAGGTGATGCTTGCTATGGTGAAGGTGATGCTTGCTATGGTGAAGGTGATGCTTGCTATGGTGAAGGTGATGCTTGCTATGGTGGAGGTGATGCTTGCTATGGTGAAGGTGATGCTTGCTATGGTAAAGGTGATGCTTGCTATGGTGAAGGTGATGCTTGCTATGGTGAAGGTGATGCTTGCTATGGTGGAGGTGATGCTTGCTATGGTGGAAGTGATGCTTGCTATGGTGGAGGTGATGCTTGCTATGGTGGAGGTGATGCTTGCTATGGTGGAGGTGATGCTTGCTATGGTGAAGGTGATGCTTGCTATGGTGAAGGTGATGCTTGCTATGGTGAAGGTGATGCTTGCTATGGTGAAGGTGATTCTTGGTATGGTGAAGGTGATGCTTGGTATGGTGAAGGTGATGCTTGGTATGGTGAAGGTGATGCTTGGTATGTTGAAGGTGATGCTTGGTATGGTGAAGGTGATGCTTGGTATGGTGAAGGCGATGCTTGGTATGGTGAAGGTGTTGCTTGGTATGGTGAAGCTATTGCTTGGTATGGGGAAGGTGATGCTTGGCATGGTGAAGGTGTTGCTTGGTATGGTGAAGGTGATGCTTGGTATGGTGAAGGTTATGCTTGGTATGGTGAAGGTGATGCTTGGTATGGTGAAGGTGATGCTTGGTATGGTGAAGGTGATGCTTGGTATGGTGAAGGTGATGCTTGGTATGGTGAAGGTGATGCTTGGTATGGTGAAGGTGATGCTTGGTATGGTGAAGGTGATGCTTGGTATGGTGAAGGTGATGCTTGGTATGGTGAAGGTGATGCTTGGTATGGTTAAGGTGATGCTTGGTATGTTGAAGGTGATGCTTGGTATGGTGAAGGTGACGCTTGGTATGGTGAAGGTGACACTTGGTATGGTGAAGGTGATACTTGGTATGGTGAAGGTGATACTTGGTATGGTGAAGGTGATTCTTGGTATGGTGAATGTGATACTTGGTATGGTGAAGGTGATACTTGGTATGGTGAAGGTGATACTTGGTATGGTGAAGGTGATACTTGGTATGGTGAAGGTGATACTTGGTATGGTGAAGGTGATACTTGGTACGGTGAAGGTGATACTTGGTACGGTGAAGGTGATACTTGGTACGGTGAAGGTGATACTTGGTACGGTGAAGGTGATACTTGGTACGGTGAAGGTGATACTTGGTACGGTGAAGGTGATACTTTGTACGGTGAAGGTGATACTTGGTACGGTGAAGGTGATACTTGGTACGGTGAAGGTGATACTTGGTACGGTGAAGGTGATGCTTGGTACAGTGAAGGTGATGCTTGCTATGGTGAAGGTGATGCTTGCTATGGTGAAAGTGATGCTTGCTATGGTGAAGGTGATGCTTGCTATGGTGAAGGTGATGCTTGCTATGGTGAAGGTGATGCTTGGTATGGTGAAGGTGATGCTTGCTATGGTGAAGGTGATGCTTGGTATGGAAGGTGATGCTTGCTATGTTGAAGGTGATGCTTGCTATGGTGAAGGTGATGCTTGCTATGGTGAAGGTGATGCTTGGTATGGTGAAGGTGATGCTTAGTATGGTGAAGGTGATGCTTGGTATGGTGAAGGTGATGCTTGGTATGGTGAAGGTGATGCTTGGTATGGTGAAGGTGATGCTTGGTATGGTGAAGGTGATGCTTGGTATGGTGAAGGTGATGCTTGGTATGGTGAAGGTGATGCTTAGTATGGTGAAGGTGATGCTTGGTATGGTGAAGGTGATGCTTGGTATGGTGAAGGTGATGCTTGGTATGGTGAAGGTGATGCTTGGTATGGTGAAGGTGATGCTTGGTATGGTGAAGGTGATGCTTGGTATGGTGAAGGTGATGCTTGGTATGGTGGAGGTGATGCTTGCTATGGTGAAGGTGATGCTTGCTATGGTGAAGGTGATGCTTGCTATGGCGAAGGTGATGCTTGCTATGGCGAAGGTGATGCTTGCTATGGTGAAGGTGATGCTTGCTATGGTGGAGGTGATGCTTGCTATGGTGAAGGTGATGCTTTTTATGGTGAAGGTGATGCTTGCTATGGTGAAGGTGATGCTTGGTATGGTGAAGGTGATGCTTGGTATGGTGAAGGTGATGCTTGGTATGGTGAAGGTGATGCTTGGTATGGTGAAGGTGATGCTTGGTATGGTGAAGGTGATGCTTGGTATGGTGAAGGTGATGCTTGGTATGGTGAAGGTGATGCTTGGTATGGTGAAGGTGATGCTTGGTATGGTGAAGGTGATGCTTGGTATGGTGAAGGTGATGCTTGGTATGGTGAAGGTGATGCTTGGTATGGTGAAGGTGATGCTTGGTATGGTGAAGGTGATGCTTGGTATGGTGAAGGTGATGCTTGGTATGGTGAAGGTGATGCTTGGTATGGTGAAGGTGATGCTTGGTATGGTGAAGGTGATGCTTGGTATGGTGAAGGTGATGCTTGGTATGGTGAAGGTGATACTTGGTATGGTGAAGGTGATACTTGGTACGGTGAAGGTGATGCTTGGTATGGTGAAGGTGATACTTGGTACGGTGAAGGTGATGCTTGGTACGGTGAAGGTGATGCTTGGTATGGTGAAGGTGATGCTTGCTATGGTGAAGGTGATGCTTGCTATGGTGAAGGTGATGCTTGCTATGGTGAAGGTGATGTTTGCGATGGTGGAGGTGATGCTTGCTATGGTGGAGGTGATGCTTGCTATGGTGAAGGCGATGCTTGCTATGGTGAAGGTGATGCTTGCTATGGTGAAGGTGATGCTTGCTATGGTGAAGGTGATGCTTTCTATGGTGAAGGTGATGCTTGCTATGGTGGAGGTGATGCTTGCTATGGTGGAGGTGATGCTTGCTATGGTGGAGGTGATGCTTGCTATGGTGGAGGTGATGCTTGCTATGGTGGAGGTGATGCTTGCTATGGTGGAGGTGATGCTTGCTATGGTGAAGGTGATGCTTGCTATGGTGAAGGTGATGCTTGCAATGGTGAATGTGATGCTTGCTATGGTGAAGGTGATGCTTGCTATGGTGAAGGCGATGCTTGCTTTGGTGAAGGTGATGCTTGCTATGGTGGAGGTGATGTTTGCTATGGTGAAGGTGATGCTTGCTATGGTGAAGGTGATGCTTGCTATGGTGAAGGCGATGCTTGGTATGGTTTAGGTGATGCTTGCTATGGTGAAGGTGATGCTTGCTATGGTGAAGGTGATGCTTGGTATGGTGAAGGTGATGCTTGGTATGGTGAAGGTGATGCTTGGTATGGTGAAGGTGATGCTTGGTATGGTGAAGGTGATGCTTGGTATGGTGAAGGTGATGCTTGGTATGGTGAAGGTGATACTTGGTATGGTGAAGGTGATACTTGGTATGGTGAATGTGATGCTTGGTATGGTGAAGGTGATGCTTGGTATGGTGAAGGTGATACTTGGTATGGTGAAGGTGATGCTTGGTATGTTGAAGGTGATGCTTGGTATGGAAGGTGATGCTTGCTATGGTGAAGGTGATGCTTGCTATGGTGAAGGTGATGCTTGGTATGGTGAAGGTGATTCTTGGTATGGAAGGTGATGCTTGCTATGGTGAAGGTGATGCTTGCTATGGTGAAGGTGATGCTTGGTATGGTGAAGGTGATGCTTGGTATGGTGAAGGTGATGCTTGGTATGGTGAAGGTGATGCTTGCTATGGTGAAGGTGATGCTTGCTATGGTGAAGGTGATGCTTGCTATGGTGAAGGTGATGCTTGGTATGGTGAAGGTGATGCTTGGTATGGTGAAGGTGATGCTTAGTATGGTGAAGGTGATGCTTGGTATGGTGAAGGTGATGCTTGGTATGGTGAAGGTGATGCTTGGTATGGTGAAGGTGATGCTTGCTATGGTGAAGGTGATGCTTGGTATGTTGAAGGTAATGCTTGGTATGGTGAAGGTGATGCTTGGTATGGTGAAGGTGAATCTTGGTATGGTGAAGGTGATGCTTGGTATGGTGAAGGTGATGCTTGGTATGGTGAAGGTGATGCTTGGTATGGTGAAGGTGATGCTTGGTATGGTGAAGGTGATGCTTGGTATGGTGAAGGTGATGCTTGGTATGGTGAAGGTGATGCTTGGTATGGTGAAGGTGATGCTTGGTATGGTGAAGGTGATGCTTGCTATGGTGGAGGTGATGCTTGCTATGGTGAAGGTGATGCTTGGTATGGTGAAGGTGATGCTTGCTATGGTGAAGGTGATGCTTGGTATGGTGAAGGTGATGCTTGCTATGGTGGAGGTGATGCTTGCTATGGTGAAGGTGATGCTTGCTATGGTGGAGGTGATGCTTGCTATGGTGAAGGTGATGCTTGCTATGGTGAAGGTGATGCTTGCTATGGTGGAGGTGATGCTTGCTATGGTGGAGGTGATGCTTGCTATGGTGGAGGTGATGCTTGCTATGGTGAAGGTGATGCTTGCTATGGTGGAGGTGATGCTTGCTATGGTGGAGGTGATGCTTGCTATGGTGGAGGTGATGCTTGCTATGGTGGAGGTGATGCTTGCTATGGTGGAGGTGATGCTTGCTATGGTGGAGGTGATGCTTGCTATGGTGAAGGTGATGCTTGCTATGGTGAAGGTGATGCTTGCAATGGTGAATGTGATGCTTGCTATGGTGAAGGTGATGCTTGCTATGGTGAAGGCGATGCTTGCTTTGGTGAAGGTGATGCTTGCTATGGTGGAGGTGATGTTTGCTATGGTGAAGGTGATGCTTGCTATGGTGAAGGCGATGCTTGCTATGGTGAAGGCGATGCTTGGTATGGTTTAGGTGATGCTTGCTATGGTGAAGGTGATGCTTGCTATGGTGAAGGTGATGCTTGGTATGGTGAAGGTGATGCTTGTTATGGTGAAGGTGATGCTTGGTATGGTGAAGGTGATGCTTGGTATGGTGAAGGTGATGCTTGGTATGGTGACGGTGATGCTTGGTATGGTGAAGGTGATGCTTGGTATGGTGAAGGTGATGCTTGGTATGGTGAAGGTGATGCTTGGTATGGTGAAGGTGATGCTTGGTATGGTGAAGGTGATGCTTGGTATGGTGAAGGTGATACTTGGTATGGTGAAGGTGATACTTGGTATGGTGAATGTGATGCTTGGTATGGTGAAGGTGATGCTTGGTATGGTGAAGGTGATACTTGGTATGGTGAAGGTGATGCTTGGTATGTTGAAGGTGATGCTTGGTATGGAAGGTGATGCTTGCTATGGTGAAGGTGATGCTTGCTATGGTGAAGGTGATGCTTGGTATGGTGAAGGTGATTCTTGGTATGGAAGGTGATGCTTGCTATGGTGAAGGTGATGCTTGCTATGGTGAAGGTGATGCTTGCTATGGTGAAGGTGATGCTTGCTATGGTGAAGGTGATGCTTGGTATGGTGAAGGTGATGCTTGGTATGGTGAAGGTGATGCTTAGTATGGTGAAGGTGATGCTTGGTATGGTGAAGGTGATGCTTGGTATGTTGAAGGTGATGCTTGGTATGGTGAAGGTGACGCGTGGTATGGTGAAGGTGACACTTGGTATGGTGAAGGTGATACTTGGTATGGTGAAGGTGATACTTGGTATGGTGAAGGTGATACTTGGTATGGTGAAGGTGATACTTGGTATGGTGAAGGTGATACTTGGTATGGTGAAGGTGATACTTGGTATGGTGAAGGTGATACTTGGTATGGTGAAGGTGATACTTGGTACGGTGAAGGTGATACTTGGTACGGTGAAGGTGATACTTGTTACAGTGAAGGTGATACTTGGTACGGTGAAGGTGATACTTGGTACGGTGAAGGTGATACTTGGTACGGTGAAGGTGATGCTTGGTACGGTGAAGGTGATGCTTGGTACGGTGAAGGTGATGCTTGCTATGGTGAAGGTGATGCTTGCTATGGTGAAAGTGATGCTTGGTATGGTGAAGGTGATGCTTGCTATGGTGAAGGTGATGCTTGCTATGGTGAAGGTGATGCTTGGTATGGTGAAGGTGATGCTTGCTATGGTGAAGGTGATGCTTGGTATGGAAGGTGATGCTTGCTATGGTGAAGGTGATGCTTGCTATGGTGAAGGTGATGCTTGCTATGGTGAAGGTGATGCTTGGTATGGTGAAGGTGATGCTTAGTATGGTGAAGGTGATGCTTGGTATGGTGAAGGTGATGCTTGGTATGGTGAAGGTGATGCTTGGTATGGTGAAGGTGATGCTTGGTATGGTGAAGGTGATGCTTGGTATGGTGAAGGTGATGCTTGGTATGGTGAAGGTGATGCTTGGTATGGTGAAGGTGATACTTGGTATGGTGAAGGTGATACTTGGTACGGTGAAGGTGATACTTGGTACGGTGAAGGTGATGCTTGGTACGGTGAAGGTGATGCTTGGTACGGTGAAGGTGATGGTTGGTATGGTGAAGGTGATGCTTGGTATGGTGAAGGTGATGCTTGGTATGGTGAAGGTGATGCTTGCTATGGTGGAGGTGATGCTTGCTATGGTGAAGGTGATGCTTGCTATGGTGAAGGTGATGCTTGCTATGGTGGAGGTGATGCTTGCTATGGTGAAGGTGATGCTTGCTATGGTGAAGGTGATGCTTGCTATGGTGAAGGTGATGCTTGCTATGGTGAAGGTGATGCTTTCTATGGTGAAGGTGATGCTTGATATGGTGGAGGTGATGCTTGCTATGGTGGGTGATGCTTGCTATGGTGGAGGTGATGCTTGCTATGGTGGAGGTGATGCTTGCTATGGTGGAGGTGATGCTTGCTATGGTGGAGGTGATGCTTGCTATGGTGGAGGTGATGCTTGCTATGGTGAAGGTGATGCTTGCTATGGTGAAGGTGATGCTTGCAATGGTGAATGTGATGCTTGCTATGGTGAAGGTGATGCTTGCTATGGTGAAGGTGATGCTTGCTATGGTGAAGGCGATGCTTGCTTTGGTGAAGGTGATGCTTGCTATGGTGGAGGTGATGCTTGCTATGGTGAAGGTGATGCTTGCTATGGTGAAGGTGATGCTTGCTATGGTGAAGGTGATGCTTGCTATGGTGCAGGCGATGCTTGGTATGGTTTAGGTGATGCTTGCTATGGTGAAGGTGATGCTTGGTATGGTGAAGGTGATTCTTGGTATGGAAGGTGATGCTTGCTATGGTGAAGGTGATGCTTGCTATGGTGAAGGTGATGCTTGCTATGGTGAAGGTGATGCTTGCTATGGTGAAGGTGATGCTTGGTATGGTGAAGGTGATGCTTGCTATGGTGAAGGTGATGCTTAGTATGGTGAAGGTGATGCTTGGTATGGTGAAGGTGATGCTTGGTATGGTGAAGGTGATGCTTGGTATGGTGAAGGTGATGCTTGCTATGGTGAAGGTGATGCTTGGTATGGTGAAGGTAATGCTTGGTATGGTGAAGGTGATGCTTGGTATGGTGAAGGTGAATCTTGGTATGGTGAAGGTGATGCTTGGTATGGTGAAGGTGATGCTTGGTATGGTGAAGGTGATGCTTGGTATGGTGAAGGTGATGCTTGGTATGGTGAAGGTGATGCTTGGTATGGTGAAGGTGATGCTTGGTATGGTGAAGGTGATGCTTGGTATGGTGAAGGTGATGCTTGGTATGGTGAAGGTGATGCTTGGTATGGTGAAGGTGATGCTTGCTATGGTGGAGGTGATGCTTGCTATGGTGAAGGTGATGCTTGGTATGGTGAAGGTGATGCTTGCTATGGTGAAGGTGATGCTTGGTATGGTGAAGGTGATGCTTGATATGGTGAAGGTGATGCTTGCTATGGTGGAGGTGATGCTTGCTACGGTGAAGGTGATGCTTGCTATGGTGAAGGTGATGCTTGCTATGGTGAAGGTGATGCTTGCTATGGTGAAGGTGATGCTTGCTATGGTGGAGGTGATGCTTGCTATGGTGAAGGTGATGCTTGCTATGGTAAAGGTGATGCTTGCTATGGTGAAGGTGATGCTTGCTATGGTGAAGGTGATG
The DNA here is from genome assembly GCF_055824585.1 of Amblyomma mixtum. Classification (NCBI taxonomy): domain Eukaryota; kingdom Metazoa; phylum Arthropoda; class Arachnida; order Ixodida; family Ixodidae; genus Amblyomma; species Amblyomma mixtum. The sequence continues at coordinate 321,831,118 of NC_143014.1, forward strand.
CTTGCTATGGTGGAGGTGATGCTTGCTATGGTGGAAGTGATGCTTGCTATGGTGGAGGTGATGCTTGCTATGGTGGAGGTGATGCTTGCTATGGTGGAGGTGATGCTTGCTATGGTGAAGGTGATGCTTGCTATGGTGAAGGTGATGCTTGCTATGGTGAAGGTGATGCTTGCTATGGTGAAGGTGATTCTTGGTATGGTGAAGGTGATGCTTGGTATGGTGAAGGTGATGCTTGGTATGGTGAAGGTGATGCTTGGTATGTTGAAGGTGATGCTTGGTATGGTGAAGGTGATGCTTGGTATGGTGAAGGCGATGCTTGGTATGGTGAAGGTGTTGCTTGGTATGGTGAAGCTATTGCTTGGTATGGGGAAGGTGATGCTTGGCATGGTGAAGGTGTTGCTTGGTATGGTGAAGGTGATGCTTGGTATGGTGAAGGTTATGCTTGGTATGGTGAAGGTGATGCTTGGTATGGTGAAGGTGATGCTTGGTATGGTGAAGGTGATGCTTGGTATGGTGAAGGTGATGCTTGGTATGGTGAAGGTGATGCTTGGTATGGTGAAGGTGATGCTTGGTATGGTGAAGGTGATGCTTGGTATGGTGAAGGTGATGCTTGGTATGGTTAAGGTGATGCTTGGTATGTTGAAGGTGATGCTTGGTATGGTGAAGGTGACGCTTGGTATGGTGAAGGTGACACTTGGTATGGTGAAGGTGATACTTGGTATGGTGAAGGTGATACTTGGTATGGTGAAGGTGATTCTTGGTATGGTGAATGTGATACTTGGTATGGTGAAGGTGATACTTGGTATGGTGAAGGTGATACTTGGTATGGTGAAGGTGATACTTGGTATGGTGAAGGTGATACTTGGTATGGTGAAGGTGATACTTGGTACGGTGAAGGTGATACTTGGTACGGTGAAGGTGATACTTGGTACGGTGAAGGTGATACTTGGTACGGTGAAGGTGATACTTGGTACGGTGAAGGTGATACTTGGTACGGTGAAGGTGATACTTGGTACGGTGAAGGTGATACTTGGTACGGTGAAGGTGATACTTGGTACGGTGAAGGTGATGCTTGGTACAGTGAAGGTGATGCTTGCTATGGTGAAGGTGATGCTTGCTATGGTGAAAGTGATGCTTGCTATGGTGAAGGTGATGCTTGCTATGGTGAAGGTGATGCTTGCTATGGTGAAGGTGATGCTTGGTATGGTGAAGGTGATGCTTGCTATGGTGAAGGTGATGCTTGGTATGGAAGGTGATGCTTGCTATGTTGAAGGTGATGCTTGCTATGGTGAAGGTGATGCTTGCTATGGTGAAGGTGATGCTTGGTATGGTGAAGGTGATGCTTAGTATGGTGAAGGTGATGCTTGGTATGGTGAAGGTGATGCTTGGTATGGTGAAGGTGATGCTTGGTATGGTGAAGGTGATGCTTGGTATGGTGAAGGTGATGCTTGGTATGGTGAAGGTGATGCTTGGTATGGTGAAGGTGATGCTTAGTATGGTGAAGGTGATGCTTGGTATGGTGAAGGTGATGCTTGGTATGGTGAAGGTGATGCTTGGTATGGTGAAGGTGATGCTTGGTATGGTGAAGGTGATGCTTGGTATGGTGAAGGTGATGCTTGGTATGGTGAAGGTGATGCTTGGTATGGTGAAGGTGATGCTTGGTATGGTGGAGGTGATGCTTGCTATGGTGAAGGTGATGCTTGCTATGGTGAAGGTGATGCTTGCTATGGCGAAGGTGATGCTTGCTATGGTGAAGGTGATGCTTGCTATGGTGAAGGTGATGCTTGCTATGGTGGAGGTGATGCTTGCTATGGTGAAGGTGATGCTTTTTATGGTGAAGGTGATGCTTGCTATGGTGAAGGTGATGCTTGGTATGGTGAAGGTGATGCTTGGTATGGTGAAGGTGATGCTTGGTATGGTGAAGGTGATGCTTGGTATGGTGAAGGTGATGCTTGGTATGGTGAAGGTGATGCTTGCTATGGTGAAGGCGATGCTTGCTATGGTGAAGGCGATGCTTGGTATGGTTTAGGTGATGCTTGCTATGGTGAAGGTGATGCTTGCTATGGTGAAGGTGATGCTTGGTATGGTGAAGGTGATGCTTGTTATGGTGAAGGTGATGCTTGGTATGGTGAAGGTGATGCTTGGTATGGTGAAGGTGATGCTTGGTATGGTGACGGTGATGCTTGGTATGGTGAAGGTGATGCTTGGTATGGTGAAGGTGATGCTTGGTATGGTGAAGGTGATGCTTGGTATGGTGAAGGTGATGCTTGGTATGGTGAAGGTGATGCTTGGTATGGTGAAGGTGATACTTGGTATGGTGAAGGTGATACTTGGTATGGTGAATGTGATGCTTGGTATGGTGAAGGTGATGCTTGGTATGGTGAAGGTGATACTTGGTATGGTGAAGGTGATGCTTGGTATGTTGAAGGTGATGCTTGGTATGGAAGGTGATGCTTGCTATGGTGAAGGTGATGCTTGCTATGGTGAAGGTGATGCTTGGTATGGTGAAGGTGATTCTTGGTATGGAAGGTGATGCTTGCTATGGTGAAGGTGATGCTTGCTATGGTGAAGGTGATGCTTGCTATGGTGAAGGTGATGCTTGCTATGGTGAAGGTGATGCTTGGTATGGTGAAGGTGATGCTTGGTATGGTGAAGGTGATGCTTAGTATGGTGAAGGTGATGCTTGGTATGGTGAAGGTGATGCTTGGTATGTTGAAGGTGATGCTTGGTATGGTGAAGGTGACGCGTGGTATGGTGAAGGTGACACTTGGTATGGTGAAGGTGATACTTGGTATGGTGAAGGTGATACTTGGTATGGTGAAGGTGATACTTGGTATGGTGAAGGTGATACTTGGTATGGTGAAGGTGATACTTGGTATGGTGAAGGTGATACTTGGTATGGTGAAGGTGATACTTGGTATGGTGAAGGTGATACTTGGTACGGTGAAGGTGATACTTGGTACGGTGTAGGTGATACTTGTTACAGTGAAGGTGATACTTGGTACGGTGAAGGTGATACTTGGTACGGTGAAGGTGATACTTGGTACGGTGAAGGTGATGCTTGGTACGGTGAAGGTGATGCTTGGTACGGTGAAGGTGATGCTTGCTATGGTGAAGGTGATGCTTGCTATGGTGAAGGTGATGCTTGGTATGGTGAAGGTGATGCTTGCTATGGTGAAGGTGATGCTTGGTATGGAAGGTGATGCTTGCTATGGTGAAGGTGATGCTTGCTATGGTGAAGGTGATGCTTGCTATGGTGAAGGTGATGCTTGGTATGGTGAAGGTGATGCTTAGTATGGTGAAGGTGATGCTTGGTATGGTGAAGGTGATGCTTGGTATGGTGAAGGTGATGCTTGGTATGGTGAAGGTGATGCTTGGTATGGTGAAGGTGATGCTTGGTATGGTGAAGGTGATGCTTGGTATGGTGAAGGTGATGCTTGGTATGGTGAAGGTGATACTTGGTATGGTGAAGGTGATACTTGGTACGGTGAAGGTGATACTTGGTACGGTGAAGGTGATGCTTGGTACGGTGAAGGTGATGCTTGGTACGGTGAAGGTGATGGTTGGTATGGTGAAGGTGATGCTTGGTATGGTGAAGGTGATGCTTGGTATGGTGAAGGTGATGCTTGCTATGGTGGAGGTGATGCTTGCTATGGTGAAGGTGATGCTTGCTATGGTGAAGGTGATGCTTGCTATGGTGGAGGTGATGCTTGCTATGGTGAAGGTGATGCTTGCTATGGTGAAGGTGATGCTTGCTATGGTGAAGGTGATGCTTGCTATGGTGAAGGTGATGCTTTCTATGGTGAAGGTGATGCTTGATATGGTGGAGGTGATGCTTGCTATGGTGGGTGATGCTTGCTATGGTGGAGGTGATGCTTGCTATGGTGGAGGTGATGCTTGCTATGGTGGAGGTGATGCTTGCTATGGTGGAGGTGATGCTTGCTATGGTGGAGGTGATGCTTGCTATGGTGAAGGTGATGCTTGCTATGGTGAAGGTGATGCTTGCAATGGTGAATGTGATGCTTGCTATGGTGAAGGTGATGCTTGCTATGGTGAAGGTGATGCTTGCTATGGTGAAGGCGATGCTTGCTTTGGTGAAGGTGATGCTTGCTATGGTGGAGGTGATGCTTGCTATGGTGAAGGTGATGCTTGCTATGGTGAAGGTGATGCTTGCTATGGTGAAGGTGATGCTTCCTATGGTGCAGGCGATGCTTGGTATGGTTTAGGTGATGCTTGCTATGGTGAAGGTGATGCTTGGTATGGTGAAGGTGATTCTTGGTATGGAAGGTGATGCTTGCTATGGTGAAGGTGATGCTTGCTATGGTGAAGGTGATGCTTGCTATGGTGAAGGTGATGCTTGCTATGGTGAAGGTGATGCTTGGTATGGTGAAGGTGATGCTTGCTATGGTGAAGGTGATGCTTAGTATGGTGAAGGTGATGCTTGGTATGGTGAAGGTGATGCTTGGTATGGTGAAGGTGATGCTTGGTATGGTGAAGGTGATGCTTGCTATGGTGAAGGTGATGCTTGGTATGGTGAAGGTAATGCTTGGTATGGTGAAGGTGATGCTTGGTATGGTGAAGGTGAATCTTGGTATGGTGAAGGTGATGCTTGGTATGGTGAAGGTGATGCTTGGTATGGTGAAGGTGATGCTTGGTATGGTGAAGGTGATGCTTGGTATGGTGAAGGTGATGCTTGGTATGGTGAAGGTGATGCTTGGTATGGTGAAGGTGATGCTTGGTATGGTGAAGGTGATGCTTGGTATGGTGAAGGTGATGCTTGGTATGGTGAAGGTGATGCTTGCTATGGTGGAGGTGATGCTTGCTATGGTGAAGGTGATGCTTGGTATGGTGAAGGTGATGCTTGCTATGGTGAAGGTGATGCTTGGTATGGTGAAGGTGATGCTTGATATGGTGAAGGTGATGCTTGCTATGGTGAAGGTGATGCTTGCTATGGTGGAGGTGATGCTTGCTACGGTGAAGGTGATGCTTGCTATGGTGAAGGTGATGCTTGCTATGGTGAAGGTGATGCTTGCTATGGTGAAGGTGATGCTTGCTATGGTGGAGGTGATGCTTGCTATGGTGAAGGTGAGGCTTGCTATGGTAAAGGTGATGCTTGCTATGGTGAAGGTGATGCTTGCTATGGTGAAGGTGATGCTTGCTATGGTGGAGGTGATGCTTGCTATGGTGGAAGTGATGCTTGCTATGGTGGAGGTGATGCTTGCTATGGTGGAGGTGATGCTTGCTATGGTGGAGGTGATGCTTGCTATGGTGAAGGTGATGCTTGCTATGGTGAAGGTGATGCTTGCTATGGTGAAGGTGATGCTTGCTATGGTGAAGGTGATTCTTGGTATGGTGAAGGTGATGCTTGGTATGGTGAAGGTGATGCTTGGTATGGTGAAGGTGATGCTTGGTATGTTGAAGGTGATGCTTGGTATGGTGAAGGTGATGCTTGGTATGGTGAAGGCGATGCTTGGTATGGTGAAGGTGTTGCTTGGTATGGTGAAGCTATTGCTTGGTATGGGGAAGGTGATGCTTGGCATGGTGAAGGTGTTGCTTGGTATGGTGAAGGTGATGCTTGGTATGGTGAAGGTTATGCTTGGTATGGTGAAGGTGATGCTTGGTATGGTGAAGGTGATGCTTGGTATGGTGAAGGTGATGCTTGGTATGGTGAAGGTGATGCTTGGTATGGTGAAGGTGATGCTTGGTATGGTGAAGGTGATGCTTGGTATGGTGAAGGTGATGCTTGGTATGGTGAAGGTGATGCTTGGTATGGTGAAGGTGATGCTTGGTATGGTTAAGGTGATGCTTGGTATGTTGAAGGTGATGCTTGGTATGGTGAAGGTGACGCTTGGTACGGTGAAGGTGACACTTGGTATGGTGAAGGTGATACTTGGTATGGTGAAGGTGATACTTGGTATGGTAAAGGTGATTCTTGGTATGGTGAATGTGATACTTGGTATGGTGAAGGTGATACTTGGTATGGTGAAGGTGATACTTGGTATGGTGAAGGTGATACTTGGTATGGTGAAGGTGATACTTGGTATGGTGAAGGTGATACTTGGTACGGTGAAGGTGATACTTGGTACGGTGAAGGTGATACTTGGTACGGTGAAGGTGATACTTGGTACGGTGAAGGTGATACTTGGTACGGTGAAGGTGATACTTGGTACGGTGAAGGTGATACTTGGTACGGTGAAGGTGATACTTGGTACGGTGAAGGTGATACTTGGTACGGTGAAGGTGATGCTTGGTACAGTGAAGGTGATGCTTGCTATGGTGAAGGTGATGCTTGCTATGGTGAAAGTGATGCTTGCTATGGTGAAGGTGATGCTTGCTATGGTGAAGGTGATGCTTGCTATGGTGAAGGTGATGCTTGGTATGGTGAAGGTGATGCTTGCTATGGTGAAGGTGATGCTTGGTATGGAAGGTGATGCTTGCTATGTTGAAGGTGATGCTTGCTATGGTGAAGGTGATGCTTGCTATGGTGAAGGTGATGCTTGGTATGGTGAAGGTGATGCTTAGTATGGTGAAGGTGATGCTTGGTATGGTGAAGGTGATGCTTGGTATGGTGAAGGTGATGCTTGGTATGGTGAAGGTGATGCTTGGTATGGTGAAGGTGATGCTTGGTATGGTGAAGGTGATGCTTGGTATGGTGAAGGTGATGCTTAGTATGGTGAAGGTGATGCTTGGTATGGTGAAGGTGATGCTTGGTATGGTGAAGGTGATGCTTGGTATGGTGAAGGTGATGCTTGGTATGGTGAAGGTGATGCTTGGTATGGTGAAAGTGATGCTTGGTATGGTGAAGGTGATGCTTGGTATGGTGAAGGTTATGCTTGGTAGGGTGGAGGTGATGCTTGCTATGGTGAAGGTGATGCTTGCTATGGTGAAGGTGATGCTTGCTATGGCGAAGGTGATGCTTGCTATGGTGAAGGTGATGCTTGCTATGGTGAAGGTGATGCTTGCTATGGTGGAGGTGATGCTTGCTATGGTGAAGGTGATGCTTTTTATGGTGAAGGTGATGCTTGCTATGGTGAAGGTGATGCTTGGTATGGTGAAGGTGATGCTTGGTATGGTGAAGGTGATGCTTGGTATGGTGAAGGTGATGCTTGGTATGGTGAAGGTGATGCTTGGTATGGTGAAGGTGATGCTTGGTATGGTGAAGGTGATGCTTGGTATGGTGAAGGTGATGCTTGGTATGTTGAAGGTGATGCTTGGTATGGTGAAGGTGACGCTTGGTATGGTGAAGGTGACACTTGGTATGGTGAAGGTGATACTTGGTATGGTGAAGGTGATACTTGGTATGGTGAAGGTGATACTTGGTATGGTGAAGGTGATACTTGGTATGGTGAAGGTGATACTTCGTGTGGTGAAGGTGATACTTGGTATGGTGAAGGTGATACTTGGTACGGTGAAGGTGATACTTGGTACGGTGAAGGTGATACTTGGTACGGTGAAGGTGATACTTGGTACGGTGAAGGTGATACTTGGTACGGTGAAGGTGATGCTTGGTACGGTGAAGGTGATGCTTGCTATGGTGAAAGTGATGCTTGGTATGGTGAAGGTGATGCTTGCTATGGTGAAGGTGATGCTTGCTATGGTGAAGGTGATGCTTGGTATGGTGAAGGTGATGCTTGCTATGGTGAAGGTGATGCTTGGTATGGAAGGTGATGCTTGCTATGGTGAAGGTGATGCTTGCTATGGTGAAGGTGATGCTTGCTATGGTGAAGGTGATGCTTGCTATGGTGAAGGTGATGCTTGGTATGGTGAAGGTGATGCTTGGTATGGTGAAGGTGATGCTTGGTATGGTGAAGGTGATGCTTGGTATGGTGAAGGTGATGCTTGGTATGTTGAAGGTGATGCTTGGTATGGTGAAGGTGACGCTTGGTATGGTGAAGGTGACACTTGGTATGGTGAAGGTGATACTTGGTATGGTGAAGGTGATACTTGGTATGGTGAAGGTGATACTTGGTATGGTGAAGGTGATACTTGGTATGATGAAGGTGATACTTGGTACAGTGAAGGTGATACTTGGTACAGTGAAGGTGATACTTGGTACGGTGAAGGTGATACTTGGTACGGTGAAGGTGATACTTGGTGCGGTGAAGGTGATACTTGGTACGGTGAAGGTGATGCTTGGTACGGTGAAGGTGATGCTTGGTACGGTGAAGGTGATGCTTGCTATGGTGAAGGTGATGCTTGCTATGGTGAAAGTGATGCTTGGGATGGTGAAGGTGATGCTTGCTATGGTGAAGGTGATGCTTGCTATGGTGAAGGTGATGCTTGGTATGGTGAAGTTGATGCTTGCTATGGTGAAGGTTATTCTTGGTATGGAAGGTGATGCTTGCTATGGTGAAGGTGATGCTTTCTATGGTGAAGGTGATGCTTGCTATGGTGAAGGTGATGCTTGGTATGGTGAAGGTGATGCTTGGTATGGTGAAGGTGATGCTTGGTATGGTGAAGGTGATGCTTGGTATGGTGAAGGTGATGCTTGGTATGGTGAAGGTGATGCTTGGTATGGTGAAGGTGATGCTTGGTATGGTGAAGGTGATGCTTGGTATGGTGAAGGTGATGCTTGGTATGGTGAAGGTGATGCTTGGTATGGTGAAGGTGATGCTTGGTATGGTGAAGGTGATGCTTGGTATGGTGAAGGTGATGCTTGGTATGGTGAAGGTGATGCTTGGTATGGTGAAGGTGATGCTTGGTATGGTGAAAGTGATACTTGGTATGGTGAAGGTGATACTTGGTACGGTGAAGGTGATGCTTGGTATGGTGAAGGTGATACTTGGTACGGTGAAGGTGATGCTTGGTACGGTGAAGGTGATGCTTGGTATGGTGAAGGTGATGCTTGCTATGGTGAAGGTGATGCTTGCTATGGTGAAGGTGATGCTTGCTATGGTGAAGGTGATGTTTGCTATGGTGGAGGTGATGCTTGCTATGGTGGAGGTGATGCTTGCTATGGTGAAGGTGATGCTTGCTATGGTGAAGGTGATGCTTGCTATGGTGAAGGTGATGCTTGCTATGGTGAAGGTGATGCTTTCTATGGTGAAGGTGATGCTTGCTATGGTGGAGGTGATGCTTGCTATGGTGGAGGTGATGCTTGCTATGGTGGAGGTGATGCTTGCTATGGTGGAGGTGATGCTTGCTATGGTGGAGGTGATGCTTGCTATGGTGGAGGTGATGCTTGCTATGGTGAAGGTGATGCTTGCTATGGTGAAGGTGATGCTTGCAATGGTGAATGTGATGCTTGCTATGGTGAAGGTGATGCTTGCTATGGTGAAGGCGATGCTTGCTTTGGTGAAGGTGATGCTTGCTATGGTGGAGGTGATGTTTGCTATGGTGAAGGTGATGCTTGCTATGGTGAAGGTGATGCTTGCTATGGTGAAGGCGATGCTTGCTATGGTGAAGGCGATGCTTGGTATGGTTTAGGTGATGCTTGCTATGGTGAAGGTGATGCTTGCTATGGTGAAGGTGATGCTTGGTATGGTGAAGGTGATGCTTGGTATGGTGAAGGTGATGCTTGGTATGGTGAAGGTGATGCTTGGTATGGTGAAGGTGATGCTTGGTATGGTGACGGTGATGCTTGGTATGGTGAAGGTGATGCTTGGTATGGTGAAGGTGATGCTTGGTATGGTGAAGGTGATGCTTGGTATGGTGAAGGTGATGCTTGGTATGGTGAAGGTGATGCTTGGTATGGTGAAGGTGATACTTGGTATGGTGAAGGTGATACTTGGTATGGTGAATGTGATGCTTGGTATGGTGAAGGTGATGCTTGGTATGGTGAAGGTGATACTTGGTATGGTGAAGGTGATGCTTGGTATGTTGAAGGTGATGCTTGGTATGGAAGGTGATGCTTGCTATGGTGAAGGTGATGCTTGCTATGGTGAAGGTGATGCTTGGTATGGTGAAGGTGATTCTTGGTATGGAAGGTGATGCTTGCTATGGTGAAGGTGATGCTTGCTATGGTGAAGGTGATGCTTGCTATGGTGAAGGTGATGCTTGCTATGGTGAAGGTGATGCTTGGTATGGTGAAGGTGATGCTTGGTATGGTGAAGGTGATGCTTAGTATGGTGAAGGTGATGCTTGGTATGGTGAAGGTGATGCTTGCTATGGTGAAGGTGATGCTTGCTATGGTGAAGGTGATGCTTGCTATGGTGAAGGTGATGCTTGGTATGGTGAAGGTGATGCTTGGTATGGTGAAGGTGATGCTTAGTATGGTGAAGGTGATGCTTGGTATGGTGAAGGTGATGCTTGGTATGGTGAAGGTGATGCTTGGTATGGTGAAGGTGATGCTTGCTATGGTGAAGGTGATGCTTGGTATGGTGAAGGTAATGCTTGGTATGGTGAAGGTGAATCTTGGTATGGTGAAGGTGATGCTTGGTATGGTGAAGGTGATGCTTGGTATGGTGAAGGTGATGCTTGGTATGGTGAAGGTGATGCTTGGTATGGTGAAGGTGATGCTTGGTATGGTGAAGGTGATGCTTGGTATGGTGAAGGTGATGCTTGGTATGGTGAAGGTGATGCTTGGTATGGTGAAGGTGATGCTTGGTATGGTGAAGGTGATGCTTGCTATGGTGGAGGTGATGCTTGCTATGGTGAAGGTGATGCTTGGTATGGTGAAGGTGATGCTTGCTATGGTGAAGGTGATGCTTGGTATGGTGAAGGTGATGCTTGGTATGGTGAAGGTGATGCTTGCTATGGTGGAGGTGATGCTTGCTATGGTGAAGGTGATGCTTGCTATGGTGGAGGTGATGCTTGCTATGGTGAAGGTGATGCTTGCTATGGTGAAGGTGATGCTTGCTATGGTGGAGGTGATGCTTGCTATGGTGGAGGTGATGCTTGCTATGGTGGAGGTGATGCTTGCTATGGTGAAGGTGATGCTTGCTATGGTGAAGGTGATGCTTGCTATGGTGAAGGTGATGCTTGCTATGGTGAAGGTGATGCTTGCTTTGGTGAAGGTGATGCTTGCTATGGTGGAGGTGATGCTTGCTATGGTGAAGGTGATGCTTGCTATGGTGAATGTGATGCTTGCTATGGTGAAGGTGGTGCTTGGTATGGTGAAGGTGATGCTTGCTATGGTGAAGGTGATGCTTGGTATGGTGAAAGTGATGCTTGGTATGGTGAAGGTGATGCTTGGTATGGTGAAGGTGATGCTTGGTATGTTGAAGGTGATGCTTGGTACGGTGAAGGTGATACTTGGTACGGTGAAGGTGATGCTTGGTATGGTGAAGGTGATGGTTGGTATGGTGAAGGTGATGCTTGGTATGGTTAAGGTGATGCTTGGTATGGTGGAGGTGATGCTTGCTATGGTGAAGGTGATGCTTGCTATGGTGAAGGTGATGCTTGCTATGGTGAAGGTGATGCTTGCTATGGTGAAGGTGATGCTTGCTATGGTGAAGGTGATGCTTGCTATGGTGGAGGTGATGCTTGCTATGGTGGAGGTGATGCTTGCTATGGTGAAGGTGATGCTTGCTATGGTGAAGGTGATGCTTGCTATGGTGAAGGTGATGCTTGCTATGGTGAAGGTGATGCTTTCTATGGTGAAGGTGATGCTTGCTATGGTGGAGGTGATGCTTGCTATGGTGGAGGTGATGCTTGCTATGGTGGAGGTGATGCTTGCTATGGTGGAGGTGATGCTTGCTATGGTGGAGGGGATGCTTGCTATGGTGGAGGTGATGCTTGCTATGGTGGAGGTGATGCTTGCTATGGTGAAGGTGATGCTTTTTATGGTGAAGGTGATGCTTCGTATGGTGAAGGTGATGCTTGGTATGGTGAAGGTGATGCTTGGTATGGTGAAGGTGATGCTTGGTATGGTGAAGGTGATGCTTGGTATGGTGAAGGTGATGCTTGGTATGGTGAAGGTGATGCTTGGTATGGTGAAGGTGATGCTTGGTATGGTGAAGGTGATGCTTGGTATGTTGAAGGTGATGCTTGGTATGGTGAAGGTGACGCTTGGTATGGTGAAGGTGACACTTGGTATGGTGAAGGTGATACTTGGTATGGTGAAGGTGATACTTGGTATGGTGAAGGTGATACTTGGTATGGTGAAGGTGATACTTGGTATGGTGAAGGTGATACTTCGTATGGTGAAGGTGATACTTGGTATGGTGAAGGTGATACTTGGTACGGTGAAGGTGATACTTGGTACGGTGAAGGTGATACTTGGTACGGTGAAGGTGATGCTTGGTACGGTGAAGGTGATGCTTGGTACGGTGAAGGTGATGCTTGGTACGGTGAAGGTGATGCTTGCTATGGTGAAAGTGATGCTTGGTATGGTGAAGGTGATGCTTGCTATGGTGAAGGTGATGCTTGCTATGGTGAAGGTGATGCTTGGTATGGTGAAGGTGATGCTTGCTATGGTGAAGGTGATGCTTGGTATCGAAGGTGATGCTTGCTATGGTGAAGGTGATGCTTGCTATGGTGAAGGTGATGCTTGCTATGGTGAAGGTGATGCTTGCTATGGTGAAGGTGATGCTTGGTATGGTGAAGGTGATGCTTGGTATGGTGAAGGTGATTCTTGGTATGGTGAAGGTGATGCTTGGTATGGTGAAGGTGATGCTTGGTATGTTGAAGGTGATGCTTGGTATGGTGAAGGTGACGCTTGGTATGGTGAAGGTGACACTTGGTATGGTGAAGGTGATACTTGGTATGGTGAAGGTGATACTTGGTATGGTGAAGGTGATACTTGGTATGATGAAGGTGATACTTGGTACAGTGAAGGTGATACTTGGTACAGTGAAGGTGATACTTGGTACGGTGAAGGTGATACTTGGTACGGTGAAGGTGATACTTGGTGCGGTGAAGGTGATACTTGGTACGGTGAAGGTGATGCTTGGTACGGTGAAGGTGATGCTTGGTACGGTGAAGGTGATGCTTGCTATGGTGAAGGTGATGCTTGCTATGGTGAAAATGATGCTTGGGATGGTGAAGGTGATGCTTGCTATGGTGAAGGTGATGCTTGCTATGGTGAAGGTGATGCTTGGTATGGTGAAGTTGATGCTTGCTATGGTGAAGGTTATGCTTGGTATGGAAGGTGATGCTTGCTATGGTGAAGGTGATGCTTGGTATGGTGAAGGTGATGCTTGGTATGGTGAAGGTGATGCTTGGTATGGTGAAGGTGATGCTTGGTATGGTGAAGGTGATGCTTGGTATGGTGAAGGTGATGCTTGGTATGGTGAAGGTGATGCTTGGTATGGTGAAGGTGATGCTTGGTATGGTGAAGGTGATGCTTGGTATGGTGAAGGTGATGCTTGGTATGGTGAAGGTGATGCTTGGTATGGTGAAGGTGATGCTTGGTATGGTGAAGGTGATGCTTGGTATGGTGAAGGTGATGCTTGGTATGGTGAAGGTGATGCTTGGTATGGTGAAGGTGATGCTTGGTATGGTGAAGGTGATACTTGGTACGGTGAAGGTGATGCTTGGTATGGTGAAGGTGATACTTGGTACGGTGAAGGTGATGCTTGGTACGGTGAAGGTGATGCTTGGTATGGTGAAGGTGATGCTTGCTATGGTGAAGGTGATGCTTGCTATGGTGAAGGTGATGCTTGCTATGGTGAAGGTGATGTTTGCTATGGTGGAGGTGATGCTTGCTATGGTGGAGGTGATGCTTGCTATGGTGAAGGTGATGCTTGCTATGGTGAAGGTGATGCTTGCTATGGTGAAGGTGATGCTTGCTATGGTGAAGGTGATGCTTTCTATGGTGAAGGTGATGCTTGCTATGGTGGAGGTGATGCTTGCTATGGTGGAGGTGATGCTTGCTATGGTGGAGGTGATGCTTGCTATGGTGGAGGTGATGCTTGCTATGGTGGAGGTGATGCTTGCTATGGTGGAGGTGATGCTTGCTATGGTGAAGGTGATGCTTGCTATGGTGAAGGTGATGCTTGCAATGGTGAATGTGATGCTTGCTATGGTGAAGGTGATGCTTGCTATGGTGAAGGCGATGCTTGCTTTGGTGAAGGTGATGCTTGCTATGGTGGAGGTGATGTTTGCTATGGTGAAGGTGATGCTTGCTATGGTGAAGGTGATGCTTGCTATGGTGAAGGCGACGCTTGCTATGGTGAAGGCGATGCTTGGTATGGTTTAGGTGATGCTTGCTATGGTGAAGGTGATGCTTGCTATGGTGAAGGTGATGCTTGGTATGGTGAAGGTGATGCTTGGTATGGTGAAGGTGATGCTTGGTATGGTGAAGGTGATGCTTGGTATGGTGAAGGTGATGCTTGGTATGGTGACGGTGATGCTTGGTATGGTGAAGGTGATGCTTGGTATGGTGAAGGTGATGCTTGGTATGGTGAAGGTGATGCTTGGTATGGTGAAGGTGATGCTTGGTATGGTGAAGGTGATGCTTGGTATGGTGAAGGTGATACTTGGTATGGTGAAGGTGATACTTGGTATGGTGAATGTGATGCTTGGTATGGTGAAGGTGATGCTTGGTATGGTGAAGGTGATACTTGGTATGGTGAAGGTGATGCTTGGTATGTTGAAGGTGATGCTTGGTATGGAAGGTGATGCTTGCTATGGTGAAGGTGATGCTTGCTATGGTGAAGGTGATGCTTGGTATGGTGAAGGTGATTCTTGGTATGGAAGGTGATGCTTGCTATGGTGAAGGTGATGCTTGCTATGGTGAAGGTGATGCTTGCTATGGTGAAGGTGATGCTTGGTATGGTGAAGGTGATGCTTGGTATGGTGAAGGTGATGCTTGCTATGGTGAAGGTGATGCTTGCTATGGTGAAGGTGATGCTTGCTATGGTGAAGGTGATGCTTGGTATGGTGAAGGTGATGCTTGGTATGGTGAAGGTGATGCTTAGTATGGTGAAGGTGATGCTTGGTATGGTGAAGGTGATGCTTGGTATGGTGAAGGTGATGCTTGGTATGGTGAAGGTGATGCTTGCTATGGTGAAGGTGATGCTTGGTATGTTGAAGGTAATGCTTGGTATGGTGAAGGTGATGCTTGGTATGGTGAAGGTGAATCTTGGTATGGTGAAGGTGATGCTTGGTATGGTGAAGGTGATGCTTGGTATGGTGAAGGTGATGCTTGGTATGGTGAAGGTGATGCTTGGTATGGTGAAGGTGATGCTTGGTATGGTGAAGGTGATGCTTGGTATGGTGAAGGTGATGCTTGGTATGGTGAAGGTGATGCTTGGTATGGTGAAGGTGATGCTTGCTATGGTGGAGGTGATGCTTGCTATGGTGAAGGTGATGCTTGGTATGGTGAAGGTGATGCTTGCTATGGTGAAGGTGATGCTTGGTATGGTGAAGGTGATGCTTGCTATGGTGGAGGTGATGCTTGCTATGGTGAAGGTGATGCTTGCTATGGTGGAGGTGATGCTTGCTATGGTGAAGGTGATGCTTGCTATGGTGAAGGTGATGCTTGCTATGGTGGAGGTGATGCTTGCTATGGTGGAGGTGATGCTTGCTATGGTGGAGGTGATGCTTGCTATGGTGAAGGTGATGCTTGCTATGGTGGAGGTGATGCTTGCTCTGTTGGAGGTGATGCTTGCTATGGTGGAGGTGATGCTTGCTATGGTGGAGGTGATGCTTGCTATGGTGGAGGTGATGCTTGCTATGGTGGAGGTGATGCTTGCTATGGTGAAGGTGATGCTTGCTATGGTGAAGGTGATGCTTGCAATGGTGAATGTGATGCTTGCTATGGTGAAGGTGATGCTTGCTATGGTGAAGGCGATGCTTGCTTTGGTGAAGGTGATGCTTGCTATGGTGGAGGTGATGTTTGCTATGGTGAAGGTGATGCTTGCTATGGTGAAGGCAATGCTTGCTATGGTGAAGGCGATGCTTGGTATGGTTTAGGTGATGCTTGCTATGGTGAAGGTGATGCTTGCTATGGTGAAGGTGATGCTTGGTATGGTGAAGGTGATGCTTGTTATGGTGAAGGTGATGCTTGGTATGGTGAAGGTGATGCTTGGTATGGTGAAGGTGATGCTTGGTATGGTGACGGTGATGCTTGGTATGGTGAAGGTGATGCTTGGTATGGTGAAGGTGATGCTTGGTATGGTGAAGGTGATGCTTGGTATGGTGAAGGTGATGCTTGGTATGGTGAAGGTGATGCTTGGTATGGTGAAGGTGATACTTGGTATGGTGAAGGTGATACTTGGTATGGTGAATGTGATGCTTGGTATGGTGAAGGTGATGCTTGGTATGGTGAAGGTGATACTTGGTATGGTGAAGGTGATGCTTGGTATGTTGAAGGTGATGCTTGGTATGGAAGGTGATGCTTGCTATGGTGAAGGTGATGCTTGCTATGGTGAAGGTGATGCTTGGTATGGTGAAGGTGATTCTTGGTATGGAAGGTGATGCTTGCTATGGTGAAGGTGATGCTTGCTATGGTGAAGGTGATGCTTGCTATGGTGAAGGTGATGCTTGCTATGGTGAAGGTGATGCTTGGTATGGTGAAGGTGATGCTTGGTATGGTGAAGGTGATGCTTAGTATGGTGAAGGTGATGCTTGGTATGGTGAAGGTGATGCTTGCTATGGTGAAGGTGATGCTTGGTATGGTGAAGCTGATGCTTGGTATGGTGAAGGTGATGCTTGGTATGTTGAAGGTGATGCTTGGTATGGTGAAGGTGACGCGTGGTATGGTGAAGGTGACACTTGGTATGGTGAAGGTGATACTTGGTATGGTGAAGGTGATACTTGGTATGGTGAAGGTGATACTTGGTATGGTGAAGGTGATACTTGGTATGGTGAAGGTGATACTTGGTATGGTGAAGGTGATACTTGGTATGGTGAAGGTGATACTTGGTATGGTGAAGGTGATACTTGGTATGGTGAAGGTGATACTTGGTACGGTGAAGGTGATACTTGGTACGGTGAAGGTGATACTTGTTACAGTGAAGGTGATACTTGGTACGGTGAAGGTGATACTTGGTACGGTGAAGGTGATACTTGGTACGGTGAAGGTGATGCTTGGTACGGTGAAGGTGATGCTTGGTACGGTGAAGGTGATGCTTGCTATGGTGAAGGTGATGCTTGCTATGGTGAAAGTGATGCTTGGTATGGTGAAGGTGATGCTTGCTATGGTGAAGGTGATGCTTGCTATGGTGAAGGTGATGCTTGCTATGGTGAAGGTGATGCTTGGTATGGAAGGTGATGCTTGCTATGGTGAAGGTGATGCTTGCTATGGTGAAGGTGATGCTTGCTATGGTGAAGGTGATGCTTGGTATGGTGAAGGTGATGCTTAGTATGGTGAAGGTGATGCTTGGTATGGTGAAGGTGATGCTTGGTATGGTGAAGGTGATGCTTGGTATGGTGAAGGTGATGCTTGGTATGGTGAAGGTGATGCTTGGTATGGTGAAGGTGATGCTTGGTATGGTGAAGGTGATGCTTGGTATGGTGAAGGTGATACTTGGTATGGTGAAGGTGATACTTGGTACGGTGAAGGTGATACTTGGTACGGTGAAGGTGATACTTGGTACAGTGAAGGTGATGCTTGGTACGGTGAAGGTGATGGTTGGTATGGTGAAGGTGATGCTTGGTATGGTGAAGGTGATGCTTGGTATGGTGAAGGTGATGCTTGGTATGGTGGAGGTGATGCTTGCTATGGTGAAGGTGATGCTTGCTATGGTGAAGGTGATGCTTGCTATGGTGGAGGTGATGCTTGCTATGGTGAAGGTGATGCTTGCTATGGTGAAGGTGATGCTTGCTATGGTGAAGGTGATGCTTGCTATGGTGAAGGTGATGCTTTCTATGGTGAAGGTGATGCTTGATATGGTGGAGGTGATGCTTGCTATGGTGGGTGATGCTTGCTATGGTGGAGGTGATGCTTGCTATGGTGGAGGTGATGCTTGCTATGGTGGAGGTGATGCTTGCTATGGTGGAGGTGATGCTTGCTATGGTGGAGGTGATGCTTGCTATGGTGAAGGTGATGCTTGCTATGGTGAAGGTGATGCTTGCAATGGTGAATGTGATGCTTGCTATGGTGAAGGCGATGCTTGCTTTGGTGAAGGTGATGCTTGCTATGGTGAAGGCGATGCTTGCTATGGTGAAGGTGATGCTTGCTATGGTGAAGGTGATGCTTGCTATGGTGAAGGTGATGCTTGCTATGGTGCAGGCGATGCTTGGTATGGTTTAGGTGATGCTTGCTATGGTGAAGGTGATGCTTGCTATGGTGAAGGTGATGCTTGGTATGGTGAAGGTGATTCTTGGTATGGAAGGTGATACTTGCTATGGTGAAGGTGATGCTTGCTATGGTGAAGGTGATGCTTGCTATGGTGAAGGTGATGCTTGCTATGGTGAAGGTGATGCTTGGTATGGTGAAGGTGATGCTTGCTATGGTGAAGGTGATGCTTAGTATGGTGAAGGTGATGCTTGGTATGGTGAAGGTGATGCTTGGTATGGTGAAGGTGATGCTTGGTATGGTGAAGGTGATGCTTGCTATGGTGAAGGTGATGCTTGGTATGGTGAAGGTAATGCTTGGTATGGTGAAGGTGATGCTTGGTATGGTGAAGGTGAATCTTGGTATGGTGAAGGTGATGCTTGGTATGGTGAAGGTGATGCTTGGTATGGTGAAGGTGATGCTTGGTATGGTGAAGGTGATGCTTGGTATGGTGAAGGTGATGCTTGGTATGGTGAAGGTGATGCTTGGTATGGTGAAGGTGATGCTTGGTATGGTGAAGGTGATGCTTGGTATGGTGAAGGTGATGCTTGGTATGGTGAAGGTGATGCTTGCTATGGTGGAGGTGATGCTTGCTATGGTGAAGGTGATGCTTGGTATGGTGAAGGTGATGCTTGCTATGGTGAAGGTGATGCTTGGTATGGTGAAGGTGATGCTTGATATGGTGAAGGTGATGCTTGCTATGGTGGAGGTGATGCTTGCTACGGTGAAGGTGATGCTTGCTATGGTGAAGGTGATGCTTGCTATGGTGAAGGTGATGCTTGCTATGGTGAAGGTGATGCTTGCTATGGTGGAGGTGATGCTTGCTATGGTGGAGGTGATGCTTGCTATGGTGAAGGTGATGCTTGCTATGGTGAAGGTGATGCTTGCTATGGTGAAGGTGATGCTTGCTATGGTGGAGGTGATGCTTGCTATGGTGGAAGTGATGCTTGCTATGGTGGAGGTGATGCTTGCTATGGTGGAGGTGATGCTTGCTATGGTGGAGGTGATGCTTGCTATGGTGAAGGTGATGCTTGCTATGGTGAAGGTGATGCTTGCTATGGTGAAGGTGATGCTTGCTATGGTGAAGGTGATTCTTGGTATGGTGAAGGTGATGCTTGGTATGGTGAAGGTGATGCTTGGTATGGTGAAGGTGATGCTTGGTATGTTGAAGGTGATGCTTGGTATGGTGAAGGTGATGCTTGGTATGGTGAAGGCGATGCTTGGTATGGTGAAGGTGTTCCTTGGTATGGTGAAGCTATTGCTTGGTATGGGGAAGGTGATGCTTGGCATGGTGAAGGTGTTGCTTGGTATGGTGAAGGTGATGCTTGGTATGGTGAAGGTTATGCTTGGTATGGTGAAGGTGATGCTTGGTATGGTGAAGGTGATGCTTGGTATGGTGAAGGTGATGCTTGGTATGGTGAAGGTGATGCTTGGTATGGTGAAGGTGATGCTTGGTATGGTGAAGGTGATGCTTGGTATGGTGAAGGTGATGCTTGGTATGGTGAAGGTGATGCTTGGTATGGTTAAGGTGATGCTTGGTATGTTGAAGGTGATGCTTGGTATGGTGAAGGTGACGCTTGGTATGGTGAAGGTGACACTTGGTATGGTGAAGGTGATACTTTGTATGGTGAAGGTGATACTTGGTATGGTGAAGGTGATTCTTGGTATGGTGAATGTGATACTTGGTATGGTGAAGGTGACACTTGGTATGGTGAAGGTGATACTTGGTATGGTGAAGGTGATACTTGGTATGGTGAAGGTGATACTTGGTATGGTGAAGGTGATACTTGGTACGGTGAAGGTGATACTTGGTACGGTGAAGGTGATACTTGGTACGGTGAAGGTGATACTTGGTACGGTGAAGGTGATACTTGGTACGGTGAAGGTGATACTTGGTACGGTGAAGGTGATACTTGGTACGGTGAAGGTGATACTTGGTACGGTGAAGGTGATACTTGGTACGGTGAAGGTGATGCTTGGTACGGTGAAGGTGATGCTTGCTATGGTGAAGGTGATGCTTGCTATGGTGAAAGTGATGCTTGCTATGGTGAAGGTGATGCTTGCTATGGTGAAGGTGATGCTTGCTATGGTGAAGGTGATGCTTGGTATGGTGAAGGTGATGCTTGCTATGGTGAAGGTGATGCTTGGTATGGAAGGTGATGCTTGCTATGTTGAAGGTGATGCTTGCTATGGTGAAGGTGATGCTTGCTATGGTGAAGGTGATGCTTGGTATGGTGAAGGTGATGCTTAGTATGGTGAAGGTGATGCTTGGTATGGTGAAGGTGATGTTTGGTATGGTGAAGGTGATGCTTGGTATGGTGAAGGTGATGCTTGGTATGGTGAAGGTGATGCTTGGTATGGTGAAGGTGATGCTTGGTATGGTGAAGGTGATGCTTAGTATGGTGAAGGTGATGCTTGGTATGGTGAAGGTGATGCTTGGTATGGTGAAGGTGATGCTTGGTATGGTGAAGGTGATGCTTGGTATGGTGAAGGTGATGCTTGGTATGGTGAAGGTGATGCTTGGTATGGTGAAGGTGATGCTTGGTATGGTGGAGGTGATGCTTGCTATGGTGAAGGTGATGCTTGCTATGGTGAAGGTGATGCTTGCTATGGCGAAGGTGATGCTTGCTATGGTGAAGGTGATGCTTGCTATGGTGAAGGTGATGCTTGCTATGGTGGAGGTGATGCTTGCTATGGTGAAGGTGATGCTTTTTATGGTGAAGGTGATGCTTGCTATGGTGAAGGTGATGCTTGGTATGGTGAAGGTGATGCTTGGTATGGTGAAGGTGATGCTTGGTATGGTGAAGGTGATGCTTGGTATGGTGAAGGTGATGCTTGGTATGGTGAAGGTGATGCTTGGTATGGTGAAGGTGATGCTTGGTATGGTGAAGGTGATGCTTGGTATGTTGAAGGTGATGCTTGGTATGGTGAAGGTGACGCTTGGTATGGTGAAGGTGACACTTGGTATGGTGAAGGTGATACTTGGTATGGTGAAGGTGATACTTGGTATGGTGAAGGTGATACTTGGTATGGTGAAGGTGATACTTGGTATGGTGAAGGTGATACTTCGTATGGTGAAGGTGATACTTGGTATGGTGAAGGTGATACTTGGTACGGTGAAGGTGATACTTGGTACAGTGAAGGTGATACTTGGTACGGTGAAGGTGATACTTGGTACGGTGAAGGTGATACTTGGTACGGTGAAGGTGATGCTTGGTACGGTGAAGGTGATGCTTGCTATGGTGAAAGTGATGCTTGGTATGGTGAAGGTGATGCTTGCTATGGTGAAGGTGATGCTTGCTATGGTGAAGGTGATGCTTGGTATGGTGAAGGTGATGCTTGCTATGGTGAAGGTGATGCTTGGTATGGAAGGTGATGCTTGCTATGGTGAAGGTGATGCTTGCTATGGTGAAGGTGATGCTTGCTATGGTGAAGGTGATGCTTGCTATGGTGAAGGTGATGCTTGGTATGGTGAAGGTGATGCTTGGTATGGTGAAGGTGATTCTTGGTATGGTGAAGGTGATGCTTGGTATGGTGAAGGTGATGCTTGGTATGTTGAAGGTGATGCTTGGTATGGTGAAGGTGACGCTTGGTATGGTGAAGGTGACACTTGGTATGGTGAAGGTGATACTTGGTATGGTGAAGGTGATACTTGGTATGGTGAAGGTTATACTTGGTATGGTGAAGGTGATACTTGGTATGATGAAGGTGATACTTGTTACTGTGAAGGTGATACTTGGTACAGTGAAGGTGATACTTGGTACGGTGAAGGTGATACTTGGTACGGTGAAGGTGATACTTGGTGCGGTGAAGGTGATACTTGGTACGGTGAAGGTGATGCTTGGTACGGTGAAGGTGATGCTTGGTACGGTGAAGGTGATGCTTGCTATGGTGAAGGTGATGCTTGCTATGGTGAAAGTGATGCTTGGGATGGTGAAGGTGATGCTTGCTATGGTGAAGGTGATGCTTGCTATGGTGAAGGTGATGCTTGGTATGGTGAAGTTGATGCTTGCTATGGTGAAGGTTATGCTTGGTATGGAAGGTGATGCTTGCTATGGTGAAGGTGATGCTTTCTATGGTGAAGGTGATGCTTGCTATGGTGAAGGTGATGCTTGCTAGGGTGAAGGTGATGCTTGGTATGGTGAAGGTGATGCTTGGTATGGTGAAGGTGATGCTTGGTATGGTGAAGGTGATGCTTGGTATGGTGAAGGTGATGCTTGGTATGGTGAAGGTGATGCTTGGTATGGTGAAGGTGATGCTTGGTATGGTGAAGGTGATGCTTGGTATGGTGAAGGTGATGCTTGGTATGGTGAAGGTGATGCTTGGTATGGTGAAGGTGATGCTTGGTATGGTGAAGGTGATGCTTGGTATGGTGAAGGTGATGCTTGGTATGGTGAAGGTGATGCTTGGTATGGTGAAAGTGATACTTGGTATGGTGAAGGTGATACTTGGTACGGTGAAGGTGATGCTTGGTATGGTGAAGGTGATACTTGGTACGGTGAAGGTGATGCTTGGTACGGTGAAGGTGATGCTTGGTATGGTGAAGGTGATGCTTGCTATGGTGAAGGTGATGCTTGCTATGGTGAAGGTGATGCTTGCTATGGTGAAGGTGATGTTTGCTATGGTGGAGGTGATGCTTGCTATGGTGGAGGTGATGCTTGCTATGGTGAAGGTGATGCTTGCTATGGTGAAGGTGATGCTTGCTATGGTGAAGGTGATGCTTGCTATGGTGAAGGTGATGCTTTCTATGGTGAAGGTGATGCTTGCTATGGTGGAGGTGATGCTTGCTATGGTGGAGGTGATGCTTGCTATGGTGGAGGTGATGCTTGCTATGGTGGAGGTGATGCTTGCTATGGTGGAGGTGATGCTTGCTATGGTGAAGGTGATGCTTGCTATGGTGAAGGTGATGCTTGCAATGCTGAAGGTGATGCTTGGTATGGTGAAGGTGATGCTTGGTATGGTGAAGGTGATGCTTGGTATGGTGAAGGTGATGCTTGGTATGGTGAAGGTGATGCTTGGTATGGTGACGGTGATGCTTGGTATGGTGAAGGTGATGCTTGGTATGGTGAAGGTGATGCTTGGTATGGTGAAGGTGATGCTTGGTATGGTGAAGGTGATGCTTGGTATGGTGAAGGTGATGCTTGGTATGGTGAAGGTGATGCTTGGTATGGTGAAGGTGATACTTGGTATGGTGAAGGTGATACTTGGTATGGTGAATGTGATGCTTGGTATGGTGAAGGTGATGCTTGGTATGGTGAAGGTGATACTTGGTATGGTGAAGGTGATGCTTGGTATGGTGAAGGTGATGCTTGGTATGGAAGGTGATGCTTGCTATGGTGAAGGTGATGCTTGCTATGGTGAAGGTGATGCTTGGTATGGTGAAGGTGATTCTTGGTATGGAAGGTGATGCTTGCTATGGTGAAGGTGATGCTTGCTATGGTGAAGGTGATGCTTGCTATGGTGAAGGTGATGCTTGCTATGGTGAAGGTGATGCTTGGTATGGTGAAGGTGATGCTTGGTATGGTGAAGGTGATGCTTAGTATGGTGAAGGTGATGCTTGGTATGGTGAAGGTGATGCTTGCTATGGTGAAGCTGATGCTTGCTATGGTGAAGGTGATGCTTGCTATGGTGAAGGTGATGCTTGGTATGGTGAAGGTGATGCTTGGTATGGTGAAGGTGATGCTTAGTATGGTGAAGGTGATGCTTGGTATGGTGAAGGTGATGCTTGGTATGGTGAAGGTGATGCTTGGTATGGTGAAGGTGATGCTTGCTATGGTGAAGGTGATGCTTGGTATGGTGAAGGTAATGCTTGGTATGGTGAAGGTGATGCTTGGTATGGTGAAGGTGAATCTTGGTATGGTGAAGGTGATGCTTGGTATGGTGAAGGTGATGCTTGGTATGGTGAAGGTGATGCTTGGTATGGTGAAGGTGATGCTTGGTATGGTGAAGGTGATGCTTGCTATGGTGAAGGTGATGCTTGGTATGGTGAAGGTGATGCTTGGTATGGTGAAGGTGATGCTTGCTATGGTGAAGGTGATGCTTGGTATGGTGAAGGTGATGCTTGCTATGGTGGAGGTGATGCTTGCTATGGTGAAGGTGATGCTTGGTATGGTGAAGGTGATGCTTGCTATGGTGAAGGTGATGCTTGGTATGGTGAAGGTGATGCTTGGTATGGTGAAGGTGATGCTTGCTATGGTGGAGGTGATGCTTGCTATGGTGAAGGTGATGCTTGCTATGGTGGAGGTGATGCTTGCTATGGTGAAGGTGATGCTTGCTATGGTGAAGGTGATGCTTGCTATGGTGGAGGTGATGCTTGCTATGGTGGAGGTGATGCTTGCTATGGTGGAGGTGATGCTTGCTATGGTGAAGGTGATGCTTGCTATGGTGAAGGTGATGCTTGCTATGGTGAAGGTGATGCTTGCTATGGTGAAGGTGATGCTTGCTTTGGTGAAGGTGATGCTTGCTATGGTGGAGGTGATGCTTGCTATGGTGAAGGTGATGCTTGCTATGGTGAATGTGATGCTTGGTATGGTGAAGGTGGTGCTTGGTATGGTGAAGGTGATGCTTGCTATGGTGAAGGTGATGCTTGGTATGGTGAAAGTGATGCTTGGTATGGTGAAGGTGATGCTTGGTATGGTGAAGGTGATGCTTGGTATGTTGAAGGTGATGCTTGGTACGGTGAAGGTGATACTTGGTATGGTGAAGGTGATGGTTGGTATGGTGAAGGTGATGCTTGGTATGGTGAAGGTGATGCTTGGTATGGTGGAGGTGATGCTTGCTATGGTGAAGGTGATGCTTGCTATGGTGAAGGTGATGCTTGCTATGGTGAAGGTGATGCTTGCTATGGTGAAGGTGATGCTTGCTATGGTGAAGGTGATGCTTGCTATGGTGGAGGTGATGCTTGCTATGGTGGAGGTGATGCTTGCTATGGTGGAGGTGATGCTTGCTATGGTGAAGGTGATGCTTGCTATGGTGAAGGTGATGCTTGCTATGGTGAAGGTGACACTTGGTATGGTGAAGGTGATACTTGGTATGGTGAAGGTGATACTTGGTATGGTGAAGGTGATACTTGGTATGGTGAAGGTGATACTTGGTATGATGAAGGTGATACTTGGTACAGTGAAGGTGATACTTGGTACAGTGAAGGTGATACTTGGTACGGTGAAGGTGATACTTGGTACGGTGAAGGTGATACTTGGTGCGGTGAAGGTGATACTTGGTACGGTGAAGGTGATGCTTGGTACGGTGAAGGTGATGCTTGGTACGGTGAAGGTGATGCTTGCTATGGTGAAGGTGATGCTTGCTATGGTGAAAGTGATGCTTGGGATGGTGAAGGTGATGCTTGCTATGGTGAAGGTGATGCTTGCTATGGTGAAGGTGATGCTTGGTATGGTGAAGTTGATGCTTGCTATGGTGAAGGTTATGCTTGGTATGGAAGGTGATGCTTGCTATGGTGAAGGTGATGCTTTCTATGGTGAAGGTGATGCTTGCTATGGTGAAGGTGATGCTTGCTAGGGTGAAGGTGATGCTTGGTATGGTGAAGGTGATGCTTGGTATGGTGAAGGTGATGCTTGGTATGGTGAAGGTGATGCTTGGTATGGTGAAGGTGATGCTTGGTATGGTGAAGGTGATGCTTGGTATGGTGAAGGTGATGCTTGGTATGGTGAAGGTGATGCTTGGTATGGTGAAGGTGATGCTTGGTATGGTGAAGGTGATGCTTGGTATGGTGAAGGTGATGCTTGGTATGGTGAAGGTGATGCTTGGTATGGTGAAGGTGATGCTTGGTATGGTGAAGGTGATGCTTGGTATGGTGAAAGTGATACTTGGTATGGTGAAGGTGATACTTGGTACGGTGAAGGTGATGCTTGGTATGGTGAAGGTGATACTTGGTACGGTGAAGGTGATGCTTGGTACGGTGAAGGTGATGCTTGGTATGGTGAAGGTGATGCTTGCTATGGTGAAGGTGATGCTTGGTATGGTGAAGGTGATGCTTGGTATGGTGAAGGTGATGCTTGGTATGGTGAAGGTGATGCTTGGTATGGTGAAGGTGATGCTTGGTATGGTGAAAGTGATACTTGGTATGGTGAAGGTGATACTTGGTACGGTGAAGGTGATGCTTGGTATGGTGAAGGTGATACTTGGTACGGTGAAGGTGATGCTTGGTACGGTGAAGGTGATGCTTGGTATGGTGAAGGTGATGCTTGCTATGGTGAAGGTGATGCTTGCTATGGTGAAGGTGATGCTTGCTATGGTGAAGGTGATGTTTGCTATGGTGGAGGTGATGCTTGCTATGGTGGAGGTGATGCTTGCTATGGTGAAGGTGATGCTTGCTATGGTGAAGGTGATGCTTGCTATGGTGAAGGTGATGCTTGGTATGGTGAAGGTGATACTTGGTACGGTGAAGGTGATGCTTGGTACGGTGAAGGTGATGCTTGGTACGGTGAAGGTGATGCTTGCTATGGTGAAGGTGATGCTTGCTATGGTGAAGGTGATGCTTGCTATGGTGAAGGTGATGTTTGCTATGGTGGAGGTGATGCTTGCTATGGTGGAGGTGATGCTTGCTATGGTGAAGGTGATGCTTGCTATGGTGAAGGTGATGCTTGCTATGGTGAAGGTGATGCTTTCTATGGTGAAGGTGATGCTTGCTATGGTGGAGGTGATGCTTGCTATGGTGGAGGTGATGCTTGCTATGGTGGAGGTGATGCTTGCTATGGTGGAGGTGATGCTTGCTATGGTGGAGGTGATGCTTGCTATGGTGAAGGTGATGCTTGCTATGGTGAAGGTGATGCTTGCAATGGTGAAGGTGATGCTTGGTATGGTGAAGGTGATGCTTGGTATGGTGAAGGTGATGCTTGGTATGGTGAAGGTGATGCTTGGTATGGTGAAGGTGATGCTTGGTATGGTGAAGGTGATGCTTGGTATGGTGAAGGTGATGCTTGGTATGGTGAAGGTGATGCTTGGTATGGTGAAGGTGATGCTTGGTATGGTGAAGGTGATGCTTGGTATGGTGAAGGTGATGCTTGGTATGGTGAAGGTGATGCTTGGTATGGTGAAGGTGATGCTTGGTATGGTGAAGGTGATGCTTGGTATGGTGAAGGTGATGCTTGGTATGGTGAAAGTGATACTTGGTATGGTGAAGGTGATACTTGGTACGGTGAAGGTGATGCTTGGTATGGTGAAGGTGATACTTGGTACGGTGAAGGTGATGCTTGGTACGGTGAAGGTGATGCTTGGTATGGTGAAGGTGATGCTCGCTATGGTGAAGGTGATGCTTGCTATGGTGACGGTGATGCTTGCTATGGTGAAGGTGATGTTTGCTATGGTGGAGGTGATGCTTGCTATGGTGGAGGTGATGCTTGCTATGGTGAAGGTGATGCTTGCTATGGTGAAGGTGATGCTTGCTATGGTGAAGGTGATGCTTGCTATGGTGAAGGTGATGCTTTCTATGGTGAAGGTGATGCTTGCTATGGTGGAGGTGATGCTTGCTATGGTGGAGGTGATGCTTGCTATGGTGGAGGTGATGCTTGCTATGGTGGAGGTGATGCTTGCTATGGTGGAGGTGATGCTTGCTATGGTGAAGGTGATGCTTGCTATGGTGAAGGTGATGCTTGCAATGGTGAAGGTGATGCTTGGTATGGTGAAGGTGATGCTTGGTATGGTGAAGGTGATGCTTGGTATGGTGAAGGTGATGCTTGGTATGGTGAAGGTGATGCTTGGTATGGTGACGGTGATGCTTGGTATGGTGAAGGTGATGCTTGGTATGGTGAAGGTGATGCTTGGTATGGTGAAGGTGATGCTTGGTATGGTGAAGGTGATGCTTGGTATGGTGAAGGTGATGCTTGGTATGGTGAAGGTGATGCTTGGTATGGTGAAGGTGATACTTGGTATGGTGAAGGTGATACTTGGTATGGTGAATGTGATGCTTGGTATGGTGAAGGTGATGCTTGGTATGGTGAAGGTGATACTTGGTATGGTGAAGGTGATGCTTGGTATGGTGAAGGTGATGCTTGGTATGGAAGGTGATGCTTGCTATGGTGAAGGTGATGCTTGCTATGGTGAAGGTGATGCTTGGTATGGTGAAGGTGATTCTTGGTATGGAAGGTGATGCTTGCTATGGTGAAGGTGATGCTTGCTATGGTGAAGGTGATGCTTGCTATGGTGAAGGTGATGCTTGCTATGGTGAAGGTGATGCTTGGTATGGTAAAGGTGATGCTTGGTATGGTGAAGGTGATGCTTAGTATGGTGAAGGTGATGCTTGGTATGGTGAAGGTGATGCTTGCTATGGTGAAGGTGATGCTTGCTATGGTGAAGGTGATGCTTGCTATGGTGAAGGTGATGCTTGGTATGGTGAAGGTGATGCTTGGTATGGTGAAGGTGATGCTTAGTATGGTGAAGGTGATGCTTGGTATGGTGAAGGTGATGCTTGGTATGGTGAAGGTGATGCTTGGTATGGTGAAGGTGATGCTTGCTATGGTGAAGTTGATGCTTGGTATGGTGAAGGTAATGCTTGGTATGGTGAAGGTGATGCTTGGTATGGTGAAGGTGAATCTTGGTATGGTGAAGGTGATGCTTGGTATGGTGAAGGTGATGCTTGGTATGGTGAAGGTGATGCTTGGTATGGTGAAGGTGATGCTTGGTATGGTGAAGGTGATGCTTGCTATGGTGAAGGTGATGCTTGGTATGGTGAAGGTGATGCTTGGTATGGTGAAGGTGATGCTTGCTATGGTGAAGGTGATGCTTGGTATGGTGAAGGTGATGCTTGCTATGGTGGAGGTGATGCTTGCTATGGTGAAGGTGATGCTTGGTATGGTGAAGGTGATGCTTGCTATGGTGAAGGTGATGCTTGGTATGGTGAAGGTGATGCTTGGTATGGTGAAGGTGATGCTTGCTATGGTGGAGGTGATGCTTGCTATGGTGAAGGTGATGCTTGGTATGGTGAAGGTGATGCTTAGTATGGTGAAGGTGATGCTTGGTATGGTGAAGGTGATGTTTGGTATGGTGAAGGTGATGCTTGGTATGGTGAAGGTGATGCTTGGTATGGTGAAGGTGATGCTTGGTATGGTGAAGGTGATGCTTGGTATGGTGAAGGTGATGCTTAGTATGGTGAAGGTGATGCTTGGTATGGTGAAGGTGATGCTTGGTATGGTGAAGGTGATGCTTGGTATGGTGAAGGTGATGCTTGGTATGGTGAAGGTGATGCTTGGTATGGTGAAGGTGATGCTTGGTATGGTGAAGGTGATGCTTGGTATGGTGGAGGTGATGCTTGCTATGGTGAAGGTGATGCTTGCTATGGTGAAGGTGATGCTTGCTATGGCGAAGGTGATGCTTGCTATGGTGAAGGTGATGCTTGCTATGGTGAAGGTGATGCTTGCTATGGTGGAGGTGATGCTTGCTATGGTGAAGGTGATGCTTTTTATGGTGAAGGTGATGCTTGCTATGGTGAAGGTGATGCTTGGTATGGTGAAGGTGATGCTTGGTATGGTGAAGGTGATGCTTGGTATGGTGAAGGTGATGCTTGGTATGGTGAAGGTGATGCTTGGTATGGTGAAGGTGATGCTTGGTATGGTGAAGGTGATGCTTGGTATGGTGAAGGTGATGCTTGGTATGTTGAAGGTGATGCTTGGTATGGTGAAGGTGACGCTTGGTATGGTGAAGGTGACACTTGGTATGGTGAAGGTGATACTTGGTATGGTGAAGGTGATACTTGGTATGGTGAAGGTGATACTTGGTATGGTGAAGGTGATACTTGGTATGGTGAAGGTGATACTTCGTATGGTGAAGGTGATACTTGGTATGGTGAAGGTGATACTTGGTACGGTGAAGGTGATACTTGGTACAGTGAAGGTGATACTTGGTACGGTGAAGGTGATACTTGGTACGGTGAAGGTGATACTTGGTACGGTGAAGGTGATGCTTGGTACGGTGAAGGTGATGCTTGCTATGGTGAAAGTGATGCTTGGTATGGTGAAGGTGATGCTTGCTATGGTGAAGGTGATGCTTGCTATGGTGAAGGTGATGCTTGGTATGGTGAAGGTGATGCTTGCTATGGTGAAGGTGATGCTTGGTATGGAAGGTGATGCTTGCTATGGTGAAGGTGATGCTTGCTATGGTGAAGGTGATGCTTGCTATGGTGAAGGTGATGCTTGCTATGGTGAAGGTGATGCTTGGTATGGTGAAGGTGATGCTTGGTATGGTGAAGGTGATTCTTGGTATGGTGAAGGTGATGCTTGGTATGGTGAAGGTGATGCTTGGTATGTTGAAGGTGATGCTTGGTATGGTGAAGGTGACGCTTGGTATGGTGAAGGTGACACTTGGTATGGTGAAGGTGATACTTGGTATGGTGAAGGTGATACTTGGTATGGTGAAGGTGATACTTGGTATGGTGAAGGTGATACTTGGTATGATGAAGGTGATACTTGTTACTGTGAAGGTGATACTTGGTACAGTGAAGGTGATACTTGGTACGGTGAAGGTGATACTTGGTACGGTGAAGGTGATACTTGGTGCGGTGAAGGTGATACTTGGTACGGTGAAGGTGATGCTTGGTACGGTGAAGGTGATGCTTGGTACGGTGAAGGTGATGCTTGCTATGGTGAAGGTGATGCTTGCTATGGTGAAAGTGATGCTTGGGATGGTGAAGGTGATGCTTGCTATGGTGAAGGTGATGCTTGCTATGGTGAAGGTGATGCTTGGTATGGTGAAGTTGATGCTTGCTATGGTGAAGGTTATGCTTGGTATGGAAGGTGATGCTTGCTATGGTGAAGGTGATGCTTTCTATGGTGAAGGTGATGCTTGCTATGGTGAAGGTGATGCTTGCTAGGGTGAAGGTGATGCTTGGTATGGTGAAGGTGATGCTTGGTATGGTGAAGGTGATGCTTGGTATGGTGAAGGTGATGCTTGGTATGGTGAAGGTGATGCTTGGTATGGTGAAGGTGATGCTTGGTATGGTGAAGGTGATGCTTGGTATGGTGAAGGTGATGCTTGGTATGGTGAAGGTGATGCTTGGTATGGTGAAGGTGATGCTTGGTATGGTGAAGGTGATGCTTGGTATGGTGAAGGTGATGCTTGGTATGGTGAAGGTGATGCTTGGTATGGTGAAGGTGATGCTTGGTATGGTGAAAGTGATACTTGGTATGGTGAAGGTGATACTTGGTACGGTGAAGGTGATGCTTGGTATGGTGAAGGTGATACTTGGTACGGTGAAGGTGATGCTTGGTACGGTGAAGGTGATGCTTGGTATGGTGAAGGTGATGCTTGCTATGGTGAAGGTGATGCTTGCTATGGTGAAGGTGATGCTTGCTATGGTGAAGGTGATGTTTGCTATGGTGGAGGTGATGCTTGCTATGGTGGAGGTGATGCTTGCTATGGTGAAGGTGATGCTTGCTATGGTGAAGGTGATGCTTGCTATGGTGAAGGTGATGCTTGCTATGGTGAAGGTGATGCTTTCTATGGTGAAGGTGATGCTTGCTATGGTGGAGGTGATGCTTGCTATGGTGGAGGTGATGCTTGCTATGGTGGAGGTGATGCTTGCTATGGTGGAGGTGATGCTTGCTATGGTGGAGGTGATGCTTGCTATGGTGAAGGTGATGCTTGCTATGGTGAAGGTGATGCTTGCAATGCTGAAGGTGATGCTTGGTATGGTGAAGGTGATGCTTGGTATGGTGAAGGTGATGCTTGGTATGGTGAAGGTGATGCTTGGTATGGTGAAGGTGATGCTTGGTATGGTGACGGTGATGCTTGGTATGGTGAAGGTGATGCTTGGTATGGTGAAGGTGATGCTTGGTATGGTGAAGGTGATGCTTGGTATGGTGAAGGTGATGCTTGGTATGGTGAAGGTGATGCTTGGTATGGTGAAGGTGATGCTTGGTATGGTGAAGGTGATACTTGGTATGGTGAAGGTGATACTTGGTATGGTGAATGTGATGCTTGGTATGGTGAAGGTGATGCTTGGTATGGTGAAGGTGATACTTGGTATGGTGAAGGTGATGCTTGGTATGGTGAAGGTGATGCTTGGTATGGAAGGTGATGCTTGCTATGGTGAAGGTGATGCTTGCTATGGTGAAGGTGATGCTTGGTATGGTGAAGGTGATTCTTGGTATGGAAGGTGATGCTTGCTATGGTGAAGGTGATGCTTGCTATGGTGAAGGTGATGCTTGCTATGGTGAAGGTGATGCTTGCTATGGTGAAGGTGATGCTTGGTATGGTGAAGGTGATGCTTGGTATGGTGAAGGTGATGCTTAGTATGGTGAAGGTGATGCTTGGTATGGTGAAGGTGATGCTTGCTATGGTGAAGCTGATGCTTGCTATGGTGAAGGTGATGCTTGCTATGGTGAAGGTGATGCTTGGTATGGTGAAGGTGATGCTTGGTATGGTGAAGGTGATGCTTAGTATGGTGAAGGTGATGCTTGGTATGGTGAAGGTGATGCTTGGTATGGTGAAGGTGATGCTTGGTATGGTGAAGGTGATGCTTGCTATGGTGAAGGTGATGCTTGGTATGGTGAAGGTAATGCTTGGTATGGTGAAGGTGATGCTTGGTATGGTGAAGGTGAATCTTGGTATGGTGAAGGTGATGCTTGGTATGGTGAAGGTGATGCTTGGTATGGTGAAGGTGATGCTTGTTATGGTGAAGGTGATGCTTGGTATGGTGAAGGTGATGCTTGCTATGGTGAAGGTGATGCTTGGTATGGTGAAGGTGATGCTTGGTATGGTGAAGGTGATGCTTGCTATGGTGAAGGTGATGCTTGGTATGGTGAAGGTGATGCTTGCTATGGTGGAGGTGATGCTTGCTATGGTGAAGGTGATGCTTGGTATGGTGAAGGTGATGCTTGCTATGGTGAAGGTGATGCTTGGTATGGTGAAGGTGATGCTTGGTATGGTGAAGGTGATGCTTGCTATGGTGGAGGTGATGCTTGCTATGGTGAAGGTGATGCTTGCTATGGTGGAGGTGATGCTTGCTATGGTGAAGGTGATGCTTGCTATGGTGAAGGTGATGCTTGCTATGGTGGAGGTGATGCTTGCTATGGTGGAGGTGATGCTTGCTATGGTGGAGGTGATGCTTGCTATGGTGAAGGTGATGCTTGCTATGGTGAAGGTGATGCTTGCTATGGTGAAGGTGATGCTTGCTATGGTGAAGGTGATGCTTGCTTTGGTGAAGGTGATGCTTGCTATGGTGGAGGTGATGCTTGCTATGGTGAAGGTGATGCTTGCTATGGTGAATGTGATGCTTGGTATGGTGAAGGTGGTGCTTGGTATGGTGAAGGTGATGCTTGCTATGGTGAAGGTGATGCTTGGTATGGTGAAAGTGATGCTTGGTATGGTGAAGGTGATGCTTGGTATGGTGAAGGTGATGCTTGGTATGTTGAAGGTGATGCTTGGTACGGTGAAGGTGATACTTGGTATGGTGAAGGTGATGGTTGGTATGGTGAAGGTGATGCTTGGTATGGTGAAGGTGATGCTTGGTATGGTGGAGGTGATGCTTGCTATGGTGAAGGTGATGCTTGCTATGGTGAAGGTGATGCTTGCTATGGTGAAGGTGATGCTTGCTATGGTGAAGGTGATGCTTGCTATGGTGAAGGTGATGCTTGCTATGGTGGAGGTGATGCTTGCTATGGTGGAGGTGATGCTTGCTATGGTGGAGGTGATGCTTGCTATGGTGAAGGTGATGCTTGCTATGGTGAAGGTGATGCTTGCTATGGTGAAGGTGACGCTTGGTATGGTGAAGGTGACACTTGGTATGGTGAAGGTGATACTTGGTATGGTGAAGGTGATACTTGGTATGGTGAAGGTGATACTTGGTATGGTGAAGGTGATACTTGGTATGATGAAGGTGATACTTGGTACAGTGAAGGTGATACTTGGTACAGTGAAGGTGATACTTGGTACGGTGAAGGTGATACTTGGTACGGTGAAGGTGATACTTGGTGCGGTGAAGGTGATACTTGGTACGGTGAAGGTGATGCTTGGTACGGTGAAGGTGATGCTTGGTACGGTGAAGGTGATGCTTGCTATGGTGAAGGTGATGCTTGCTATGGTGAAAGTGATGCTTGGGATGGTGAAGGTGATGCTTGCTATGGTGAAGGTGATGCTTGCTATGGTGAAGGTGATGCTTGGTATGGTGAAGTTGATGCTTGCTATGGTGAAGGTTATGCTTGGTATGGAAGGTGATGCTTGCTATGGTGAAGGTGATGCTTTCTATGGTGAAGGTGATGCTTGCTATGGTGAAGGTGATGCTTGCTAGGGTGAAGGTGATGCTTGGTATGGTGAAGGTGATGCTTGGTATGGTGAAGGTGATGCTTGGTATGGTGAAGGTGATGCTTGGTATGGTGAAGGTGATGCTTGGTATGGTGAAGGTGATGCTTGGTATGGTGAAGGTGATGCTTGGTATGGTGAAGGTGATGCTTGGTATGGTGAAGGTGATGCTTGGTATGGTGAAGGTGATGCTTGGTATGGTGAAGGTGATGCTTGGTATGGTGAAGGTGATGCTTGGTATGGTGAAGGTGATGCTTGGTATGGTGAAGGTGATGCTTGGTATGGTGAAGGTGATGCTTGGTATGGTGAAAGTGATACTTGGTATGGTGAAGGTGATACTTGGTACGGTGAAGGTGATGCTTGGTATGGTGAAGGTGATACTTGGTACGGTGAAGGTGATGCTTGGTACGGTGAAGGTGATGCTTGGTATGGTGAAGGTGATGCTTGCTATGGTGAAGGTGATGCTTGGTATGGTGAAGGTGATGCTTGGTATGGTGAAGGTGATGCTTGGTATGGTGAAGGTGATGCTTGGTATGGTGAAGGTGATGCTTGGTATGGTGAAAGTGATACTTGGTATGGTGAAGGTGATACTTGGTACGGTGAAGGTGATGCTTGGTATGGTGAAGGTGATACTTGGTACGGTGAAGGTGATGCTTGGTACGGTGAAGGTGATGCTTGGTATGGTGAAGGTGATGCTTGCTATGGTGAAGGTGATGCTTGCTATGGTGAAGGTGATGCTTGCTATGGTGAAGGTGATGTTTGCTATGGTGGAGGTGATGCTTGCTATGGTGGAGGTGATGCTTGCTATGGTGAAGGTGATGCTTGCTATGGTGAAGGTGATGCTTGCTATGGTGAAGGTGATGCTTGGTATGGTGAAGGTGATACTTGGTACGGTGAAGGTGATGCTTGGTACGGTGAAGGTGATGCTTGGTACGGTGAAGGTGATGCTTGCTATGGTGAAGGTGATGCTTGCTATGGTGAAGGTGATGCTTGCTATGGTGAAGGTGATGTTTGCTATGGTGGAGGTGATGCTTGCTATGGTGGAGGTGATGCTTGCTATGGTGAAGGTGATGCTTGCTATGGTGAAGGTGATGCTTGCTATGGTGAAGGTGATGCTTTCTATGGTGAAGGTGATGCTTGCTATGGTGGAGGTGATGCTTGCTATGGTGGAGGTGATGCTTGCTATGGTGGAGGTGATGCTTGCTATGGTGGAGGTGATGCTTGCTATGGTGAAGGTGATGCTTGCTATGGTGAAGGTGATGCTTGCAATGGTGAAGGTGATGCTTGGTATGGTGAAGGTGATGCTTGGTATGGTGAAGGTGATGCTTGGTATGGTGAAGGTGATGCTTGGTATGGTGAAGGTGATGCTTGGTATGGTGAAGGTGATGCTTGGTATGGTGAAGGTGATGCTTGGTATGGTGAAGGTGATGCTTGGTATGGTGAAGGTGATGCTTGGTATGGTGAAGGTGATGCTTGGTATGGTGAAGGTGATGCTTGGTATGGTGAAGGTGATGCTTGGTATGGTGAAGGTGATGCTTGGTATGGTGAAGGTGATGCTTGGTATGGTGAAGGTGATGCTTGGTATGGTGAAGGTGATGCTTGGTATGGTGAAAGTGATACTTGGTATGGTGAAGGTGATACTTGGTACGGTGAAGGTGATGCTTGGTATGGTGAAGGTGATACTTGGTACGGTGAAGGTGATGCTTGGTACGGTGAAGGTGATGCTTGGTATGGTGAAGGTGATGCTCGCTATGGTGAAGGTGATGCTTGCTATGGTGACGGTGATGCTTGCTATGGTGAAGGTGATGTTTGCTATGGTGGAGGTGATGCTTGCTATGGTGGAGGTGATGCTTGCTATGGTGAAGGTGATGCTTGCTATGGTGAAGGTGATGCTTGCTATGGTGAAGGTGATGCTTGCTATGGTGAAGGTGATGCTTTCTATGGTGAAGGTGATGCTTGCTATGGTGGAGGTGATGCTTGCTATGGTGGAGGTGATGCTTGCTATGGTGGAGGTGATGCTTGCTATGGTGGAGGTGATGCTTGCTATGGTGGAGGTGATGCTTGCTATGGTGAAGGTGATGCTTGCTATGGTGAAGGTGATGCTTGCAATGGTGAAGGTGATGCTTGGTATGGTGAAGGTGATGCTTGGTATGGTGAAGGTGATGCTTGGTATGGTGAAGGTGATGCTTGGTATGGTGAAGGTGATGCTTGGTATGGTGACGGTGATGCTTGGTATGGTGAAGGTGATGCTTGGTATGGTGAAGGTGATGCTTGGTATGGTGAAGGTGATGCTTGGTATGGTGAAGGTGATGCTTGGTATGGTGAAGGTGATGCTTGGTATGGTGAAGGTGATGCTTGGTATGGTGAAGGTGATACTTGGTATGGTGAAGGTGATACTTGGTATGGTGAATGTGATGCTTGGTATGGTGAAGGTGATGCTTGGTATGGTGAAGGTGGTACTTGGTATGGTGAAGGTGATGCTTGGTATGGTGAAGGTGATGCTTGGTATGGAAGGTGATGCTTGCTATGGTGAAGGTGATGCTTGCTATGGTGAAGGTGATGCTTGGTATGGTGAAGGTGATTCTTGGTATGGAAGGTGATGCTTGCTATGGTGAAGGTGATGCTTGCTATGGTGAAGGTGATGCTTGCTATGGTGAAGGTGATGCTTGCTATGGTGAAGGTGATGCTTGGTATGGTGAAGGTGATGCTTGGTATGGTGAAGGTGATGCTTAGTATGGTGAAGGTGATGCTTGGTATGGTGAAGGTGATGCTTGCTATGGTGAAGGTGATGCTTGCTATGGTGAAGGTGATGCTTGCTATGGTGAAGGTGATGCTTGGTATGGTGAAGGTGATGCTTGGTATGGTGAAGGTGATGCTTAGTATGGTGAAGGTGATGCTTGGTATGGTGAAGGTGATGCTTGGTATGGTGAAGGTGATGCTTGGTATGGTGAAGGTGATGCTTGCTATGGTGAAGTTGATGCTTGGTATGGTGAAGGTAATGCTTGGTATGGTGAAGGTGATGCTTGGTATGGTGAAGGTGAATCTTGGTATGGTGAAGGTGATGCTTGGTATGGTGAAGGTGATGCTTGGTATGGTGAAGGTGATGCTTGGTATGGTGAAGGTGATGCTTGGTATGGTGAAGGTGATGCTTGCTATGGTGAAGGTGATGCTTGGTATGGTGAAGGTGATGCTTGGTATGGTGAAGGTGATGCTTGCTATGGTGAAGGTGATGCTTGGTATGGTGAAGGTGATGCTTGCTATGGTGGAGGTGATGCTTGCTATGGTGAAGGTGATGCTTGGTATGGTGAAGGTGATGCTTGCTATGGTGAAGGTGATGCTTGGTATGGTGAAGGTGATGCTTGGTATGGTGAAGGTGATGCTTGCTATGGTGGAGGTGATGCTTGCTATGGTGAAGGTGATGCTTGCTATGGTGGAGGTGATGCTTGCTATGGTGAAGGTGATGCTTGCTATGGTGAAGGTGATGCTTGCTATGGTGGAGGTGATGCTTGCTATGGTGGAGGTGATGCTTGCTATGGTGGAGGTGATGCTTGCTATGGTGAAGGTGATGCTTGCTATGGTGAAGGTGATGCTTGCTATGGTGAAGGTGATGCTTGCTATGGTGAAGGTGATGCTTGCTTTGGTGAAGGTGATGCTTGCTATGGTGGAGGTGATGCTTGCTATGGTGAAGGTGATGCTTGCTATGGTGAATGTGATGCTTGGTATGGTGAAGGTGGTGCTTGGTATGGTGAAGGTGATGCTTGCTATGGTGAAGGTGATGCTTGGTATGGTGAAAGTGATGCTTGGTATGGTGAAGGTGATGCTTGGTATGGTGAAGGTGATGCTTGGTATGTTGAAGGTGATGCTTGGTACGGTGAAGGTGATACTTGGTATGGTGAAGGTGATGGTTGGTATGGTGAAGGTGATGCTTGGTATGGTGAAGGTGATGCTTGGTATGGTGGAGGTGATGCTTGCTATGGTGAAGGTGATGCTTGCTATGGTGAAGGTGATGCTTGCTATGGTGAAGGTGATGCTTGCTATGGTGAAGGTGATGCTTGCTATGGTGAAGGTGATGCTTGCTATGGTGGAGGTGATGCTTGCTATGGTGGAGGTGATGCTTGCTATGGTGGAGGTGATGCTTGCTATGGTGAAGGTGATGCTTGCTATGGTGAAGGTGATGCTTGCTATGGTGAAGGTGACGCTTGGTATGGTGAAGGTGACACTTGGTATGGTGAAGGTGATACTTGGTATGGTGAAGGTGATACTTGGTATGGTGAAGGTGATACTTGGTATGGTGAAGGTGATACTTGGTATGATGAAGGTGATACTTGGTACAGTGAAGGTGATACTTGGTACAGTGAAGGTGATACTTGGTACGGTGAAGGTGATACTTGGTACGGTGAAGGTGATACTTGGTGCGGTGAAGGTGATACTTGGTACGGTGAAGGTGATGCTTGGTACGGTGAAGGTGATGCTTGGTACGGTGAAGGTGATGCTTGCTATGGTGAAGGTGATGCTTGCTATGGTGAAAGTGATGCTTGGGATGGTGAAGGTGATGCTTGCTATGGTGAAGGTGATGCTTGCTATGGTGAAGGTGATGCTTGGTATGGTGAAGTTGATGCTTGCTATGGTGAAGGTTATGCTTGGTATGGAAGGTGATGCTTGCTATGGTGAAGGTGATGCTTTCTATGGTGAAGGTGATGCTTGCTATGGTGAAGGTGATGCTTGCTAGGGTGAAGGTGATGCTTGGTATGGTGAAGGTGATGCTTGGTATGGTGAAGGTGATGCTTGGTATGGTGAAGGTGATGCTTGGTATGGTGAAGGTGATGCTTGGTATGGTGAAGGTGATGCTTGGTATGGTGAAGGTGATGCTTGGTATGGTGAAGGTGATGCTTGGTATGGTGAAGGTGATGCTTGGTATGGTGAAGGTGATGCTTGGTATGGTGAAGGTGATGCTTGGTATGGTGAAGGTGATGCTTGGTATGGTGAAGGTGATGCTTGGTATGGTGAAGGTGATGCTTGGTATGGTGAAGGTGATGCTTGGTATGGTGAAAGTGATACTTGGTATGGTGAAGGTGATACTTGGTACGGTGAAGGTGATGCTTGGTATGGTGAAGGTGATACTTGGTACGGTGAAGGTGATGCTTGGTACGGTGAAGGTGATGCTTGGTATGGTGAAGGTGATGCTTGCTATGGTGAAGGTGATGCTTGCTATGGTGAAGGTGATGCTTGCTATGGTGAAGGTGATGTTTGCTATGGTGGAGGTGATGCTTGCTATGGTGGAGGTGATGCTTGCTATGGTGAAGGTGATGCTTGCTATGGTGAAGGTGATGCTTGCTATGGTGAAGGTGATGCTTGCTATGGTGAAGGTGATGCTTTCTATGGTGAAGGTGATGCTTGCTATGGTGGAGGTGATGCTTGCTATGGTGGAGGTGATGCTTGCTATGGTGGAGGTGATGCTTGCTATGGTGGAGGTGATGCTTGCTATGGTGGAGGTGATGCTTGCTATGGTGAAGGTGATGCTTGCAATGGTGAAGGTGATGCTTGGTATGGTGAAGGTGATGCTTGGTATGGTGAAGGTGATGCTTGGTATGGTGAAGGTGATGCTTGGTATGGTGAAGGTGATGCTTGGTATGGTGACGGTGATGCTTGGTATGGTGAAGGTGATGCTTGGTATGGTGAAGGTGATGCTTGGTATGGTGAAGGTGATGCTTGGTATGGTGAAGGTGATGCTTGGTATGGTGAAGGTGATGCTTGGTATGGTGAAGGTGATACTTGGTATGGTGAAGGTGATACTTGGTATGGTGAATGTGATGCTTGGTATGGTGAAGGTGATGCTTGGTATGGTGAAGGTGATACTTGGTATGGTGAAGGTGATGCTTGGTATGGTGAAGGTGATGCTTGGTATGGAAGGTGATGCTTGCTATGGTGAAGGTGATGCTTGCTATGGTGAAGGTGATGCTTGGTATGGTGAAGGTGATTCTTGGTATGGAAGGTGATGCTTGCTATGGTGAAGGTGATGCTTGCTATGGTGAAGGTGATGCTTGCTATGGTGAAGGTGATGCTTGGTATGGTGAAGGTGATGCTTGGTATGGTGAAGGTGATGCTTAGTATGGTGAAGGTGATGCTTGGTATGGTGAAGGTGATGCTTGCTATGGTGAAGGTGATGCTTGCTATGGTGAAGGTGATGCTTGGTATGGTGAAGGTGATGCTTGGTATGGTGAAGGTGATGCTTAGTATGGTGAAGGTGATGCTTGGTATGGTGAAGGTGATGCTTGGTATGGTGAAGGTGATGCTTGGTATGGTGAAGGTGATGCTTGCTATGGTGAAGGTGATGCTTGGTATGGTGAAGGTAATGCTTGGTATGGTGAAGGTGATGCTTGGTATGGTGAAGGTGAATCTTGGTATGGTGAAGGTGATGCTTGGTATGGTGAAGGTGATGCTTGGTATGGTGAAGGTGATGCTTGGTATGGTGAAGGTGATGCTTGGTATGGTGAAGGTGATGCTTGCTATGGTGAAGGTGATGCTTGGTATGGTGAAGGTGATGCTTGGTATGGTGAAGGTGATGCTTGCTATGGTGAAGGTGATGCTTGGTATGGTGAAGGTGATGCTTGCTATGGTGGAGGTGATGCTTGCTATGGTGAAGGTGATGCTTGGTATGGTGAAGGTGATGCTTGCTATGGTGAAGGTGATGCTTGGTATGGTGAAGGTGATGCTTGGTATGGTGAAGGTGATGCTTGCTATGGTGGAGGTGATGCTTGCTATGGTGAAGGTGATGCTTGCTATGGTGGAGGTGATGCTTGCTATGGTAAAGGTGATGCTTGCTATGGTGAAGGTGATGCTTGCTATGGTGGAGGTGATGCTTGCTATGGTGGAGGTGATGCTTGCTATGGTGGAGGTGATGCTTGCTATGGTGAAGGTGATGCTTGCTATGGTGAAGGTGATGCTTGCTATGGTGAAGGTGATGCTTGCTATGGTGAAGGTGATGCTTGCTTTGGTGAAGGTGATGCTTGCTATGGTGGAGGTGATGCTTGCTATGGTGAAGGTGATGCTTGCTATGGTGAATGTGATGCTTGGTATGGTGAAGGTGGTGCTTGGTATGGTGAAGGTGATGCTTGCTATGGTGAAGGTGATGCTTGGTATGGTGAAAGTGATGCTTGGTATGGTGAAGGTGATGCTTGGTATGGTGAAGGTGATGCTTGGTATGTTGAAGGTGATGCTTGGTACGGTGAAGGTGATACTTGGTATGGTGAAGGTGATGGTTGGTATGGTGAAGGTGATGCTTGGTATGGTGAAGGTGATGCTTGGTATGGTGGAGGTGATGCTTGCTATGGTGAAGGTGATGCTTGCTATGGTGAAGGTGATGCTTGCTATGGTGAAGGTGATGCTTGCTATGGTGAAGGTGATGCTTGCTATGGTGAAGGTGATGCTTGCTATGGTGGAGGTGATGCTTGCTATGGTGGAGGTGATGCTTGCTATGGTGGAGGTGATGCTTGCTATGGTGAAGGTGATGCTTGCTATGGTGAAGGTGATGCTTGCTATGGTGAAGGTGATGCTTGCTATGGTGAAGGTGATGCTTTCTATGGTGAAGGTGATGCTTGCTATGGTGGAGGTGATGCTTGCTATGGTGGAGGTGATGCTTGCTATGGTGGAGGTGATGCTTGCTATGGTGGAGGTGATGCTTGCTATGGTGGAGGTGATGCTTGCTATGGTGGAGGTGATGCTTGCTATGGTGGAGGTGATGCTTGCTATGGTGAAGGTGATGCTTGCTATGGTGAAGGTGATGCTTGCAATGGTGAATGTGATGCTTGCTTTGGTGAAGGTGATGCTTGCTATGGTGAAGGCGATGCTTGCTCTGGTGAAGGTGATGCTTGCTATGGTGGAGGTGATGCTTGCTATGGTGAAGGTGATGCTTGCTAAGGTGAAGGTGATGCTTGCTATGGTGAAGGTGATGCTTGCTATGGTGAAGGCGATGCTTGGTATGGTTTAGGTGATGCTTGCTATGGTGAAGGTGATGCTTGCTATGGTGAAGGTGATGCTTGCTATGGTGAAGGTGATGCTTGGTATGGTGAAGGTGATGCTTGGTATGGTGAAGGTGATGCTTGGTATGGTGAAGGTGATGCTTGGTATGGTGAAGGTGATGCTTGGTATGGTGAAGGTGATGCTTGGTATGGTGAAGGTGATGCTTGGTATGGTGAATGTGATCCTTGGTATGGTGAAGGTGATGCTTGGTATGGTGAAGGTGATGCTTGGTATGGTGAAGGTGATACTTGGTATGGTGAAGGTGATGCTTGGTATGGTGAAGGTGATGCTTGGTATGGAAGGTGATGCTTGCTATGGTGAAGGTGATGCTTGCTATGGTGAAGGTGATGCTTGGTATGGTGAAGGTGATTCTTGGTATGGAAGGTGATGCTTGCTATGGTGAAGGTGATGCTTGCTATGGTGAAGGTGATGCTTGCTATGGTGAAGGTGATGCTTGGTATGGTGAAGGTGATGCTTGCTATGGTGAAGGTGATGCTTGGTATGGTGAAGGTGATGCTTGGTATGGTGAAGGTGATGCTTGCTATGGTGAAGGTGATGCTTGGTATGGTGAAGGTAATGCTTGGTATGGTGAAGGTGATGCTTGGTATGGTGAAGGTGAATCTTGGTATGGTGAAGGTGATGCTTGGTATGGTGAAGGTGATGCTTGGTATGGTGAAGGTGATGCTTGGTATGGTGAAGGTGATGCTTGGTATGGTGAAGGTGATGCTTGCTATGGTGAAGGTGATGCTTGGTATGGTGAAGGTGATGCTTGGTATGGTGAAGGTGATGCTTGCTATGGTGAAGGTGATGCTTGGTATGGTGAAGGTGATGCTTGCTATGGTGGAGGTGATGCTTGCTATGGTGAAGGTGATGCTTGGTATGGTGAAGGTGATGCTTGCTATGGTGAAGGTGATGCTTGGTATGGTGAAGGTGATGCTTGGTATGGTGAAGGTGATGCTTGCTATGGTGGAGGTGATGCTTGCTATGGTGAAGGTGATGCTTGCTATGGTGGAGGTGATGCTTGCTATGGTGAAGGTGATGCTTGCTATGGTGAAGGTGATGCTTGCTATGGTGGAGGTGATGCTTGCTATGGTGGAGGTGATGCTTGCTATGGTGGAGGTGATGCTTGCTATGGTGAAGGTGATGCTTGCTATGGTGAAGGTGATGCTTGCTATGGTGAAGGTGATGCTTGCTATGGTGAAGGTGATGCTTGCTTTGGTGAAGGTGATGCTTGCTATGGTGGAGGTGATGCTTGCTATGGTGAAGGTGATGCTTGCTATGGTGAATGTGATGCTTGGTATGGTGAAGGTGGTGCTTGGTATGGTGAAGGTGATGCTTGCTATGGTGAAGGTGATGCTTGGTATGGTGAAAGTGATGCTTGGTATGGTGAAGGTGATGCTTGGTATGGTGAAGGTGATGCTTGGTATGTTGAAGGTGATGCTTGGTACGGTGAAGGTGATACTTGGTATGGTGAAGGTGATGGTTGGTATGGTGAAGGTGATGCTTGGTATGGTGAAGGTGATGCTTGGTATGGTGGAGGTGATGCTTGCTATGGTGAAGGTGATGCTTGCTATGGTGAAGGTGATGCTTGCTATGGTGAAGGTGATGCTTGCTATGGTGAAGGTGATGCTTGCTATGGTGAAGGTGATGCTTGCTATGGTGGAGGTGATGCTTGCTATGGTGGAGGTGATGCTTGCTATGGTGGAGGTGATGCTTGCTATGGTGAAGGTGATGCTTGCTATGGTGAAGGTGATGCTTGCTATGGTGAAGGTGATGCTTGCTATGGTGAAGGTGATGCTTTCTATGGTGAAGGTGATGCTTGCTATGGTGGAGGTGATGCTTGCTATGGTGGAGGTGATGCTTGCTATGGTGGAGGTGATGCTTGCTATGGTGGAGGTGATGCTTGGTATGGTGAAGGTGATGCTTGCTATGGTGGAGGTGATGCTTGCTATGGTGAAGGTGATGCTTGCTATGGTGGAGGTGATGCTTGCTATGGTGAAGGTGATGCTTGCTATGGTGAAGGTGATGCTTGCTATGGTGGAGGTGATGCTTGCTATGGTGGAGGTGATGCTTGCTATGGTGGAGGTGATGCTTGCTATGGTGAAGGTGATGCTTGCTATGGTGAAGGTGATGCTTGCTATGGTGAAGGTGATGCTTGCTATGGTGAAGGTGATGCTTGCTTTGGTGAAGGTGATGCTTGCTATGGTGGAGGTGATGCTTGCTATGGTGAAGGTGATGCTTGCTATGGTGAATGTGATGCTTGGTATGGTGAAGGTGGTGCTTGGTATGGTGAAGGTGATGCTTGCTATGGTGAAGGTGATGCTTGGTATGGTGAAAGTGATGCTTGGTATGGTGAAGGTGATGCTTGGTATGGTGAAGGTGATGCTTGGTATGTTGAAGGTGATGCTTGGTACGGTGA
This sequence comes from Amblyomma mixtum, assembly GCF_055824585.1. Taxonomy (NCBI): domain Eukaryota; kingdom Metazoa; phylum Arthropoda; class Arachnida; order Ixodida; family Ixodidae; genus Amblyomma; species Amblyomma mixtum. Next base: position 321,875,907 of record NC_143014.1, read on the forward strand.
AGGTGATACTTGGTATGGTGAAGGTGATGGTTGGTATGGTGAAGGTGATGCTTGGTATGGTGAAGGTGATGCTTGGTATGGTGGAGGTGATGCTTGCTATGGTGAAGGTGATGCTTGCTATGGTGAAGGTGATGCTTGCTATGGTGAAGGTGATGCTTGCTATGGTGAAGGTGATGCTTGCTATGGTGAAGGTGATGCTTGCTATGGTGGAGGTGATGCTTGCTATGGTGGAGGTGATGCTTGCTATGGTGGAGGTGATGCTTGCTATGGTGAAGGTGATGCTTGCTATGGTGAAGGTGATGCTTGCTATGGTGAAGGTGATGCTTGCTATGGTGAAGGTGATGCTTTCTATGGTGAAGGTGATGCTTGCTATGGTGGAGGTGATGCTTGCTATGGTGGAGGTGATGCTTGCTATGGTGGAGGTGATGCTTGCTATGGTGGAGGTGATGCTTGCTATGGTGGAGGTGATGCTTGCTATGGTGGAGGTGATGCTTGCTATGGTGGAGGTGATGCTTGCTATGGTGAAGGTGATGCTTGCTATGGTGAAGGTGATGCTTGCAATGGTGAATGTGATGCTTGCTTTGGTGAAGGTGATGCTTGCTATGGTGAAGGCGATGCTTGCTCTGGTGATGGTGATGCTTGCTATGGTGGAGGTGATGCTTGCTATGGTGAAGGTGATGCTTGCTAAGGTGAAGGTGATGCTTGCTATGGTGAAGGTGATGCTTGCTATGGTGAAGGCGATGCTTGGTATGGTTTAGGTGATGCTTGCTATGGTGAAGGTGATGCTTGCTATGGTGAAGGTGATGCTTGGTATGGTGAAGGTGATGCTTGGTATGGTGAAGGTGATGCTTGGTATGGTGAAGGTGATGCTTGGTATGGTGAAGGTGATGCTTGGTATGGTGAAGGTGATGCTTGGTATGGTGAAGGTGATGCTTGGTATGGTGAATGTGATCCTTGGTATGGTGAAGGTGATGCTTGGTATGGTGAAGGTGATGCTTGGTATGGTGAAGGTGATACTTGGTATGGTGAAGGTGATGCTTGGTATGGTGAAGGTGATGCTTGGTATGGAAGGTGATGCTTGCTATGGTGAAGGTGATGCTTGCTATGGTGAAGGTGATGCTTGGTATGGTGAAGGTGATTCTTGGTATGGAAGGTGATGCTTGCTATGGTGAAGGTGATGCTTGCTATGGTGAAGGTGATGCTTGCTATGGTGAAGGTGATGCTTGGTTGGTGAAGGTGATGCTTGCTATGGTGAAGGTGATGCTTGGTATGGTGAAGGTGATGCTTGGTATGGTGAAGGTGATGCTTGCTATGGTGAAGGTGATGCTTGGTATGGTGAAGGTAATGCTTGGTATGGTGAAGGTGATGCTTGGTATGGTGAAGGTGAATCTTGGTATGGTGAAGGTGATGCTTGGTATGGTGAAGGTGATGCTTGGTATGGTGAAGGTGATGCTTGGTATGGTGAAGGTGATGCTTGGTATGGTGAAGGTGATGCTTGCTATGGTGAAGGTGATGCTTGGTATGGTGAAGGTGATGCTTGGTATGGTGAAGGTGATGCTTGCTATGGTGAAGGTGATGCTTGGTATGGTGAAGGTGATGCTTGCTATGGTGGAGGTGATGCTTGCTATGGTGAAGGTGATGCTTGGTATGGTGAAGGTGATGCTTGCTATGGTGAAGGTGATGCTTGGTATGGTGAAGGTGATGCTTGGTATGGTGAAGGTGATGCTTGCTATGGTGGAGGTGATGCTTGCTATGGTGAAGGTGATGCTTGCTATGGTGGAGGTGATGCTTGCTATGGTGAAGGTGATGCTTGCTATGGTGAAGGTGATGCTTGCTATGGTGGAGGTGATGCTTGCTATGGTGGAGGTGATGCTTGCTATGGTGGAGGTGATGCTTGCTATGGTGAAGGTGATGCTTGCTATGGTGAAGGTGATGCTTGCTATGGTGAAGGTGATGCTTGCTATGGTGAAGGTGATGCTTGCTTTGGTGAAGGTGATGCTTGCTATGGTGGAGGTGATGCTTGCTATGGTGAAGGTGATGCTTGCTATGGTGAATGTGATGCTTGGTATGGTGAAGGTGGTGCTTGGTATGGTGAAGGTGATGCTTGCTATGGTGAAGGTGATGCTTGGTATGGTGAAAGTGATGCTTGGTATGGTGAAGGTGATGCTTGGTATGGTGAAGGTGATGCTTGGTATGTTGAAGGTGATGCTTGGTATGGTGAAGGTGATACTTGGTATGGTGAAGGTGATGGTTGGTATGGTGAAGGTGATGCTTGGTATGGTGGAGGTGATGCTTGCTATGGTGAAGGTGATGCTTGCTATGGTGAAGGTGATGCTTGCTATGGTGAAGGTGATGCTTGCTATGGTGAAGGTGATGCTTGCTATGGTGAAGGTGATGCTTGCTATGGTGGAGGTGATGCTTGCTATGGTGGAGGTGATGCTTGCTATGGTGGAGGTGATGCTTGCTATGGTGAAGGTGATGCTTGCTATGGTGAAGGTGATGCTTGCTATGGTGAAGGTGATGCTTGCTATGGTGAAGGTGATGCTTTCTATGGTGAAGGTGATGCTTGCTATGGTGGAGGTGATGCTTGCTATGGTGGAGGTGATGCTTGCTATGGTGGAGGTGATGCTTGCTATGGTGGAGGTGATGCTTGCTATGGTGGAGGTGATGCTTGCTATGGTGGAGGTGATGCTTGCTATGGTGGAGGTGATGCTTGCTATGGTGAAGGTGATGCTTGCTATGGTGAAGGTGATGCTTGCAATGGTGAATGTGATGCTTGCTTTGGTGAAGGTGATGCTTGCTATGGTGAAGGCGATGCTTGCTCTGGTGAAGGTGATGCTTGCTATGGTGGAGGTGATGCTTGCTATGGTGAAGGTGATGCTTGCTAAGGTGAAGGTGATGCTTGCTATGGTGAAGGTGATGCTTGCTATGGTGAAGGCGATGCTTGGTATGGTTTAGGTGATGCTTGCTATGGTGAAGGTGATGCTTGCTATGGTGAAGGTGATGCTTGCTATGGTGAAGGTGATGCTTGGTATGGTGAAGGTGATGCTTGGTATGGTGAAGGTGATGCTTGGTATGGTGAAGGTGATGCTTGGTATGGTGAAGGTGATGCTTGGTATGGTGAAGGTGATGCTTGGTATGGTGAAGGTGATGCTTGGTATGGTGAATGTGATCCTTGGTATGGTGAAGGTGATGCTTGGTATGGTGAAGGTGATGCTTGGTATGGTGAAGGTGATACTTGGTATGGTGAAGGTGATGCTTGGTATGGTGAAGGTGATGCTTGGTATGGAAGGTGATGCTTGCTATGGTGAAGGTGATGCTTGCTATGGTGAAGGTGATGCTTGGTATGGTGAAGGTGATTCTTGGTATGGAAGGTGATGCTTGCTATGGTGAAGGTGATGCTTGCTATGGTGAAGGTGATGCTTGCTATGGTGAAGGTGATGCTTGGTATGGTGAAGGTGATGCTTGCTATGGTGAAGGTGATGCTTAGTATGGTGAAGGTGATGCTTGGTATGGTGAAGGTGATGCTTGGTATGGTGAAGGTGATGCTTGGTATGGTGAAGGTGATGCTTGCTATGGTGAAGGTGATGCTTGGTATGGTGAAGGTAATGCTTGGTATGGTGAAGGTGATGCTTGGTATGGTGAAGGTGAATCTTGGTATGGTGAAGGTGATGCTTGGTATGGTGAAGGTGATGCTTGGTATGGTGAAGGTGATGCTTGGTATGGTGAAGGTGATGCTTGGTATGGTGAAGGTGATGCTTGGTATGGTGAAGGTGATGCTTGGTATGGTGAAGGTGATGCTTGGTATGGTGAAGGTGATGCTTTTTATGGTGAAGGTGATGCTTGGTATGGTGAAGGTGATGCTTGGTATGGTGAAGGTGATGCTTGGTATGGTGAAGGTGATGCTTGGTATGGTGAAGGTGATGCTTGGTATGGTGAAGGTGATGCTTGGTATGGTGAAGGTGATGCTTGGTATGGTGAAGGTGATGCTTGGTATAGTGAAGGTGATGCTTGGTATGGTGAAGGTGATGCTTGCTATGGTGGAGGTGATGCTTGCTATGGTGAAGGTGATGCTTGGTATGGTGAAGGTGATGCTTGCTATGGTGAAGGTGATGCTTGGTATGGTGAAGGTGATGCTTGCTATGGTGGAGGTGATGCTTGCTATGGTGAAGGTGATGCTTGCTATGGTGAAGGTGATGCTTGCTATGGTGAAGGTGATGCTTGCTATGGTGAAGGTGATGATTGCTATGGTGGAGGTGATGCTTGCTATGGTGGAAGTGATGCTTGCTATGGTGGAGGTGATGCTTGCTATGGTGGAGGTGATGCTTGCTATGGTGGAGGTGATGCTTGCTATGGTGAAGGTGATGCTTGCTATGGTGAAGGTGATGCTTGCTATGGTGAAGGTGATGCTTGCTATGGTGAAGGTGATGCTTGCTTTGGTGAAGGTGATGCTTGCTATGGTGGAGGTGATGCTTGCTATGGTGAAGGTGATGCTTGCTATGGTGAAGGTGATGCTTGCTATGGTGAATGTGATGCTTGCTATGGTGAAGGTGGTGCTTGGTATGGTGAAGGTGATGCTTGCTATGGTGAAGGTGATGCTTGGTATGGTGAAGGTGATGCTTGGTATGGTGAAGGTGATGCTTGGTATGGTGAAGGTGATGCTTGGTATGTTGAAGGTGATGCTTGGTATGGTGAAGGTGATGCTTGGTATGGTGAAGGCGATGCTTGGTATGGTGAAGGTGTTGCTTGGTATGGTGAAGGTGTTGCTTGGTATGGGGAAGGTGATGCTTGGCATGGTGAAGGTGTTGCTTGGTATGGTGAAGGTGATGCTTGGTATGGTGAAGGTGATGCTTGGTATGGTGAAGGTGATGCTTTTTATGGTGAAGGTGATGCTTGGTATGGTGAAGGTGATGCTTGGTATGGTGAAGGTGATGCTTGGTATGGTGAAGGTGATGCTTGGTATGATGAAGGTGATGCTTGGTATGGTGAAGGTGATGCTTGGTATGGTGAAGGTGATGCTTGGTATGGTGAAGGTGATGCTTGGTATGTTGAAGGTGATGCTTGGTATGGTGAAGGTGACGCTTGGTATGGTGAAGGTGACACTTGGTATGGTGAAGGTGATACTTGGTATGGTGAAGGTGATACTTGGTATGGTGAAGGTGATACTTGGTATGGTGAAGGTGATACTTGGTATGGTGAAGGTGATACTTGGTATGGTGAAGGTGATACTTGGTACGGTGAAGGTGATACTTGGTACGGTGAAGGTGATACTTGGTACGGTGAAGGTGATACTTGGTACGGTTAAGGTGATACTTGGTACGGTGAAGGTGATACTTGGTACGGTGAAGGTGATACTTGCTATGGTGAAGGTGATGCTTGCTATGGTGAAGGTGATGCTTGGTATGGTGAAGGTGATGCTTGCTATGGTGAAGGTGATGCTTGGTATGGAAGGTGATGCTTGCTATGTTGAAGGTGATGCTTGCTATGGTGAAGGTGATGCTTGCTATGGTGAAGGTGATGCTTGGTATGGTGAAGGTGATGCTTAGTATGGTGAAGGTGATGCTTGGTATGGTGAAGGTGATGCTTGGTATGGTGAAGGTGATGCTTGGTATGGTGAAGGTGATGCTTAGTATGGTGAAGGTGATGCTTGGTATGGTGAAGGTGATGCTTGGTATGGTGAAGGTGATGCTTGGTATGGTGAAGGTGATGCTTGGTATGGTGAAGGTGATGCTTGGTATGGTGAAGGTGATGCTTGGTATGGTGAAGGTGATGCTTAGTATGGTGAAGGTGATGCTTGGTATGGTGAAGGTGATGCTTGGTATGGTGAAGGTGATGCTTGGTATGGTGAAGGTGATGCTTGGTATGGTGAAGGTGATGCTTGGTATGGTGAAGGTGATGCTTGGTATGGTGAAGGTGATGCTTGGTATGGTGGAGGTGATGCTTGCTATGGTGAAGGTGATGCTTGCTATGGTGAAGGTGATGCTTGCTATGGCGAAGGTGATGCTTGCTATGGTGAAGGTGATGCTTGCTATGGTGAAGGTGATGCTTGCTATGGTGGAGGTGATGCTTGCTATGGTGAAGGTGATGCTTTTTATGGTGAAGGTGATGCTTGCTATGGTGAAGGTGATGCTTGGTATGGTGAAGGTGATGCTTGGTATGGTGAAGGTGATGCTTGGTATGGTGAAGGTGATGCTTGGTATGGTGAAGGTGATGCTTGGTATGGTGAAGGTGATGCTTGGTATGGTGAAGGTGATGCTTGGTATGTTGAAGGTGATGCTTGGTATGGTGAAGGTGATGCTTGGTATGGTGAAGGTGACACTTGGTATGGTGAAGGTGATACTTGGTATGGTGAAGGTGATACTTGGTATGGTGAAGGTGATACTTGGTATGGTGAAGGTGATACTTGGTATGGTGAAGGTGATACTTCGTATGGTGAAGGTGATACTTGGTATGGTGAAGGTGATACTTGGTACGGTGAAGGTGATACTTGGTACAGTGAAGGTGATACTTGGTACGGTGAAGGTGATACTTGGTACGGTGAAGGTGATACTTGGTACGGTGAAGGTGATGCTTGGTACGGTGAAGGTGATGCTTGCTATGGTGAAAGTGATGCTTGGTATGGTGAAGGTGATGCTTGCTATGGTGAAGGTGATGCTTGCTATGGTGAAGGTGATGCTTGGTATGGTGAAGGTGATGCTTGCTATGGTGAAGGTGATGCTTGGTATGGAAGGTGATGCTTGCTATGGTGAAGGTGATGCTTGCTATGGTGAAGGTGATGCTTGCTATGGTGAAGGTGATGCTTGGTATGGTGAAGGTGATGCTTGGTATGGTGAAGGTGATTCTTGGTATGGTGAAGGTGATGCTTGGTATGGTGAAGGTGATGCTTGGTATGTTGAAGGTGATGCTTGGTATGGTGAAGGTGACGCTTGGTATGGTGAAGGTGACACTTGGTATGGTGAAGGTGATACTTGGTATGGTGAAGGTGATACTTGGTATGGTGAAGGTGATACTTGGTATGGTGAAGGTGATACTTGGTATGATGAAGGTGATACTTGGTACAGTGAAGGTGATACTTGGTACAGTGAAGGTGATACTTGGTACGGTGAAGGTGATACTTGGTACGGTGAAGGTGATACTTGGTGCGGTGAAGGTGATACTTGGTACGGTGAAGGTGATGCTTGGTACGGTGAAGGTGATGCTTGGTACGGTGAAGGTGATGCTTGCTATGGTGAAGGTGATGCTTGCTATGGTGAAAGTGATGCTTGGGATGGTGAAGGTGATGCTTGCTATGGTGAAGGTGATGCTTGGTATGGTGAAGTTGATGCTTGCTATGGTGAAGGTTATGCTTGGTATGGAAGGTGATGCTTGCTATGGTGAAGGTGATGCTTTCTATGGTGAAGGTGATGCTTGCTATGGTGAAGGTGATGCTTGCTATGGTGAAGGTGATGCTTGGTATGGTGAAGGTGATGCTTGGTATGGTGAAGGTGATGCTTGGTATGGTGAAGGTGATGCTTGGTATGGTGAAGGTGATGCTTGGTATGGTGAAGGTGATGCTTGGTATGGTGAAGGTGATGCTTAGTATGGTGAAGGTGATGCTTGGTATGGTGAAGGTGATGCTTGGTATGGTGAAGGTGATGCTTGGTATGGTGAAGGTGATGCTTGGTATGGTGAAGGTGATGCTTGGTATGGTGAAGGTGATGCTTGGTATGGTGAAGGTGATGCTTAGTATGGTGAAGGTGATGCTTGGTATGGTGAAGGTGATGCTTGGTATGGTGAAGGTGATGCTTGGTATGGTGAAGGTGATGCTTGGTATGGTGAAGGTGATGCTTGGTATGGTGAAGGTGATGCTTGGTATGGTGAAGGTGATGCTTGGTATGGTGAAGGTGATGCTTGGTATGGTGGAGGTGATGCTTGCTATGGTGAAGGTGATGCTTGCTATGGTGAAGGTGATGCTTGCTATGGCGAAGGTGATGCTTGCTATGGTGAAGGTGATGCTTGCTATGGTGAAGGTGATGCTTGCTATGGTGGAGGTGATGCTTGCTATGGTGAAGGTGATGCTTTTTATGGTGAAGGTGATGCTTGCTATGGTGAAGGTGATGCTTGGTATGGTGAAGGTGATGCTTGGTATGGTGAAGGTGATGCTTGGTATGGTGAAGGTGATGCTTGGTATGGTGAAGGTGATGCTTGGTATGGTGAAGGTGATGCTTGGTATGGTGAAGGTGATGCTTGGTATGGTGAAGGTGATGCTTGGTATGTTGAAGGTGATGCTTGGTATGGTGAAGGTGACGCTTGGTATGGTGAAGGTGACACTTGGTATGGTGAAGGTGATACTTGGTATGGTGAAGGTGATACTTGGTATGGTGAAGGTGATACTTGGTATGGTGAAGGTGATACTTGGTATGGTGAAGGTGATACTTCGTATGGTGAAGGTGATACTTGGTATGGTGAAGGTGATACTTGGTACGGTGAAGGTGATACTTGGTACAGTGAAGGTGATACTTGGTACGGTGAAGGTGATACTTGGTACGGTGAAGGTGATACTTGGTACGGTGAAGGTGATGCTTGGTACGGTGAAGGTGATGCTTGCTATGGTGAAAGTGATGCTTGGTATGGTGAAGGTGATGCTTGCTATGGTGAAGGTGATGCTTGCTATGGTGAAGGTGATGCTTGGTATGGTGAAGGTGATGCTTGCTATGGTGAAGGTGATGCTTGGTATGGAAGGTGATGCTTGCTATGGTGAAGGTGATGCTTGCTATGGTGAAGGTGATGCTTGCTATGGTGAAGGTGATGCTTGCTATGGTGAAGGTGATGCTTGGTATGGTGAAGGTGATGCTTGGTATGGTGAAGGTGATTCTTGGTATGGTGAAGGTGATGCTTGGTATGGTGAAGGTGATGCTTGGTATGTTGAAGGTGATGCTTGGTATGGTGAAGGTGACGCTTGGTATGGTGAAGGTGACACTTGGTATGGTGAAGGTGATACTTGGTATGGTGAAGGTGATACTTGGTATGGTGAAGGTGATACTTGGTATGGTGAAGGTGATACTTGGTATGATGAAGGTGATACTTGGTACAGTGAAGGTGATACTTGGTACAGTGAAGGTGATACTTGGTACGGTGAAGGTGATACTTGGTACGGTGAAGGTGATACTTGGTGCGGTGAAGGTGATACTTGGTACGGTGAAGGTGATGCTTGGTACGGTGAAGGTGATGCTTGGTACGGTGAAGGTGATGCTTGCTATGGTGAAGGTGATGCTTGCTATGGTGAAAGTGATGCTTGGGATGGTGAAGGTGATGCTTGCTATGGTGAAGGTGATGCTTGCTATGGTGAAGGTGATGCTTGGTATGGTGAAGTTGATGCTTTCTATGGTTAAGGTTATGCTTGGTATGGAAGGTGATGCTTGCTATGGTGAAGGTGATGCTTTCTATGGTGAAGGTGATGCTTGCTATGGTGAAGGTGATGCTTGCTATGGTGAAGGTGATGCTTGGTATGGTGAAGGTGATGCTTGGTATGGTGAAGGTGATGCTTGGTATGGTGAAGGTGATGCTTGGTATGGTGAAGGTGATGCTTGGTATGGTGAAGGTGATGCTTGGTATGGTGAAGGTGATGCTTGGTATGGTGAAGGTGATGCTTGGTATGGTGAAGGTGATGCTTGGTATGGTGAAGGTGATGCTTGGTATGGTGAAGGTGATGCTTGGTATGGTGAAGGTGATGCTTGGTATGGTGAAGGTGATGCTTGGTATGGTGAAGGTGATGCTTGGTATGGTGAAGGTGATGCTTGGTATGGTGAAAGTGATACTTGGTATGGTGAAGGTGATACTTGGTACGGTGAAGGTGATGCTTGGTATGGTGAAGGTGATACTTGGTACGGTGAAGGTGATGCTTGGTACGGTGAAGGTGATGCTTGGTATGGTGAAGGTGATGCTTGCTATGGTGAAGGTGATGCTTGCTATGGTGAAGGTGATGCTTGCTATGGTGAAGGTGATGTTTGCTATGGTGGAGGTGATGCTTGCTATGGTGGAGGTGATGCTTGCTATGGTGAAGGTGATGCTTGCTATGGTGAAGGTGATGCTTGCTATGGTGAAGGTGATGCTTGCTATGGTGAAGGTGATGCTTTCTATGGTGAAGGTGATGCTTGCTATGGTGGAGGTGATGCTTGCTATGGTGGAGGTGATGCTTGCTATGGTGGAGGTGATGCTTGCTATGGTGGAGGTGATGCTTGCTATGGTGGAGGTGATGCTTGCTATGGTGGAGGTGATGCTTGCTATGGTGAAGGTGATGCTTGCTATGGTGAAGGTGATGCTTGCTATGGTGAAGGCGATGCTTGCTTTGGTGAAGGTGATGCTTGCTATGGTGGAGGTGATGTTTGCTATGGTGAAGGTGATGCTTGCTATGGTGAAGGTGATGCTTGCTATGGTGAAGGCGATGCTTGCTATGGTGAAGGCGATGCTTGGTATGGTTTAGGTGATGCTTGCTATGGTGAAGGTGATGCTTGCTATGGTGAAGGTGATGCTTGGTATGGTGAAGGTGATGCTTGGTATGGTGAAGGTGATGCTTGGTATGGTGAAGGTGATGCTTGGTATGGTGAAGGTGATGCTTGGTATGGTGACGGTGATGCTTGGTATGGTGAAGGTGATGCTTGGTATGGTGAAGGTGATGCTTGGTATGGTGAAGGTGATGCTTGGTATGGTGAAGGTGATGCTTGGTATGGTGAAGGTGATGCTTGGTATGGTGAAGGTGATACTTGGTATGGTGAAGGTGATACTTGGTATGGTGAATGTGATGCTTGGTATGGTGAAGGTGATGCTTGGTATGGTGAAGGTGATACTTGGTATGGTGAAGGTGATGCTTGGTATGTTGAAGGTGATGCTTGGTATGGAAGGTGATGCTTGCTATGGTGAAGGTGATGCTTGCTATGGTGAAGGTGATGCTTGGTATGGTGAAGGTGATTCTTGGTATGGAAGGTGATGCTTGCTATGGTGAAGGTGATGCTTGCTATGGTGAAGGTGATGCTTGCTATGGTGAAGGTGATGCTTGCTATGGTGAAGGTGATGCTTGGTATGGTGAAGGTGATGCTTGGTATGGTGAAGGTGATGCTTAGTATGGTGAAGGTGATGCTTGGTATGGTGAAGGTGATGCTTGGTATGGTGAAGGTGATGCTTGGTATGGTGAAGGTGATGCTTGGTATGGTGACGGTGATGCTTGGTATGGTGAAGGTGATGCTTGGTATGGTGAAGGTGATGCTTGGTATGGTGAAGGTGATGCTTGCTATGGTGAAGGTGATGCTTGCTATGGTGAAGGTGATGCTTGGTATGGTGAAGGTGATGCTTGGTATGGTGAAGGTGATGCTTAGTATGGTGAAGGTGATGCTTGGTATGGTGAAGGTGATGCTTGGTATGGTGAAGGTGATGCTTGGTATGGTGAAGGTGATGCTTGCTATGGTGAAGGTGATGCTTGGTATGGTGAAGGTAATGCTTGGTATGGTGAAGGTGATGCTTGGTATGGTGAAGGTGAATCCTGGTATGGTGAAGGTGATGCTTGGTATGGTGAAGGTGATGCTTGGTATGGTGAAGGTGATGCTTGGTATGGTGAAGGTGATGCTTGGTATGGTGAAGGTGATGCTTGCTATGGTGAAGGTGATGCTTGGTATGGTGAAGGTGATGCTTGGTATGGTGAAGGTGATGCTTGCTATGGTGAAGGTGATGCTTGGTATGGTGAAGGTGATGCTTGCTATGGTGGAGGTGATGCTTGCTATGGTGAAGGTGATGCTTGGTATGGTGAAGGTGATGCTTGCTATGGTGAAGGTGATGCTTGGTATGGTGAAGGTGATGCTTGGTATGGTGAAGATGATGCTTGCTATGGTGGAGGTGATGCTTGCTATGGTGAAGGTGATGCTTGCTATGGTGGAGGTGATGCTTGCTATGGTGAAGGTGATGCTTGCTATGGTGAAGGTGATGCTTGCTATGGTGGAGGTGATGCTTGCTATGGTGGAGGTGATGCTTGCTATGGTGGAGGTGATGCTTGCTATGGTGAAGGTGATGCTTGCTATGGTGAAGGTGATGCTTGCTATGGTGAAGGTGATGCTTGCTATGGTGAAGGTGATGCTTGCTTTGGTGAAGGTGATGCTTGCTATGGTGGAGGTGATGCTTGCTATGGTGAAGGTGATGCTTGCTATGGTGAATGTGATGCTTGGTATGGTGAAGGTGGTGCTTGGTATGGTGAAGGTGATGCTTGCTATGGTGAAGGTGATGCTTGGTATGGTGAAAGTGATGCTTGGTATGGTGAAGGTGATGCTTGGTATGGTGAAGGTGATGCTTGGTATGTTGAAGGTGATGCTTGGTACGGTGAAGGTGATACTTGGTATGGTGAAGGTGATGGTTGGTATGGTGAAGGTGATGCTTGGTATGGTGAAGGTGATGCTTGGTATGGTGGAGGTGATGCTTGCTATGGTGAAGGTGATGCTTGCTATGGTGAAGGTGATGCTTGCTATGGTGAAGGTGATGCTTGCTATGGTGAAGGTGATGCTTGCTATGGTGGAGGTGATGCTTGCTATGGTGGAGGTGATGCTTGCTATGGTGAAGGTGATGCTTGCTATGGTGAAGGTGATGCTTGCTATGGTGAAGGTGATGCTTGCTATGGTGAAGGTGATGCTTTCTATGGTGAAGGTGATGCTTGCTATGGTGGAGGTGATGCTTGCTATGGTGGAGGTGATGCTTGCTATGGTGGAGGTGATGCTTGCTATGGTGGAGGTGATGCTTGCTATGGTGGAGGGGATGCTTGCTATGGTGGAGGTGATGCTTGCTATGGTGGAGGTGATGCTTGCTATGGTGAAGGTGATGCTTGCTATGGTGAAGGTGATGCTTGCAATGGTGAATGTGATGCTTGCTTTGGTGAAGGTGATGCTTGCTATGGTGAAGGCGATGCTTGCTTTGGTGAAGGTGATGCTTGCTATGGTGGAGGTGATGCTTGCTATGGTGAAGGTGATGCTTGCTAAGGTGAAGGTGATGCTTGCTATGGTGAAGGTGATGCTTGCTATGGTGAAGGCGATGCTTGGTATGGTTTAGGTGATGCTTGCTATGGTGAAGGTGATGCTTGCTATGGTGAAGGTGATGCTTGCTATGGTGAAGGTGATGCTTGGTATGGTGAAGGTGATGCTTGGTATGGTGAAGGTGATGCTTGGTATGGTGAAGGTGATGCTTGGTATGGTGAAGGTGATGCTTGGTATGGTGAAGGTGATGCTTGGTATGGTGAAGGTGATGCTTGGTATGGTGAATGTGATCCTTGGTATGGTGAAGGTGATACTTGGTATGGTGAAGGTGATGCTTGGTATGGTGAAGGTGATGCTTGGTATGGTGAAGGTGATACTTGGTATGGTGAAGGTGATGCTTGGTATGGTGAAGGTGATGCTTGGTATGGAAGGTGATGCTTGCTATGGTGAAGGTGATGCTTGCTATGGTGAAGGTGATGCTTGGTATGGTGAAGGTGATTCTTGGTATGGAAGGTGATGCTTGCTATGGTGAAGGTGATGCTTGCTATGGTGAAGGTGATGCTTGCTATGGTGAAGGTGATGCTTGGTATGGTGAAGGTGATGCTTGCTATGGTGAAGGTGATGCTTAGTATGGTGAAGGTGATGCTTGGTATGGTGAAGGTGATGCTTGGTATGGTGAAGGTGATGCTTGGTATGGTGAAGGTGATGCTTGCTATGGTGAAGGTGATGCTTGGTATGGTGAAGGTAATGCTTGGTATGGTGAAGGTGATGCTTGGTATGGTGAAGGTGAATCTTGGTATGGTGAAGGTGATGCTTGGTATGGTGAAGGTGATGCTTGGTATGGTGAAGGTGATGCTTGGTATGGTGAAGGTGATGCTTGGTATGGTGAAGGTGATGCTTGGTATGGTGAAGGTGATGCTTGGTATGGTGAAGGTGATGCTTGGTATGGTGAAGGTGATGCTTGGTATGGTGAAGGTGATGCTTTTTATGGTGAAGGTGATGCTTGGTATGGTGAAGGTGATGCTTGGTATGGTGAAGGTGATGCTTGGTATGGTGAAGGTGATGCTTGGTATGGTGAAGGTGATGCTTGGTATGGTGAAGGTGATGCTTGGTATGGTGAAGGTGATGCTTGGTATGGTGAAGGTGATGCTTGGTATAGTGAAGGTGATGCTTGGTATGGTGAAGGTGATGCTTGCTATGGTGGAGGTGATGCTTGCTATGGTGAAGGTGATGCTTGGTATGGTGAAGGTGATGCTTGCTATGGTGAAGGTGATGCTTGGTATGGTGAAGGTGATGCTTGCTATGGTGGAGGTGATGCTTGCTATGGTGAAGGTGATGCTTGCTATGGTGAAGGTGATGCTTGCTATGGTGAAGGTGATGCTTGCTATGGTGAAGGTGATGATTGCTATGGTGGAGGTGATGCTTGCTATGGTGGAAGTGATGCTTGCTATGGTGGAGGTGATGCTTGCTATGGTGGAGGTGATGCTTGCTATGGTGGAGGTGATGCTTGCTATGGTGAAGGTGATGCTTGCTATGGTGAAGGTGATGCTTGCTATGGTGAAGGTGATGCTTGCTATGGTGAAGGTGATGCTTGCTTTGGTGAAGGTGATGCTTGCTATGGTGGAGGTGATGCTTGCTATGGTGAAGGTGATGCTTGCTATGGTGAAGGTGATGCTTGCTATGGTGAATGTGATGCTTGCTATGGTGAAGGTGGTGCTTGGTATGGTGAAGGTGATGCTTGCTATGGTGAAGGTGATGCTTGGTATGGTGAAGGTGATGCTTGGTATGGTGAAGGTGATGCTTGGTATGGTGAAGGTGATGCTTGGTATGTTGAAGGTGATGCTTGGTATGGTGAAGGTGATGCTTGGTATGGTGAAGGCGATGCTTGGTATGGTGAAGGTGTTGCTTGGTATGGTGAAGGTGTTGCTTGGTATGGGGAAGGTGATGCTTGGCATGGTGAAGGTGTTGCTTGGTATGGTGAAGGTGATGCTTGGTATGGTGAAGGTGATGCTTGGTATGGTGAAGGTGATGCTTTTTATGGTGAAGGTGATGCTTGGTATGGTGAAGGTGATGCTTGGTATGGTGAAGGTGATGCTTGGTATGGTGAAGGTGATGCTTGGTATGATGAAGGTGATGCTTGGTATGGTGAAGGTGATGCTTGGTATGGTGAAGGTGATGCTTGGTATGGTGAAGGTGATGCTTGGTATGTTGAAGGTGGTGCTTGGTATGGTGAAGGTGACGCTTGGTATGGTGAAGGTGACACTTGGTATGGTGAAGGTGATACTTGGTATGGTGAAGGTGATACTTGGTATGGTGAAGGTGATACTTGGTATGGTGAAGGTGATACTTGGTATGGTGAAGGTGATACTTGGTATGGTGAAGGTGATACTTGGTACGGTGAAGGTGATACTTGGTACGGTGAAGGTGATACTTTTGTACGGTGAAGGTGATACTTGGTACGGTTAAGGTGATACTTGGTACGGTGAAGGTGATACTTGGTACGGTGAAGGTGATACTTGGTACGGTGAAGGTGATACTTGGTACGGTGAAGGTGATACTTGGTACGGTGAAGGTGATGCTTGGTACGGTGAAGGTGTTGCTTGGTACGGTGAAGGTGATGCTTGCTATGGTGAAGGTGATGCTTGCTATGGTGAAAGTGATGCTTGGTATGGTGAAGGTGATGCTTGCTATGGTGAAGGTGATGCTTGCTATGGTGAAGGTGATGCTTGCTATGGTGAAGGTGATGCTTGGTATGGTGAAGGTGATGCTTGCTATGGTGAAGGTGATGCTTCGTATGGAAGGTGATGCTTGCTATGGTGAAGGTGATGCTTGCTATGGTGAAGGTGATGCTTGCTATGGTGAAGGTGATGCTTGCTATGGTGAAGGTGATGCTTGCTATGGTGAAGGTGATGCTTGCTATGGTGAAGGTGATGCTTGCTATGGTGGAGGTGATGCTTGCTATGGTGAAGGTGATGCTTGCTATGGTGAAGGTGATGCTTGCTATGGTGAAGGTGATGCTTGCTATGGTGAAGGTGATGCTTTCTATGGTGAAGGTGATGCTTGCTATGGTGGAGGTGATGCTTGCTATGGTGGAGGTGATGCTTGCTATGGTGGAGGTGATGCTTGCTATGGTGGAGGTGATGCTTGCTATGGTGGAGGTGATGCTTGCTATGGTGGAGGTGATGCTTGCTATGGTGAAGGTGATGCTTGCTATGGTGAAGGTGATGCTTGCAATGGTGAATGTGATGCTTGCTATGGTGAAGGTGATGCTTGCTATGGTGAAGGTGATGCTTGCTATGGTGAAGGTGATGCTTGCTATGGTGAAGGTGATGCTTGCTTTGGTGAAGGTGATGCTTGCTATGGTGGAGGTGATGCTTGCTATGGTGAAGGTGATGCTTGCTATGGTGAAGGTGATGCTTGCTGTGGTGAAGGTGATGCTTGCTATGGTGAAGGTGATGCTTGCTATGGTGAAGGTGATGTTTGGTATGGTTTAGGTGATGCTTGCTATGGTGAAGGTGATGCTTGCTATGGTGAAGGTGATGCTTGGTATGGTGAAGGTGATGCTAGGTATGATGAAGGTGATGCTTGGTATGGTGAAGGTGATGCTTGGTATGGTGAAGGTGATGCTTGGTATGGTGAAGGTGATGCTTGGTATGGTGAAGGTGATGCTTGGTATGGTGAAGGTGATGCTTGGTATGGTGAAGGTGATGCTTGCTATGGTGAAGGTGATGCTTTCTATGGTGAAGGTGATGCTTGCTATGGTGGAGGTGATGCTTGCTATGGTGGAGGTGATGCTTGCTATGGTGGAGGTGATGCTTGCTATGGCGGAGGTGATGCTTGCTATGGTGGAGGTGATGCTTGCTATGGTGGAAGTGATGCTTGCTATGGTGGAGGTGATGCTTGCTATGGTGGAGTTGATGCTTGCTATGGTGGAGGTGATGCTTGCTATGGTGGAGGTGATGCTTGCTATGGTGGAGGTGATGCTTGCTATGGTGGAGGTGATGCTTGCTATGGTGAAGGTGATGCTTGCTATGGTGAAGGTGATGCTTGCTATGGTGAAGGTGATGCTTGCTATGGTGAAGGTGATGCTTGCTTTGGTGAAGGTGATGCTTGCTATGGTGGAGGTGATGCTTGCTATGGTGAAGGTGATGCTTGCTATGGTGAAGGTGATGCTTGCTATCTTGAATGTGATGCTTGGTATGGTGAAGGTGATGCTTGCTATGGTGAAGGTGATGCTTGGTATGGTGAAGGTGATGCTTGGTATGGTGAAGGTGATGCTTGGTATGGTGAAGGTGATGCTTGGTATGTTGAAGGTGATGCTTGGTATGTTGAAGGTGATGCTTGGTATGGTGAAGGTGATGCTTGGTATGGTGAAGGCGATGCTTGGTATGTTGAAGGTGATGCTTGGTATGGTGAAGGTGACGCTTGGTATGGTGAAGGTGACACTTGGTATGGTGAAGGTGATACTTGGTATGGTGAAGGTGATACTTGGTATGGTGAAGGTGATACTTGGTATGGTGAAGGTGATACTTGGTATGGTGAAGGTGATACTTGGTATGGTGAAGGTGATACTTGGTATGGTGAAGGTGATACTTGGTACGGTGAAGGTGATACTTGGTACGGTGAAGGTGATACTTGGTACGGAGAAGGTGATACTTGGTACGGTGAAGGTGATACTTGGTACGGTGAAGGTGATGCTTGGTACGGTGAAGGTGATGCTTGGTACGGTGAAGGTGATGCTTGCTATGGTGAAGGTGATGCTTGCTATGGTGAAAGTGATGCTTGCTATGGTGAAGGTGATGCTTGCTATGGTGAAGGTGATGCTTGCTATGGTGAAGGTGATGCTTGCTATGGTGAAGGTGATGCTTGGTATGGTGAAGGTGATGCTTGCTATGGTGAAGGTGATGCTTGGTATGGAAGGTGATGCTTGCTATGGTGAAGGTGATGCTTGCTATGGTGAAGGTGATGCTTGCTATGGTGAAGGTGATGCTTGCTATGGTGAAGGTGATGCTTGGTATGGTGAAGGTGATGCTTGGTATGGTGAAGGTGATTCTTGGTATGGTGAAGGTGATGCTTGGTATGGTGAAGGTGATGCTTGGTATGTTGAAGGTGATGCTTGGTATGGTGAAGGTGACGCTTGGTATGGTGAAGGTGACACTTGGTATGGTGAAGGTGATACTTGGTATGGTGAAGGTGATACTTGGTATGGTGAAGGTGATACTTGGTATGGTGAAGGTGATACTTGGTATGATGAAGGTGATACTTGGTACGGTAAAGGTGATACTTGGTACGGTGAAGGTGATACTTGGTACGGTGAAGGTGATACTTGGTACGGTGAAGGTGATACTTGGTACGGTGAAGGTGATGCTTGGTACGGTGAAGGTGATGCTTGGTACGGTGAAGGTGATGCTTCCTATGGTGAAGGTGATGCTTGCTATGGTGAAAGTGATGCTTGGTATGGTGAAGGTGATGCTTGCTATGGTGAAGGTGATGCTTGGTATGGTGAAGTTGATGCTTGCTATGGTGAAGGTTATGCTTGGTATGGAAGGTGATGCTTGCTATGGTGAAGGTGATGCTTTCTATGGTGAAGGTGATGCTTGCTATGGTGAAGGTGATGCTTTCTATGGTGAAGGTGATGCTTGGTATGGTGAAGGTGATGCTTGGTATGGTGAAGGTGATGCTTAGTATGGTGAAGGTGATGCTTGGTATGGTGAAGCTGATGCTTGGTATGGTGAAGGTGATGCTTGGTATGGTGAAGGTGATGCTTGGTATGGTGAAGGTGATGCTTGGTATGGTGAAGGTGATGCTTGGTATGGTGAAGGTGATGCTTGGTATGGTGAAGGTGATGCTTGGTATGGTGAAGGTGATGCTTGGTATGGTGAAGGTGATGCTTGGTATGGTGAAGGTGATACTTGGTACGGTGAAGGTGATACTTGGTACGGTGAAGGTGATACTTGGTACGGTGAAGGTGATGCTTGGTACGGTGAAGGTGATGCTTGGTATGGTGAAGGTGATGCTTGGTATGGTGAAGGTGATGCTTGGTATGGTGGAGGTGATGCTTGCTATGGTGAAGGTGATGCTTGCTATGGTGAAGGTGATGCTTGCTATGGTGAAGGTGATGCTTGCTATGGTGAAGGTGATGCTTGCTATGGTGAAGGTGATGCTTGCTATGGTGGAGGTGATGCTTGCTATGGTGGAGGTGATGCTTGCTATGGTGAAGGTGATGCTTGCTATGGTGGAGGTGATGCTTGCTATGGTGGAGGTGATGCTTGCTATGGTGGAGGTGATGCTTGCTATGGTGGAGGTGATGCTTGCTATGGTGAAGGTGATGCTTGCTATGGTGAAGGTGATGCTTGCAATGGTGAATGTGATGCTTGCTATGGTGAAGGTGATGCTTGCTATGGTGAAGGTGATGCTTGCTATGGTGAAGGTGATGCTTTCTATGGTGAAGGCGATGCTTGCTTTGGTGAAGGTGATGCTTGCTATGGTGGAGGTGATGTTTGCTATGGTGAAGGTGATGCTTGCTATGGTGAAGGTGATGCTTGCTATGGTGAAGGTGATGCTTGCTATGGTGAAGGCGATGCTTGGTATGGTTTAGGTGATGCTTGCTATGGTGAAGGTGATGCTTGCTATGGTGAAGGTGATGCTTGGTATGGTGAAGGTGATGCTTGGTATGGTGAAGGTGATGCTTGGTATGGTGAAGGTGATGCTTGGTATGGTGAAGGTGATGCTTGGCATGGTGACGGTGATGCTTGGTATGGTGAAGGTGATGCTTGGTATGGTGAAGGTGATGCTTGATATGGTGAAGGTGATGCTTGGTATGGTGAAGGTGATGCTTGGTATGGTGAAGGTGATGCTTGGTATGGTGAAGGTGATACTTGGTATGGTGAAGGTGATACTTGGTATGGCGATGCTTGGTATGGTGAAGGTGATACTTGGTATGGTGAAGGTGATGCTTGGTATGTTGAAGGTGATGCTTGGTATGGAAGGTGATGCTTGCTATGGTGAAGGTGATTCTTGGTATGGAAGGTGATGCTTGCTATGGTGAAGGTGATGCTTGGTATGGTGAAGGTGATGCTTGCTATGGTGAAGATGATGCTTGGTATGGTGAAGGTGATGCTTGGTATGGTGAAGGTGATGCTTGGTATGGTGAAGGTGATGCTTGGTATGGTGAAGGTGATGCTTGCTATGGTGAAGGTGATGCTTGGTATGGTGAAGGTAATGCTTGGTATGGTGAAGGTGATGCTTGGTATGGTGAAGGTGAATCTTGGTATGGTGAAGGTGATGCTTGGTATGGTGAAGGTGATGCTTGGTATGGTGAAGGTGATGCTTGGTATGGTGAAGGTGATGCTTGGTATGGTGAAGGTGATGCTTGGTATGGTGAAGGTGATGCTTGGTATGGTGAAGGTGATGCTTGGTATGGTGAAGGTGATGCTTGGTATGGTGAAGGTGATGCTTGGTATGGTGAAAGTGATGCTTGCTATGGTGGAGGTGATGCTTGCTATGGTGTAGGTGATGCTTGGTATGGTGAAGGTGATGCTTGCTATGGTGAAGGTGATGCTTGGTATGGTGGAGGTGATGCTTGGTATGGTGAAGGTGATGCTTGCTATGGTGGAGGTGATGCTTGCTATGGTGAAGGTGATGCTTGCTATGGTGGAGGTGATGCTTGCTACGGTGAAGGTGATGCTGGCTACGGTGAAGGTGATGCTTGCTATGGTGGAGGTGATGCTTGCTATGGTGGAGGTGATGCTTGCTATGGTGGAGGTGATGCTTGCTATGGTGAAGGTGATGCTTGGTATGGTGAAGGTGATGCTTGGTATGGTGAAGGTGATGCTTGGTATGGTGAAGGTGATGCTTGGTATGGTGAAGGTGATGCTTGGTATGGTGAAGGTGATGCTTGGTATGGTGAAGGTGATGCTTGGTATGTTGAAGGTGATGCTTGGTATGGTGAAGGTGACGCTTGGTATGGTGAAGGTGACACTTGGTATGGTGAAGGTGATACTTGGTATGGTGAAGGTGATACTTGGTATGGTGAAGGTGATACTTGGTATGGTGAAGGTGATACTTGGTATGGTGAAGGTGATACTTCGTATGGTGAAGGTAATACTTGGTATGGTGAAGGTGATACTTGGTACGGTGAAGGTGATACTTGGTACGGTGAAGGTGATACTTGGTACGGTGAAGGTGATACTTGGTACGGTGAAGGTGATACTTGGTACGGTGAAGGTGATGCTTGGTACGGTGAAGGTGATGCTTGGTACGGTGAAGGTGATGCTTGGTACGGTGAAGGTGATGCTTGCTATGGTGAAAGTGATGCTTGGTATGGTGAAGGTGATGCTTGCTATGGTGAAGGTGATGCTTGCTATGGTGAAGGTGATGCTTGGTATGGTGAAGGTGATGCTTGCTATGGTGAAGGTGATGCTTGGTATGGAAGGTGATGCTTGCTATGGTGAAGGTGATGCTTGCTATGGTGAAGGTGATGCTTGCTATGGTGAAGGTGATGCTTGGTATGGTGAAGGTGATGCTTGGTATGGTGAAGGTGATTCTTGGTATGGTGAAGGTGATGCTTTCTATGGTGAAGGTGATGCTTGCTATGGTGAAGGTGATGCTTGCTATGGTGAAGGTGATGCTTGGTATGGTGAAGGTGATGCTTGGTATGGTGAAGGTGATGCTTGGTATGGTGAAGGTGATGCTTGGTATGGTGAAGGTGATGCTTGGTATGGTGAAGGTGATGCTTGGTATGGTGAAGGTGATGCTTGGTATGGTGAAGGTGATGCTTGGTATGGTGAAGGTGTGAAGGTGATGCTTGGTATGGTGAAGGTGATGCTTGGTATGGTGAAGGTGATGCTTGGTATGGTGAAGGTGATGCTTGGTATGGTGAAGGTGATGCTTGGTATGGTGAAGGTGATACTTGGTATGGTGAAGGTGATACTTGGTACGGTGAAGGTGATGCTTGGTATGGTGAAGGTGATACTTGGTACGGTGAAGGTGATGCTTGGTACGGTGAAGGTGATGCTTGGTATGGTGAAGGTGATGCTTGCTATGGTGAAGGTGATGCTTGCTATGGTGAAGGTGATGCTTGCTATGGTGAAGGTGATGTTTGCTATGGTGGAGGTGATGCTTGCTATGGTGGAGGTGATGCTTGCTATGGTGAAGGTGATGCTTGCTATGGTGAAGGTGATGCTTGCTATGGTGAAGGTGATGCTTGCTATGGTGAAGGTGATGCTTTCTATGGTGAAGGTGATGCTTGCTATGGTGGAGGTGATGCTTGCTATGGTGGAGGTGATGCTTGCTATGGTGGAGGTGATGCTTGCTATGGTGGAGGTGATGCTTGCTATGGTGGAGGTGATGCTTGCTATGGTGGAGGTGATGCTTGCTATGGTGAAGGTGATGCTTGCTATGGTGAAGGTGATGCTTGCAATGGTGAATGTGATGCTTGCTATGGTGAAGGTGATGCTTGCTATGGTGAAGGCGATGCTTGCTTTGGTGAAGGTGATGCTTGCTATGGTGGAGGTGATGTTTGCTATGGTGAAGGTGATGCTTGCTATGGTGAAGGTGATGCTTGCTATGGTGAAGGCGATGCTTGCTATGGTGAAGGCGATGCTTGGTATGGTTTAGGTGATGCTTGCTATGGTGAAGGTGATGCTTGCTATGGTGAAGGTGATGCTTGGTATGGTGAAGGTGATGCTTGGTATGGTGAAGGTGATGCTTGGTATGGTGAAGGTGATGCTTGGTATGGTGAAGGTGATGCTTGGTATGGTGACGGTGATGCTTGGTATGGTGAAGGTGATGCTTGGTATGGTGAAGGTGATGCTTGGTATGGTGAAGGTGATGCTTGGTATGGTGAAGGTGATGCTTGGTATGGTGAAGGTGATGCTTGGTATGGTGAAGGTGATACTTGGTATGGTGAAGGTGATACTTGGTATGGTGAATGTGATGCTTGGTATGGTGAAGGTGATGCTTGGTATGGTGAAGGTGATACTTGGTATGGTGAAGGTGATGCTTGGTATGTTGAAGGTGATGCTTGGTATGGAAGGTGATGCTTGCTATGGTGAAGGTGATGCTTGCTATGGTGAAGGTGATGCTTGGTATGGTGAAGGTGATTCTTGGTATGGAAGGTGATGCTTGCTATGGTGAAGGTGATGCTTGCTATGGTGAAGGTGATGCTTGGTATGGTGAAGGTGATGCTTGGTATGGTGAAGGTGATGCTTGCTATGGTGAAGGTGATGCTTGGTATGGTGAAGGTGATGCTTAGTATGGTGAAGGTGATGCTTGGTATGGTGAAGGTGATGCTTGGTATGGTGAAGGTGATGCTTGGTATGGTGAAGGTGATGCTTGGTATGGTGAAGGTGATGCTTGGTATGGTGAAGGTAATGCTTGGTATGGTGAAGGTGATGCTTGCTATGGTGAAGGTGATGCTTGGTATGTTGAAGGTAATGCTTGGTATGGTGAAGGTGATGCTTGGTATGGTGAAGGTGAATCTTGGTATGGTGAAGGTGATGCTTGGTATGGTGAAGGTGATGCTTGGTATGGTGAAGGTGATGCTTGGTATGGTGAAGGTGATGCTTGGTATGGTGAAGGTGATGCTTGGTATGGTGAAGGTGATGCTTGCTATGGTGGAGGTGATGCTTGCTATGGTGAAGGTGATGCTTGGTATGGTGAAGGTGATGCTTGCTATGGTGAAGGTGATGCTTGGTATGGTGAAGGTGATGCTTGCTATGGTGGAGGTGATGCTTGCTATGGTGAAGGTGATGCTTGCTATGGTGGAGGTGATGCTTGCTATGGTGAAGGTGATGCTTGCTATGGTGAAGGTGATGCTTGCTATGGTGGAGGTGATGCTTGCTATGGTGGAGGTGATGCTTGCTATGGTGAAGGTGATGCTTGCTATGGTGGAGGTGATGCTTGCTATGGTGGAGGTGATGCTTGCTATGGTGGAGGTGATGCTTGCTATGGTGGAGGTGATGCTTGCTATGGTGGAGGTGATGCTTGCTATGGTGGAGGTGATGCTTGCTATGGTGAAGGTGATGCTTGCTATGGTGAAGGTGATGCTTGCAATGGTGAATGTGATGCTTGCTATGGTGAAGGTGATGCTTGCTATGGTGAAGGCGATGCTTGCTTTGGTGAAGGTGATGCTTGCTATGGTGGAGGTGATGTTTGCTATGGTGAAGGTGATGCTTGCTATGGTGAAGGCGATGCTTGCTATGGTGAAGGCGATGCTTGGTATGGTTTAGGTGATGCTTGCTATGGTGAAGGTGATGCTTGCTATGGTGAAGGTGATGCTTGGTATGGTGAAGGTGATGCTTGTTATGGTGAAGGTGATGCTTGGTATGGTGAAGGTGATGCTTGGTATGGTGAAGGTGATGCTTGGTATGGTGACGGTGATGCTTGGTATGGTGAAGGTGATGCTTGGTATGGTGAAGGTGATGCTTGGTATGGTGAAGGTGATGCTTGGTATGGTGAAGGTGATGCTTGGTATGGTGAAGGTGATGCTTGGTATGGTGAAGGTGATACTTGGTATGGTGAAGGTGATACTTGGTATGGTGAATGTGATGCTTGGTATGGTGAAGGTGATGCTTGGTATGGTGAAGGTGATACTTGGTATGGTGAAGGTGATGCTTGGTATGTTGAAGGTGATGCTTGGTATGGAAGGTGATGCTTGCTATGGTGAAGGTGATGCTTGCTATGGTGAAGGTGATGCTTGGTATGGTGAAGGTGATTCTTGGTATGGAAGGTGATGCTTGCTATGGTGAAGGTGATGCTTGCTATGGTGAAGGTGATGCTTGCTATGGTGAAGGTGATGCTTGCTATGGTGAAGGTGATGCTTGGTATGGTGAAGGTGATGCTTGGTATGGTGAAGGTGATGCTTAGTATGGTGAAGGTGATGCTTGGTATGGTGAAGGTGATGCTTGCTATGGTGAAGGTGATGCTTGGTATGGTGAAGCTGATGCTTGGTATGGTGAAGGTGATGCTTGGTATGTTGAAGGTGATGCTTGGTATGGTGAAGGTGACGCGTGGTATGGTGAAGGTGACACTTGGTATGGTGAAGGTGATACTTGGTATGGTGAAGGTGATACTTGGTATGGTGAAGGTGATACTTGGTATGGTGAAGGTGATACTTGGTATGGTGAAGGTGATACTTGGTATGGTGAAGGTGATACTTGGTATGGTGAAGGTGATACTTGGTACGGTGAAGGTGATACTTGGTACGGTGAAGGTGATACTTGTTACAGTGAAGGTGATACTTGGTACGGTGAAGGTGATACTTGGTACGGTGAAGGTGATACTTGGTACGGTGAAGGTGATGCTTGGTATGGTGAAGGTGATGCTTGGTATGGTGAAGGTGATGCTTGGTATGGTGAAGGTGATGCTTGGTATGGTGAAGGTGATGCTTGGTATGTTGAAGGTGATGCTTGGTATGGTGAAGGTGATACTTGGTATGGTGAAGGTGATACTTGGTACGGTGAAGGTGATACTTGGTACGGTGAAGGTGATACTTGGTACGGTGAAGGTGATGCTTGGTACGGTGAAGGTGATGGTTGGTATGGTGAAGGTGATGCTTGGTATGGTGAAGGTGATGCTTGGTATGGTGAAGGTGATGCTTGGTATGGTGGAGGTGATGCTTGCTATGGTGAAGGTGATGCTTGCTATGGTGAAGGTGATGCTTGCTATGGTGGAGGTGATGCTTGCTATGGTGAAGGTGATGCTTGCTATGGTGAAGGTGATGCTTGCTATGGTGAAGGTGATGCTTGCTATGGTGAAGGTGATGCTTTCTATGGTGAAGGTGATGCTTGATATGGTGGAGGTGATGCTTGCTATGGTGGGTGATGCTTGCTATGGTGGAGGTGATGCTTGCTATGGTGGAGGTGATGCTTGCTATGGTGGAGGTGATGCTTGCTATGGTGGAGGTGATGCTTGCTATGGTGGAGGTGATGCTTGCTATGGTGAAGGTGATGCTTGCTATGGTGAAGGTGATGCTTGCAATGGTGAATGTGATGCTTGCTATGGTGAAGGTGATGCTTGCTATGGTGAAGGTGATGCTTGCTATGGTGAAGGCGATGCTTCCTTTGGTGAAGGTGATGCTTGCTATGGTGGAGGTGATGCTTGCTATGGTGAAGGTGATGCTTGCTATGGTGAAGGTGATGCTTGCTATGGTGAAGGTGATGCTTGCTATGGTGCAGGCGATGCTTGGTATGGTTTAGGTGATGCTTGCTATGGTGAAGGTGATGCTTGCTATGGTGAAGGTGATGCTTGCTATGGTGAAGGTGATTCTTGGTATGGAAGGTGATGCTTGCTATGGTGAAGGTGATGCTTGCTATGGTGAAGGTGATGCTTGCTATGGTGAAGGTGATGCTTGCTATGGTGAAGGTGATGCTTGGTATGGTGAAGGTGATGCTTGCTATGGTGAAGGTGATGCTTAGTATGGTGAAGGTGATGCTTGGTATGGTGAAGGTGATGCTTGGTATGGTGAAGGTGATGCTTGGTATGGTGAAGGTGATGCTTGCTATGGTGAAGGTGATGCTTGGTATGGTGAAGGTAATGCTTGGTATGGTGAAGGTGATGCTTGGTATGGTGAAGGTGAATCTTGGTATGGTGAAGGTGATGCTTGGTATGGTGAAGGTGATGCTTGGTATGGTGAAGGTGATGCTTGGTATGGTGAAGGTGATGCTTGGTATGGTGAAGGTGATGCTTGGTATGGTGAAGGTGATGCTTGGTATGGTGAAGGTGATGCTTGGTATGGTGAAGGTGATGCTTGGTATGGTGAAGGTGATGCTTGCTATGGTGGAGGTGATGCTTGCTATGGTGAAGGTGATGCTTGGTATGGTGAAGGTGATGCTTGCTATGGTGAAGGTGATGCTTGGTATGGTGAAGGTGATGCTTGATATGGTGAAGGTGATGCTTGCTATGGTGGAGGTGATGCTTGCTACGGTGAAGGTGATGCTTGCTATGGTGAAGGTGATGCTTGCTATGGTGAAGGTGATGCTTGCTATGGTGAAGGTGATGCTTGCTATGGTGGAGGTGATGCTTGCTATGGTGAAGGTGATGCTTGCTATGGTAAAGGTGATGCTTGCTATGGTGAAGGTGATGCTTGCTATGGTGATGGTGATGCTTGCTATGGTGGAGGTGATGCTTGCTATGGTGGATGTGATGCTTGCTATGGTGGAGGTGATGCTTGCTATGGTGGAGGTGATGCTTGCTATGGTGGAGGTGATGCTTGCTATGGTGAAGGTGATGCTTGCTATGGTGAAGGTGATGCTTGCTATGGTGAAGGTGATGCTTGCTATGGTGAAGGTGATGCTTGGTATGGTGAAGGTGATGCTTGGTATGGTGAAGGTGATGCTTGGTATGTTGAAGGTGATGCTTGGTATGGTGAAGGTGATGCTTGGTATGGTGAAGGCGATGCTTGGTATGGTGAAGGTGTTCCTTGGTATGGTGAAGCTATTGCTTGGTATGGGGAAGGTGATGCTTGGCATGGTGAAGGTGTTGCTTGGTATGGTGAAGGTGATGCTTGGTATGGTGAAGGTTATGCTTGGTATGGTGAAGGTGATGCTTGCTATGGTGAAGGTGATGCTTGGTATGGTGAAGGTGATGCTTGGTATGGTGAAGGTGATGCTTGGTATGGTGAAGGTGATGCTTGGTATGGTGAAGGTGATGCTTGGTATGGTGAAGGTGATGCTTGGTATGGTGAAGGTGATGCTTGGTATGGTGAAGGTGATGCTTGGTATGGTTAAGGTGATGCTTGGTATGTTGAAGGTGATGCTTGGTATGGTGAAGGTGACGCTTGGTATGGTGAAGGTGACACTTGGTATGGTGAAGGTGATACTTGGTATGGTGAAGGTGATACTTGGTATGGTGAAGGTGATTCTTGGTATGGTGAATGTGATACTTGGTATGGTGAAGGTGATACTTGGTATGGTGAAGGTGATACTTGGTATGGTGAAGGTGATACTTGGTATGGTGAAGGTGATACTTGGTATGGTGAAGGTGATACTTGGTACGGTGAAGGTGATACTTGGTACGGTGAAGGTGATACTTGGTACGGTGAAGGTGATACTTGGTACGGTGAAGGTGATACTTGGTACGGTGAAGGTGATACTTGGTACGGTGAAGGTGATACTTGGTACGGTGAAGGTGATACTTGGTACGGTGAAGGTGATACTTGGTACGGTGAAGGTGATGCTTGGTACGGTGAAGGTGATGCTTGCTATGGTGAAGGTGATGCTTGCTATGGTGAAAGTGATGCTTGCTATGGTGAAGGTGATGCTTGCTATGGTGAAGGTGATGCTTGCTATGGTGAAGGTGATGCTTGGTATGGTGAAGGTGATGCTTGCTATGGTGAAGGTGATGCTTGGTATGGAAGGTGATGCTTGCTATGTTGAAGGTGATGCTTGCTATGGTGAAGGTGATGCTTGCTATGGTGAAGGTGATGCTTGGTATGGTGAAGGTGATGCTTAGTATGGTGAAGGTGATGCTTGGTATGGTGAAGGTGATGCTTGGTATGGTGAAGGTGATGCTTGCTATGGTGAAGGTGATGCTTGGTATGGTGAAGGTGATGCTTGGTATGGTGAAGGTGATGCTTGGTATGGTGAAGGTGATGCTTAGTATGGTGAAGGTGATGCTTGGTATGGTGAAGGTGATGCTTGGTATGGTGAAGGTGATGCTTGGTATGGTGAAGGTGATGCTTGGTATGGTGAAGGTGATGCTTGGTATGGTGAAGGTGATGCTTGGTATGGTGAAGGTGATGCTTGGTATGGTGAAGGTGATGCTTGGTATGGTGGAGGTGATGCTTGCTATGGTGAAGGTGATGCTTGCTATGGTGAAGGTGATGCTTGCTATGGCGAAGGTGATGCTTGCTATGGTGAAGGTGATGCTTGCTATGGTGAAGGTGATGCTTGCTATGGTGGAGGTGATGCTTGCTATGGTGAAGGTGATGCTTTTTATGGTGAAGGTGATGCTTGCTATGGTGAAGGTGATGCTTGGTATGGTGAAGGTGATGCTTGGTATGGTGAAGGTGATGCTTGGTATGGTGAAGGTTATGCTTGGTATGGTGAAGGTGATGCTTGGTATGGTGAAGGTGATGCTTGGTATGGTGAAGGTGATGCTTGGTATGGTGAAGGTGATGCTTGGTATGTTGAAGGTGATGCTTGGTATGGTGAAGGTGACGCTTGGTATGGTGAAGGTGACACTTGGTATGGTGAAGGTGATACTTGGTATGGTGAAGGTGATACTTGGTATGGTGAAGGTGATACTTGGTATGGTGAAGGTGATACTTGGTATGGTGAAGGTGATACTTCGTATGGTGAAGGTGATACTTGGTATGGTGAAGGTGATACTTGGTACGGTGAAGGTGATACTTGGTACAGTGAAGGTGATACTTGGTACGGTGAAGGTGATACTTGGTACGGTGAAGGTGATACTTGGTACGGTGAAGGTGATGCTTGGTACGGTGAAGGTGATGCTTGCTATGGTGAAAGTGATGCTTGGTATGGTGAAGGTGATGCTTGCTATGGTGAAGGTGATGCTTGCTATGGTGAAGGTGATGCTTGCTATGGTGAAGGTGATGCTTGCTATGGTGAAGGTGATGCTTGGTATGGAAGGTGATGCTTGCTATGGTGAAGGTGATGCTTGCTATGGTGAAGGTGATGCTTGCTATGGTGAAGGTGATGCTTGCTATGGTGAAGGTGATGCTTGGTATGGTGAAGGTGATGCTTGGTATGGTGAAGGTGATTCTTGGTATGGTGAAGGTGATGCTTGGTATGGTGAAGGTGATGCTTGGTATGTTGAAGGTGATGCTTGGTATGGTGAAGGTGACGCTTGGTATGGTGAAGGTGACACTTGGTATGGTGAAGGTGATACTTGGTATGGTGAAGGTGATACTTGGTATGGTGACGGTGATACTTGGTATGGTGAAGGTGATACTTGGTATGATGAAGGTGATACTTGGTACAGTGAAGGTGATACTTGGTACGGTGAAGGTGATACTTGGTACGGTGAAGGTGATACTTGGTACGGTGAAGGTGATACTTGGTGCGGTGAAGGTGATACTTGGTACGGTGAAGGTGATGCTTGGTACGGTGAAGGTGATGCTTGGTACGGTGAAGGTGATGCTTGCTATGGTGAAGGTGATGCTTGCTATGGTGAAAGTGATGCTTGGGATGGTGAAGGTGATGCTTGCTATGGTGAAGGTGATGCTTGCTATGGTGAAGGTGATGCTTGGTATGGTGAAGTTGATGCTTGCTATGGTGAAGGTTATGCTTGGTATGGAAGGTGATGCTTGCTATGGTGAAGGTGATGCTTTCTATGGTGAAGGTGATGCTTGCTATGGTGAAGGTGATGCTTGCTATGGTGAAGGTGATGCTTGGTATGGTGAAGGTGATGCTTGGTATGGTGAAGGTGATGCTTGGTATGGTGAAGGTGATGCTTGGTATGGTGAAGGTGATGCTTGGTATGGTGAAGGTGATGCTTAGTATGGTGAAGGTGATGCTTGGTATGGTGAAGGTGATGCTTGGTATGGTGAAGGTGATGCTTGGTATGGTGAAGGTGATGCTTGGTATGGTGAAGGTGATGCTTGGTATGGTGAAGGTGATGCTTGGTATGGCGAAGGTGATGCTTGGTATGGTGAAGGTGATGCTTGGTATGGTGAAGGTGATGCTTGGTATGGTGAAGGTGATGCTTGGTATGGTGAAGGTGATGCTTGGTATGGTGAAGGTGATGCTTGGTATGGTGAAGGTGATGCTTGGTATGGTGGAGGTGATGCTTGCTATGGTGAAGGTGATGCTTGCTATGGTGAAGGTGATGCTTGCTATGGCGAAGGTGATGCTTGCTATGGTGAAGGTGATGCTTGCTATGGTGAAGGTGATGCTTGCTATGGTGGAGGTGATGCTTGCTATGGTGAAGGTGATGCTTTTTATGGTGAAGGTGATGCTTGCTATGGTGAAGGTGATGCTTGCTATGGTGAAGGTGATGCTTGGTATGGTGAAGGTGATGCTTGGTATGGTGAAGGTGATGCTTGGTATGGTGAAGGTGATGCTTGGTATGGTGAAGGTGATGCTTGGTATGGTGAAGGTGATGCTTGGTATGTTGAAGGTGATGCTTGGTATGGTGAAGGTGACGCTTGGTATGGTGAAGGTGACACTTGGTATGGTGAAGGTGATACTTGGTATGGTGAAGGTGATACTTGGTATGGTGAAGGTGATACTTGGTATGGTGAAGGTGATACTTGGTATGGTGAAGGTGATACTTCGTATGGTGAAGGTGATACTTGGTATGGTGAAGGTGATACTTGGTACGGTGAAGGTGATACTTGGTACAGTGAAGGTGATACTTGGTACGGTGAAGGTGATACTTGGTACGGTGAAGGTGATACTTGGTACGGTGAAGGTGATGCTTGGTATGGTGAAGGTGATGCTTGCTATGGTGAAAGTGATGCTTGGTATGGTGAAGGTGATGCTTGCTATGGTGAAGGTGATGCTTGGTATGGTGAAGGTGATGCTTGCTATGGTGAAGGTGATGCTTGGTATGGAAGGTGATGCTTGCTATGGTGAAGGTGATGCTTGCTATGGTGAAGGTGATGCTTGCTATGGTGAAGGTGATGCTTGCTATGGTGAAGGTGATGCTTGGTATGGTGAAGGTGATGCTTGGTATGGTGAAGGTGATTCTTGGTATGGTGAAGGTGATGCTTGGTATGGTGAAGGTGATGCTTGGTATGTTGAAGGTGATGCTTGGTATGGTGAAGGTGACGCTTGGTATGGTGAAGGTGACACTTGGTATGGTGAAGGTGATACTTGGTATGGTGAAGGTGATACTTGGTATGGTGAAGGTGATACTTGGTATGGTGAAGGTGATACTTGGTATGATGAAGGTGATACTTGGTACAGTGAAGGTGATACTTGGTACAGTGAAGGTGATACTTGGTACGGTGAAGGTGATACTTGGTACGGTGAAGGTGATACTTGGTGCGGTGAAGGTGATACTTGGTACGGTGAAGGTGATGCTTGGTACGGTGAAGGTGATGCTTGGTACGGTGAAGGTGATGCTTGCTATGGTGAAGGTGATGCTTGCTATGGTGAAAGTGATGCTTGGGATGGTGAAGGTGATGCTTGCTATGGTGAAGGTGATGCTTGCTATGGTGAAGGTGATGCTTGGTATGGTGAAGTTGATGCTTGCTATGGTGAAGGTTATGCTTGGTATGGAAGGTGATGCTTGCTATGGTGAAGGTGATGCTTTCTATGGTGAAGGTGATGCTTGCTATGGTGAAGGTGATGCTTGCTATGGTGAAGGTGATGCTTGGTATGGTGAAGGTGATGCTTGGTATGGTGAAGGTGATGCTTGGTATGGTGAAGGTGATGCTTGGTATGGTGAAGGTGATGCTTGGTATGGTGAAGGTGATGCTTGGTATGGTGAAGGTGATGCTTGGTATGGTGAAGGTGATGCTTGGTATGGTGAAGGTGATGCTTGGTATGGTGAAGGTGATGCTTGGTATGGTGAAAGTGATACTTGGTATGGTGAAGGTGATACTTGGTACGGTGAAGGTGATGCTTGGTATGGTGAAGGTGATACTTGGTGCGGTGAAGGTGATGCTTGGTACGGTGAAGGTGATGCTTGGTATGGTGAAGGTGATGCTTGCTATGGTGAAGGTGATGCTTGCTATGGTGAAGGTGATGCTTGCTATGGTGAAGGTGATGTTTGCTATGGTGGAGGTGATGCTTGCTATGGTGGAGGTGATGCTTGCTATGGTGAAGGTGATGCTTGCTATGGTGAAGGTGATGCTTGCTATGGTGAAGGTGATGCTTGCTATGGTGAAGGTGATGCTTTCTATGGTGAAGGTGATGCTTGCTATGGTGGAGGTGATGCTTGCTATGGTGGAGGTGATGCTTGCTATGGTGGAGGTGATGCTTGCTATGGTGGAGGTGATGCTTGCTATGGTGGAGGTGATGCTTGCTATGGTGGAGGTGATGCTTGCTATGGTGAAGGTGATGCTTGCTATGGTGAAGGTGATGCTTGCAATGGTGAATGTGATGCTTGCTATGGTGAAGGTGATGCTTGCTATGGTGAAGGCGATGCTTGCTTTGGTGAAGGTGATGCTTGCTATGGTGGAGGTGATGTTTGCTATGGTGAAGGTGATGCTTGCTATGGTGAAGGTGATGCTTGCTATGGTGAAGGCGATGCTTGCTATGGTGAAGGCGATGCTTGGTATGGTTTAGGTGATGCTTGCTATGGTGAAGGTGATGCTTGCTATGGTGAAGGTGATGCTTGGTATGGTGAAGGTGATGCTTGGTATGGTGAAGGTGATGCTTGGTATGGTGAAGGTGATGCTTGGTATGGTGACGGTGATGCTTGGTATGGTGAAGGTGATGCTTGGTATGGTGAAGGTGATGCTTGGTATGGTGAAGGTGATGCTTGGTATGGTGAAGATGATGCTTGGTATGGTGAAGGTGATGCTTGGTATGGTGAAGGTGATACTTGGTATGGTGAAGGTGATACTTGGTATGGTGAATGTGATGCTTGGTATGGTGAAGGTGATACTTGGTATGGTGAAGGTGATGCTTGGTATGTTGAAGGTGATGCTTGGTATGGAAGGTGATGCTTGCTATGGTGAAGGTGATGCTTGCTATGGTGAAGGTGATGCTTGGTATGGTGAAGGTGATTCTTGGTATGGAAGGTGATGCTTGCTATGGTGAAGGTGATGCTTGCTATGGTGAAGGTGATGCTTGCTATGGTGAAGGTGATGCTTGCTATGGTGAAGGTGATGCTTGGTATGGTGAAGGTGATGCTTGGTATGGTGAAGGTGATGCTTAGTATGGTGAAGGTGATGCTTGGTATGGTGAAGGTGATGCTTGCTATGGTGAAGGTGATGCTTGCTATGGTGAAGGTGATGCTTGCTATGGTGAAGGTGATGCTTGGTATGGTGAAGGTGATGCTTGGTATGGTGAAGGTGATGCTTAGTATGGTGAAGGTGATGCTTGGTATGGTGAAGGTGATGCTTGGTATGGTGAAGGTGATGCTTGGTATGGTGAAGGTGATGCTTGCTATGGTGAAGGTGATGCTTGGTATGGTGAAGGTAATGCTTGGTATGGTGAAGGTGATGCTTGGTATGGTGAAGGTGAATCTTGGTATGGTGAAGGTGATGCTTGGTATGGTGAAGGTGATGCTTGGTATGGTGAAGGTGATGCTTGGTATGGTGAAGGTGATGCTTGGTATGGTGAAGGTGATGCTTGGTATGGTGAAGGTGATGCTTGGTATGGTGAAGGTGATGCTTGGTATGGTGAAGGTGATGCTTGGTATGGTGAAGGTGATGCTTGGTATGGTGAAGGTGATGCTTGCTATGGTGGAGGTGATGCTTGCTATGGTGAAGGTGATGCTTGGTATGGTGAAGGTGATGCTTGCTATGGTGAAGGTGATGCTTGGTATGGTGAAGGTGATGCTTGGTATGGTGAAGGTGATGCTTGCTATGGTGGAGGTGATGCTTGCTATGGTGAAGGTGATGCTTGCTATGGTGGAGGTGATGCTTGCTATGGTGAAGGTGATGCTTGCTATGGTGAAGGTGATGCTTGCTATGGTGGAGGTGATGCTTGCTATGGTGGAGGTGATGCTTGCTATGGTGGAGGTGATGCTTGCTAAGGTGAAGGTGATGCTTGCTATGGTGAAGGTGATGCTTGCTATGGTGAAGGTGATGCTTGCTATGGTGAAGGTGATGCTTGCTTTGGTGAAGGTGATGCTTGCTATGGTGGAGGTGATGCTTGCTATGGTGAAGGTGATGCTTGCTATGGTGAATGTGATGCTTGCTATGGTGAAGGTGGTGCTTGCTATGGTGAAGGTGATGCTTGCTATGGTGAAGGTGATGCTTGGTATGGTGAAAGTGATGCTTGGTATGGTGAAGGTGATGCTTGGTATGGTGAAGGTGATGCTTGGTATGTTGAAGGTGATGCTTGGTACGGTGAAGGTGATACTTGGTACGGTGAAGGTGATGCTTGGTATGGTGAAGGTGATGGTTGGTATGGTGAAGGTGATGCTTGGTATGGTGAAGGTGATGCTTGGCATGGTGGAGGTGATGCTTGCTATGGTGAAGGTGATGCTTGCTATGGTGAAGGTGATGCTTGCTATGGTGAAGGTGATGCTTGCTATGGTGAAGGTGATGCTTGGTATGGTGAAGGTGATGCTTGGTATGGTGAAGGTGATTCTTGGTATGGTGAAGGTGATGCTTGGTATGGTGAAGGTGATGCTTGGTATGTTGAAGGTGATGCTTGGTATGGTGAAGGTGACGCTTGGTATGGTGAAGGTGACACTTGGTATGGTGAAGGTGATACTTGGTATGGTGAAGGTGATACTTGGTATGGTGAAGGTGATACTTGGTATGGTGAAGGTGATACTTGGTATGATGAAGGTGATACTTGGTACAGTGAAGGTGATACTTGGTACAGTGAAGGTGATACTTGGTACGGTGAAGGTGATACTTGGTACGGTGAAGGTGATACTTGGTGCGGTGAAGGTGATACTTGGTACGGTGAAGGTGATGCTTGGTACGGTGAAGGTGATGCTTGGTACGGTGAAGGTGATGCTTGCTATGGTGAAGGTGATGCTTGCTATGGTGAAAGTGATGCTTGGGATGGTGAAGGTGATGCTTGCTATGGTGAAGGTGATGCTTGCTATGGTGAAGGTGATGCTTGGTATGGTGAAGTTGATGCTTGCTATGGTGAAGGTTATGCTTGGTATGGAAGGTGATGCTTGCTATGGTGAAGGTGATGCTTTCTATGGTGAAGGTGATGCTTGCTATGGTGAAGGTGATGCTTGCTATGGTGAAGGTGATGCTTGGTATGGTGAAGGTGATGCTTGGTATGGTGAAGGTGATGCTTGGTTTGGTGAAGGTGATGCTTGGTATGGTGAAGGTGATGCTTGGTATGGTGAAGGTGATGCTTAGTATGGTGAAGGTGATGCTTGGTATGGTGAAGGTGATGCTTGGTATGGTGAAGGTGATGCTTGGTATGGTGAAGGTGATGCTTGGTATGGTGAAGGTGATGCTTGGTATGGTGAAGGTGATGCTTGGTATGGTGAAGGTGATGCTTAGTATGGCGAAGGTGATGCTTGGTATGGTGAAGGTGATGCTTGGTATGGTGAAGGTGATGCTTGGTATGGTGAAGGTGATGCTTGGTATGGTGAAGGTGATGCTTGGTATGGTGAAGGTGATGCTTGGTATGGTGAAGGTGATGCTTGGTATGGTGAAGGTGATGCTTGGTATGGTGGAGGTGATGCTTGCTATGGTGAAGGTGATGCTTGCTATGGTGAAGGTGATGCTTGCTATGGCGAAGGTGATGCTTGCTATGGTGAAGGTGATGCTTGCTATGGTTAAGGTGATGCTTGCTATGGTGGAGGTGATGCTTGCTATGGTGAAGGTGATGCTTTTTATGGTGAAGGTGATGCTTGCTATGGTGAAGGTGATGCTTGGTATGGTGAAGGTGATGCTTGGTATGGTGAAGGTGATGCTTGGTATGGTGAAGGTGATGCTTGGTATGGTGAAGGTGATGCTTGGTATGGTGAAGGTGATGCTTGGTATGGTGAAGGTGATGCTTGGTATGGTGAAGGTGATGCTTGGTATGTTGAAGGTGATGCTTGGTATGGTGAAGGTGACGCTTGGTATGGTGAAGGTGACACTTGGTATGGTGAAGGTGATACTTGGTATGGTGAAGGTGATACTTGGTATGGTGAAGGTGATACTTGGTATGGTGAAGGTGATACTTGGTATGGTGAAGGTGATACTTCGTATGGTGAAGGTGATACTTGGTATGGTGAAGGTGATACTTGGTACGGTGAAGGTGATACTTGGTACAGTGAAGGTGATACTTGGTACGGTGAAGGTGATACTTGGTACGGTGAAGGTGATACTTGGTACGGTGAAGGTGATGCTTGGTATGGTGAAGGTGATGCTTGCTATGGTGAAAGTGATGCTTGGTATGGTGAAGGTGATGCTTGCTATGGTGAAGGTGATGCTTGCTATGGTGAAGGTGATGCTTGGTATGGTGAAGGTGATGCTTGCTATGGTGAAGGTGATGCTTGGTATGGAAGGTGATGCTTGCTATGGTGAAGGTGATGCTTGCTATGGTGAAGGTGATGCTTGCTATGGTGAAGGTGATGCTTGCTATGGTGAAGGTGATGCTTGGTATGGTGAAGGTGATGCTTGGTATGGTGAAGGTGATTCTTGGTATGGTGAAGGTGATGCTTGGTATGGTGAAGGTGATGCTTGGTATGTTGAAGGTGATGCTTGGTATGGTGAAGGTGACGCTTGGTATGGTGAAGGTGACACTTGGTATGGTGAAGGTGATACTTGGTATGGTGAAGGTGATACTTGGTATGGTGAAGGTGATACTTGGTATGATGAAGGTGATACTTGGTACAGTGAAGGTGATACTTGGTACAGTGAAGGTGATACTTGGTACGGTGAAGGTGATACTTGGTACGGTGAAGGTGATACTTGGTGCGGTGAAGGTGATACTTGGTACGGTGAAGGTGATGCTTGGTACGGTGAAGGTGATGCTTGGTACGGTGAAGGTGATGCTTGCTATGGTGAAGGTGATGCTTGCTATGGTGAAAGTGATGCTTGGGATGGTGAAGGTGATGCTTGCTATGGTGAAGGTGATGCTTGCTATGGTGAAGGTGATGCTTGGTATGGTGAAGTTGATGCTTGCTATGGTGAAGGTTATGCTTGGTATGGAAGGTGATGCTTGCTATGGTGAAGGTGATGCTTTCTATGGTGAAGGTGATGCTTGCTATGGTGAAGGTGATGCTTGCTATGGTGAAGGTGATGCTTGGTATGGTGAAGGTGATGCTTGGTATGGTGAAGGTGATGCTTGGTATGGTGAAGGTGATGCTTGGTATGGTGAAGGTGATGCTTGGTATGGTGAAGGTGATGCTTGGTATGGTGAAGGTGATGCTTGGTATGGTGAAGGTGATGCTTGCTATGGTGAAGGTGATGCTTGGTATGGTGAAGGTGATGCTTGGTATGGTGAAGGTGATGCTTGGTATGGTGAAGGTGATGCTTGGTATGGTGAAGGTGATGCTTGGTATGGTGAAGGTGATGCTTGGTATGGTGAAAGTGATACTTGGTATGGTGAAGGTGATACTTGGTACGGTGAAGGTGATGCTTGGTATGGTGAAGGTGATACTTGGTACGGTGAAGGTGATGCTTGGTACGGTGAAGGTGATGCTTGGTATGGTGAAGGTGATGCTTGCTATGGTGAAGGTGATGCTTGCTATGGTGAAGGTGATGCTTGCTATGGTGAAGGTGATGTTTGCTATGGTGGAGGTGATGCTTGCTATGGTGGAGGTGATGCTTGCTATGGTGAAGGTGATGCTTGCTATGGTGAAGGTGATGCTTGCTATGGTGAAGGTGATGCTTGCTATGGTGAAGGTGATGCTTTCTATGGTGAAGGTGATGCTTGCTATGGTGGAGGTGATGCTTGCTATGGTGGAGGTGATGCTTGCTATGGTGGAGGTGATGCTTGCTATGGTGGAGGTGATGCTTGCTATGGTGGAGGTGATGCTTGCTATGGTGGAGGTGATGCTTGCTATGGTGAAGGTGATGCTTGCTATGGTGAAGGTGATGCTTGCAATGGTGAATGTGATGCTTGCTATGGTGAAGGTGATGCTTGCTATGGTGAAGGCGATGCTTGCTTTGGTGAAGGTGATGCTTGCTATGGTGGAGGTGATGTTTGCTATGGTGAAGGTGATGCTTGCTATGGTGAAGGTGATGCTTGCTATGGTGAAGGCGATGCTTGCTATGGTGAAGGCGATGCTTGGTATGGTTTAGGTGATGCTTGCTATGGTGAAGGTGATGCTTGCTATGGTGAAGGTGATGCTTGGTATGGTGAAGGTGATGCTTGGTATGGTGAAGGTGATGCTTGGTATGGTGAAGGTGATGCTTGGTATGGTGACGGTGATGCTTGGTATGGTGAAGGTGATGCTTGGTATGGTGAAGGTGATGCTTGGTATGGTGAAGGTGATGCTTGGTATGGTGAAGGTGATGCTTGGTATGGTGAAGGTGATGCTTGGTATGGTGAAGGTGATACTTGGTATGGTGAAGGTGATACTTGGTATGGTGAATGTGATGCTTGGTATGGTGAAGGTGATACTTGGTATGGTGAAGGTGATGCTTGGTATGTTGAAGGTGATGCTTGGTATGGAAGGTGATGCTTGCTATGGTGAAGGTGATGCTTGCTATGGTGAAGGTGATGCTTGGTATGGTGAAGGTGATTCTTGGTATGGAAGGTGATGCTTGCTATGGTGAAGGTGATGCTTGCTATGGTGAAGGTGATGCTTGCTATGGTGAAGGTGATGCTTGCTATGGTGAAGGTGATGCTTGGTATGGTGAAGGTGATGCTTGGTATGGTGAAGGTGATGCTTAGTATGGTGAAGGTGATGCTTGGTATGGTGAAGGTGATGCTTGCTATGGTGAAGGTGATGCTTGCTATGGTGAAGGTGATGCTTGCTATGGTGAAGGTGATGCTTGGTATGGTGAAGGTGATGCTTGGTATGGTGAAGGTGATGCTTAGTATGGTGAAGGTGATGCTTGGTATGGTGAAGGTGATGCTTGGTATGGTGAAGGTGATGCTTGGTATGGTGAAGGTGATGCTTGCTATGGTGAAGGTGATGCTTGGTATGGTGAAGGTAATGCTTGGTATGGTGAAGGTGATGCTTGGTATGGTGAAGGTGAATCTTGGTATGGTGAAGGTGATGCTTGGTATGGTGAAGGTGATGCTTGGTATGGTGAAGGTGATACTTGGTATGGTGAAGGTGATACTTGGTATGGTGAAGGTGATACTTGGTATGGTGAAGGTGATACTTGGTATGATGAAGGTGATACTTGGTACAGTGAAGGTGATACTTGGTACAGTGAAGGTGATACTTGGTACGGTGAAGGTGATACTTGGTACGGTGAAGGTGATACTTGGTGCGGTGAAGGTGATACTTGGTACGGTGAAGGTGATGCTTGGTACGGTGAAGGTGATGCTTGGTACGGTGAAGGTGATGCTTGCTATGGTGAAGGTGATGCTTGCTATGGTGAAAGTGATGCTTGGGATGGTGAAGGTGATGCTTGCTATGGTGAAGGTGATGCTTGCTATGGTGAAGGTGATGCTTGGTATGGTGAAGTTGATGCTTGCTATGGTGAAGGTTATGCTTGGTATGGAAGGTGATGCTTGCTATGGTGAAGGTGATGCTTTCTATGGTGAAGGTGATGCTTGCTATGGTGAAGGTGATGCTTGCTATGGTGAAGGTGATGCTTGGTATGGTGAAGGTGATGCTTGGTATGGTGAAGGTGATGCTTGGTTTGGTGAAGGTGATGCTTGGTATGGTGAAGGTGATGCTTGGTATGGTGAAGGTGATGCTTAGTATGGTGAAGGTGATGCTTGGTATGGTGAAGGTGATGCTTGGTATGGTGAAGGTGATGCTTGGTATGGTGAAGGTGATGCTTGGTATGGTGAAGGTGATGCTTGGTATGGTGAAGGTGATGCTTGGTATGGTGAAGGTGATGCTTAGTATGGCGAAGGTGATGCTTGGTATGGTGAAGGTGATGCTTGGTATGGTGAAGGTGATGCTTGTTATGGTGAAGGTGATGCTTGGTATGGTGAAGGTGATGCTTGGTATGGTGAAGGTGATGCTTGGTATGGTGAAGGTGATGCTTGGTATGGTGAAGGTGATGCTTGGTATGGTGGAGGTGATGCTTGCTATGGTGAAGGTGATGCTTGCTATGGTGAAGGTGATGCTTGCTATGGCGAAGGTGATGCTTGCTATGGTGAAGGTGATGCTTGCTATGGTTAAGGTGATGCTTGCTATGGTGGAGGTGATGCTTGCTATGGTGAAGGTGATGCTTTTTATGGTGAAGGTGATGCTTGCTATGGTGAAGGTGATGCTTGGTATGGTGAAGGTGATGCTTGGTATGGTGAAGGTGATGCTTGGTATGGTGAAGGTGATGCTTGGTATGGTGAAGGTGATGCTTGGTATGGTGAAGGTGATGCTTGGTATGGTGAAGGTGATGCTTGGTATGGTGAAGGTGATGCTTGGTATGTTGAAGGTGATGCTTGGTATGGTGAAGGTGACGCTTGGTATGGTGAAGGTGACACTTGGTATGGTGAAGGTGATACTTGGTATGGTGAAGGTGATACTTGGTATGGTGAAGGTGATACTTGGTATGGTGAAGGTGATACTTGGTATGGTGAAGGTGATACTTCGTATGGTGAAGGTGATACTTGGTATGGTGAAGGTGATACTTGGTACGGTGAAGGTGATACTTGGTACAGTGAAGGTGATACTTGGTACGGTGAAGGTGATACTTGGTACGGTGAAGGTGATACTTGGTACGGTGAAGGTGATGCTTGGTATGGTGAAGGTGATGCTTGCTATGGTGAAAGTGATGCTTGGTATGGTGAAGGTGATGCTTGCTATGGTGAAGGTGATGCTTGCTATGGTGAAGGTGATGCTTGGTATGGTGAAGGTGATGCTTGCTATGGTGAAGGTGATGCTTGGTATGGAAGGTGATGCTTGCTATGGTGAAGGTGATGCTTGCTATGGTGAAGGTGATGCTTGCTATGGTGAAGGTGATGCTTGCTATGGTGAAGGTGATGCTTGGTATGGTGAAGGTGATGCTTGGTATGGTGAAGGTGATTCTTGGTATGGTGAAGGTGATGCTTGGTATGGTGAAGGTGATGCTTGGTATGTTGAAGGTGATGCTTGGTATGGTGAAGGTGACGCTTGGTATGGTGAAGGTGACACTTGGTATGGTGAAGGTGATACTTGGTATGGTGAAGGTGATACTTGGTATGGTGAAGGTGATACTTGGTATGATGAAGGTGATACTTGGTACAGTGAAGGTGATACTTGGTACAGTGAAGGTGATACTTGGTACGGTGAAGGTGATACTTGGTACGGTGAAGGTGATACTTGGTGCGGTGAAGGTGATACTTGGTACGGTGAAGGTGATGCTTGGTACGGTGAAGGTGATGCTTGGTACGGTGAAGGTGATGCTTGCTATGGTGAAGGTGATGCTTGCTATGGTGAAAGTGATGCTTGGGATGGTGAAGGTGATGCTTGCTATGGTGAAGGTGATGCTTGCTATGGTGAAGGTGATGCTTGGTATGGTGAAGTTGATGCTTGCTATGGTGAAGGTTATGCTTGGTATGGAAGGTGATGCTTGCTATGGTGAAGGTGATGCTTTCTATGGTGAAGGTGATGCTTGCTATGGTGAAGGTGATGCTTGCTATGGTGAAGGTGATGCTTGGTATGGTGAAGGTGATGCTTGGTATGGTGAAGGTGATGCTTGGTATGGTGAAGGTGATGCTTGGTATGGTGAAGGTGATGCTTGGTATGGTGAAGGTGATGCTTGGTATGGTGAAGGTGATGCTTGGTATGGTGAAGGTGATGCTTGCTATGGTGAAGGTGATGCTTGGTATGGTGAAGGTGATGCTTGGTATGGTGAAGGTGATGCTTGGTATGGTGAAGGTGATGCTTGGTATGGTGAAGGTGATGCTTGGTATGGTGAAGGTGATGCTTGGTATGGTGAAAGTGATACTTGGTATGGTGAAGGTGATACTTGGTACGGTGAAGGTGATGCTTGGTATGGTGAAGGTGATACTTGGTACGGTGAAGGTGATGCTTGGTACGGTGAAGGTGATGCTTGGTATGGTGAAGGTGATGCTTGCTATGGTGAAGGTGATGCTTGCTATGGTGAAGGTGATGCTTGCTAT
Organism: Amblyomma mixtum; assembly: GCF_055824585.1. Classification (NCBI taxonomy): domain Eukaryota; kingdom Metazoa; phylum Arthropoda; class Arachnida; order Ixodida; family Ixodidae; genus Amblyomma; species Amblyomma mixtum. Next base: position 321,918,622 of record NC_143014.1, read on the forward strand.
GGTGAAGGTGATGTTTGCTATGGTGGAGGTGATGCTTGCTATGGTGGAGGTGATGCTTGCTATGGTGAAGGTGATGCTTGCTATGGTGAAGGTGATGCTTGCTATGGTGAAGGTGATGCTTGCTATGGTGAAGGTGATGCTTTCTATGGTGAAGGTGATGCTTGCTATGGTGGAGGTGATGCTTGCTATGGTGGAGGTGATGCTTGCTATGGTGGAGGTGATGCTTGCTATGGTGGAGGTGATGCTTGCTATGGTGGAGGTGATGCTTGCTATGGTGGAGGTGATGCTTGCTATGGTGAAGGTGATGCTTGCTATGGTGAAGGTGATGCTTGCAATGGTGAATGTGATGCTTGCTATGGTGAAGGTGATGCTTGCTATGGTGAAGGCGATGCTTGCTTTGGTGAAGGTGATGCTTGCTATGGTGGAGGTGATGTTTGCTATGGTGAAGGTGATGCTTGCTATGGTGAAGGTGATGCTTGCTATGGTGAAGGCGATGCTTGCTATGGTGAAGGCGATGCTTGGTATGGTTCAGGTGATGCTTGCTATGGTGAAGGTGATGCTTGCTATGGTGAAGGTGATGCTTGGTATGGTGAAGGTGATGCTTGGTATGGTGAAGGTGATGCTTGGTATGGTGAAGGTGATGCTTGGTATGGTGACGGTGATGCTTGGTATGGTGAAGGTGATGCTTGGTATGGTGAAGGTGATGCTTGGTATGGTGAAGGTGATGCTTGGTATGGTGAAGGTGATGCTTGGTATGGTGAAGGTGATGCTTGGTATGGTGAAGGTGATACTTGGTATGGTGAAGGTGATACTTGGTATGGTGAATGTGATGCTTGGTATGGTGAAGGTGATACTTGGTATGGTGAAGGTGATGCTTGGTATGTTGAAGGTGATGCTTGGTATGGAAGGTGATGCTTGCTATGGTGAAGGTGATGCTTGCTATGGTGAAGGTGATGCTTGGTATGGTGAAGTTGATGCTTGCTATGGTGAAGGTTATGCTTGGTATGGAAGGTGATGCTTGCTATGGTGAAGGTGATGCTTTCTATGGTGAAGGTGATGCTTGCTATGGTGAAGGTGATGCTTGCTATGGTGAAGGTGATGCTTGGTATGGTGAAGGTGATGCTTGGTATGGTGAAGGTGATGCTTGGTATGGTGAAGGTGATGCTTGGTATGGTGAAGGTGATGCTTGGTATGGTGAAGGTGATGCTTGGTATGGTGAAGGTGATGCTTGGTATGGTGAAGGTGATGCTTGCTATGGTGAAGGTGATGCTTGGTATGGTGAAGGTGATGCTTGGTATGGTGAAGGTGATGCTTGGTATGGTGAAGGTGATGCTTGGTATGGTGAAGGTGATGCTTGGTATGGTGAAGGTGATGCTTGGTATGGTGAAAGTGATACTTGGTATGGTGAAGGTGATACTTGGTACGGTGAAGGTGATGCTTGGTATGGTGAAGGTGATACTTGGTACGGTGAAGGTGATGCTTGGTACGGTGAAGGTGATGCTTGGTATGGTGAAGGTGATGCTTGCTATGGTGAAGGTGATGCTTGCTATGGTGAAGGTGATGCTTGCTATGGTGAAGGTGATGTTTGCTATGGTGGAGGTGATGCTTGCTATGGTGGAGGTGATGCTTGCTATGGTGAAGGTGATGCTTGCTATGGTGAAGGTGATGCTTGCTATGGTGAAGGTGATGCTTGCTATGGTGAAGGTGATGCTTTCTATGGTGAAGGTGATGCTTGCTATGGTGGAGGTGATGCTTGCTATGGTGGAGGTGATGCTTGCTATGGTGGAGGTGATGCTTGCTATGGTGGAGGTGATGCTTGCTATGGTGGAGGTGATGCTTGCTATGGTGGAGGTGATGCTTGCTATGGTGAAGGTGATGCTTGCTATGGTGAAGGTGATGCTTGCAATGGTGAATGTGATGCTTGCTATGGTGAAGGTGATGCTTGCTATGGTGAAGGCGATGCTTGCTTTGGTGAAGGTGATGCTTGCTATGGTGGAGGTGATGTTTGCTATGGTGAAGGTGATGCTTGCTATGGTGAAGGTGATGCTTGCTATGGTGAAGGCGATGCTTGCTATGGTGAAGGCGATGCTTGGTATGGTTTAGGTGATGCTTGCTATGGTGAAGGTGATGCTTGCTATGGTGAAGGTGATGCTTGGTATGGTGAAGGTGATGCTTGGTATGGTGAAGGTGATGCTTGGTATGGTGAAGGTGATGCTTGGTATGGTGACGGTGATGCTTGGTATGGTGAAGGTGATGCTTGGTATGGTGAAGGTGATGCTTGGTATGGTGAAGGTGATGCTTGGTATGGTGAAGGTGATGCTTGGTATGGTGAAGGTGATGCTTGGTATGGTGAAGGTGATACTTGGTATGGTGAAGGTGATACTTGGTATGGTGAATGTGATGCTTGGTATGGTGAAGGTGATACTTGGTATGGTGAAGGTGATGCTTGGTATGTTGAAGGTGATGCTTGGTATGGAAGGTGATGCTTGCTATGGTGAAGGTGATGCTTGCTATGGTGAAGGTGATGCTTGGTATGGTGAAGGTGATTCTTGGTATGGAAGGTGATGCTTGCTATGGTGAAGGTGATGCTTGCTATGGTGAAGGTGATGCTTGCTATGGTGAAGGTGATGCTTGCTATGGTGAAGGTGATGCTTGGTATGGTGAAGGTGATGCTTGGTATGGTGAAGGTGATGCTTAGTATGGTGAAGGTGATGCTTGGTATGGTGAAGGTGATGCTTGCTATGGTGAAGGTGATGCTTGCTATGGTGAAGGTGATGCTTGCTATGGTGAAGGTGATGCTTGGTATGGTGAAGGTGATGCTTGGTATGGTGAAGGTGATGCTTAGTATGGTGAAGGTGATGCTTGGTATGGTGAAGGTGATGCTTGGTATGGTGAAGGTGATGCTTGGTATGGTGAAGGTGATGCTTGCTATGGTGAAGGTGATGCTTGGTATGGTGAAGGTAATGCTTGGTATGGTGAAGGTGATGCTTGGTATGGTGAAGGTGAATCTTGGTATGGTGAAGGTGATGCTTGGTATGGTGAAGGTGATGCTTGGTATGGTGAAGGTGATGCTTGGTATGGTGAAGGTGATGCTTGGTATGGTGAAGGTGATGCTTGGTATGGTGAAGGTGATGCTTGGTATGGTGAAGGTGATGCTTGGTATGGTGAAGGTGATGCTTGGTATGGTGAAGGTGATGCTTGGTATGGTGAAGGTGATGCTTGCTATGGTGGAGGTGATGCTTGCTATGGTGAAGGTGATGCTTGGTATGGTGAAGGTGATGCTTGCTATGGTGAAGGTGATGCTTGGTATGGTGAAGGTGATGCTTGGTATGGTGAAGGTGATGCTTGCTATGGTGGAGGTGATGCTTGCTATGGTGAAGGTGATGCTTGCTATGGTGGAGGTGATGCTTGCTATGGTGAAGGTGATGCTTGCTATGGTGAAGGTGATGCTTGCTATGGTGGAGGTGATGCTTGCTATGGTGGAGGTGATGCTTGCTATGGTGGAGGTGATGCTTGCTATGGTGAAGGTGATGCTTGCTATGGTGAAGGTGATGCTTGCTATGGTGAAGGTGATGCTTGCTATGGTGAAGGTGATGCTTGCTTTGGTGAAGGTGATGCTTGCTATGGTGGAGGTGATGCTTGCTATGGTGAAGGTGATGCTTGCTATGGTGAATGTGATGCTTGCTATGGTGAAGGTGGTGCTTGGTATGGTGAAGGTGATGCTTGCTATGGTGAAGGTGATGCTTGGTATGGTGAAAGTGATGCTTGGTATGGTGAAGGTGATGCTTGGTATGGTGAAGGTGATGCTTGGTATGTTGAAGGTGATGCTTGGTACGGTGAAGGTGATACTTGGTACGGTGAAGGTGATGCTTGGTATGGTGAAGGTGATGGTTGGTATGGTGAAGGTGATGCTTGGTATGGTGAAGGTGATGCTTGGCATGGTGGAGGTGATGCTTGCTATGGTGAAGGTGATGCTTGCTATGGTGAAGGTGATGCTTGCTATGGTGAAGGTGATGCTTGCTATGGTGAAGGTGATGCTTGCTATGGTGAAGGTGATGCTTGCTATGGTGGAGGTGATGCTTGCTATGGTGGAGGTGATGCTTGCTATGGTGAAGGTGATGCTTGCTATGGTGAAGGTGATGCTTGCTATGGTGAAGGTGATGCTTGCTATGGTGAAGGTGATGCTTTCTATGGTGAAGGTGATGCTTGCTATGGTGGAGGTGATGCTTGCTATGGTGGAGGTGATGCTTGCTATGGTGGAGGTGATGCTTGCTATGGTGGAGGTGATGCTTGCTATGGTGGAGGGGATGCTTGCTATGGTGGAGGTGATGCTTGCTATGGTGGAGGTGATGCTTGCTATGGTGAAGGTGATGCTTGCTATGGTGAAGGTGATGCTTGCAATGGTGAATGTGATGCTTGCTTTGGTGAAGGTGATGCTTGCTATGGTGAAGGCGATGCTTGCTTTGGTGAAGGTGATGCTTGCTATGGTGGAGGTGATGCTTGCTATGGTGAAGGTGATGCTTGCTAAGGTGAAGGTGATGCTTGCTATGGTGAAGGTGATGCTTGCTATGGTGAAGGCGATGCTTGGTATGGTTTAGGTGATGCTTGCTATGGTGAAGGTGATGCTTGCTATGGTGAAGGTGATGCTTGCTATGGTGAAGGTGATGCTTGGTATGGTGAAGGTGATGCTTGGTATGGTGAAGGTGATGCTTGGTATGGTGAAGGTGATGCTTGGTATGGTGAAGGTGATGCTTGGTATGGTGAAGGTGATGCTTGGTATGGTGAAGGTGATGCTTTGTATGGTGAATGTGATCCTTGGTATGGTGAAGGTGATACTTGGTATGGTGAAGGTGATGCTTGGTATGGTGAAGGTGATGCTTGGTATGGTGAAGGTGATACTTGGTATGGTGAAGGTGATGCTTGGTATGGTGAAGGTGATGCTTGGTATGGAAGGTGATGCTTGCTATGGTGAAGGTGATGCTTGCTATGGTGAAGGTGATGCTTGGTATGGTGAAGGTGATTCTTGGTATGGAAGGTGATGCTTGCTATGGTGAAGGTGATGCTTGGTATGGTGAAGGTGATGCTTGGTATGGTGAAGGTGATGCTTGGTATGGTGGAGGTGATGCTTGCTATGGTGAAGGTGATGCTTGCTATGGTGAAGGTGATGCTTGCTATGGCGAAGGTGATGCTTGCTATGGTGAAGGTGATGCTTGCTATGGTGAAGGTGATGCTTGCTATGGTGGAGGTGATGCTTGCTATGGTGAAGGTGATGCTTTTTATGGTGAAGGTGATGCTTGCTATGGTGAAGGTGATGCTTGGTATGGTGAAGGTGATGCTTGGTATGGTGAAGGTGATGCTTGGTATGGTGAAGGTGATGCTTGGTATGGTGAAGGTGATGCTTGGTATGGTGAAGGTGATGCTTGGTATGGTGAAGGTGATGCTTGGTATGGTGAAGGTGATGCTTGGTATGTTGAAGGTGATGCTTGGTATGGTGAAGGTGACGCTTGGTATGGTGAAGGTGACACTTGGTATGGTGAAGGTGATACTTGGTATGGTGAAGGTGATACTTGGTATGGTGAAGGTGATACTTGGTATGGTGAAGGTGATACTTGGTATGGTGAAGGTGATACTTCGTATGGTGAAGGTGATACTTGGTATGGTGAAGGTGATACTTGGTACGGTGAAGGTGATACTTGGTACAGTGAAGGTGATACTTGGTACGGTGAAGGTGATACTTGGTACGGTGAAGGTGATACTTGGTACGGTGAAGGTGATGCTTGGTATGGTGAAGGTGATGCTTGCTATGGTGAAAGTGATGCTTGGTATGGTGAAGGTGATGCTTGCTATGGTGAAGGTGATGCTTGCTATGGTGAAGGTGATGCTTGGTATGGTGAAGGTGATGCTTGCTATGGTGAAGGTGATGCTTGGTATGGAAGGTGATGCTTGCTATGGTGAAGGTGATGCTTGCTATGGTGAAGGTGATGCTTGCTATGGTGAAGGTGATGCTTGGTATGGTGAAGGTGATGCTTGGTATGGTGAAGGTGATTCTTGGTATGGTGAAGGTGATGCTTGGTATGGTGAAGGTGATGCTTGGTATGTTGAAGGTGATGCTTGGTATGGTGAAGGTGACGCTTGGTATGGTGAAGGTGACACTTGGTATGGTGAAGGTGATACTTGGTATGGTGAAGGTGATACTTGGTATGGTGAAGGTGATACTTGGTATGATGAAGGTGATACTTGGTACAGTGAAGGTGATACTTGGTACAGTGAAGGTGATACTTGGTACGGTGAAGGTGATACTTGGTACGGTGAAGGTGATACTTGGTGCGGTGAAGGTGATACTTGGTACGGTGAAGGTGATGCTTGGTACGGTGAAGGTGATGCTTGGTACGGTGAAGGTGATGCTTGCTATGGTGAAGGTGATGCTTGCTATGGTGAAAGTGATGCTTGGGATGGTGAAGGTGATGCTTGCTATGGTGAAGGTGATGCTTGCTATGGTGAAGGTGATGCTTGGTATGGTGAAGTTGATGCTTGCTATGGTGAAGGTTATGCTTGGTATGGAAGGTGATGCTTGCTATGGTGAAGGTGATGCTTTCTATGGTGAAGGTGATGCTTGCTATGGTGAAGGTGATGCTTGCTATGGTGAAGGTGATGCTTGGTATGGTGAAGGTGATGCTTGGTATGGTGAAGGTGATGCTTGGTATGGTGAAGGTGATGCTTGGTATGGTGAAGGTGATGCTTGGTATGGTGAAGGTGATGCTTGGTATGGTGAAGGTGATGCTTGGTATGGTGAAGGTGATGCTTGGTATGGTGAAGGTGATGCTTGCTATGGTGAAGGTGATGCTTGGTATGGTGAAGGTGATGCTTGGTATGGTGAAGGTGATGCTTGGTATGGTGAAGGTGATGCTTGGTATGGTGAAGGTGATGCTTGGTATGGTGAAGGTGATGCTTGGTATGGTGAAAGTGATACTTGGTATGGTGAAGGTGATACTTGGTACGGTGAAGGTGATGCTTGGTATGGTGAAGGTGATACTTGGTACGGTGAAGGTGATGCTTGGTACGGTGAAGGTGATGCTTGGTATGGTGAAGGTGATGCTTGCTATGGTGAAGGTGATGCTTGCTATGGTGAAGGTGATGCTTGCTATGGTGAAGGTGATGTTTGCTATGGTGGAGGTGATGCTTGCTATGGTGGAGGTGATGCTTGCTATGGTGAAGGTGATGCTTGCTATGGTGAAGGTGATGCTTGCTATGGTGAAGGTGATGCTTGCTATGGTGAAGGTGATGCTTTCTATGGTGAAGGTGATGCTTGCTATGGTGGAGGTGATGCTTGCTATGGTGGAGGTGATGCTTGCTATGGTGGAGGTGATGCTTGCTATGGTGGAGGTGATGCTTGCTATGGTGGAGGTGATGCTTGCTATGGTGGAGGTGATGCTTGCTATGGTGAAGGTGATGCTTGCTATGGTGAAGGTGATGCTTGCAATGGTGAATGTGATGCTTGCTATGGTGAAGGTGATGCTTGCTATGGTGAAGGCGATGCTTGCTTTGGTGAAGGTGATGCTTGCTATGGTGGAGGTGATGTTTGCTATGGTGAAGGTGATGCTTGCTATGGTGAAGGTGATGCTTGCTATGGTGAAGGCGATGCTTGCTATGGTGAAGGCGATGCTTGGTATGGTTTAGGTGATGCTTGCTATGGTGAAGGTGATGCTTGCTATGGTGAAGGTGATGCTTGGTATGGTGAAGGTGATGCTTGGTATGGTGAAGGTGATGCTTGGTATGGTGAAGGTGATGCTTGGTATGGTGACGGTGATGCTTGGTATGGTGAAGGTGATGCTTGGTATGGTGAAGGTGATGCTTGGTATGGTGAAGGTGATGCTTGGTATGGTGAAGGTGATGCTTGGTATGGTGAAGGTGATGCTTGGTATGGTGAAGGTGATACTTGGTATGGTGAAGGTGATACTTGGTATGGTGAATGTGATGCTTGGTATGGTGAAGGTGATACTTGGTATGGTGAAGGTGATGCTTGGTATGTTGAAGGTGATGCTTGGTATGGAAGGTGATGCTTGCTATGGTGAAGGTGATGCTTGCTATGGTGAAGGTGATGCTTGGTATGGTGAAGGTGATTCTTGGTATGGAAGGTGATGCTTGCTATGGTGAAGGTGATGCTTGCTATGGTGAAGGTGATGCTTGCTATGGTGAAGGTGATGCTTGCTATGGTGAAGGTGATGCTTGGTATGGTGAAGGTGATGCTTGGTATGGTGAAGGTGATGCTTAGTATGGTGAAGGTGATGCTTGGTATGGTGAAGGTGATGCTTGCTATGGTGAAGGTGATGCTTGCTATGGTGAAGGTGATGCTTGCTATGGTGAAGGTGATGCTTGGTATGGTGAAGGTGATGCTTGGTATGGTGAAGGTGATGCTTAGTATGGTGAAGGTGATGCTTGGTATGGTGAAGGTGATGCTTGGTATGGTGAAGGTGATGCTTGGTATGGTGAAGGTGATGCTTGCTATGGTGAAGGTGATGCTTGCTATGGTGAAGGTAATGCTTGGTATGGTGAAGGTGATGCTTGGTATGGTGAAGGTGAATCTTGGTATGGTGAAGGTGATGCTTGGTATGGTGAAGGTGATGCTTGGTATGGTGAAGGTGATGCTTGCTATGGTGAAGGTGATGCTTGGTATGGTGAAGGTGATGCTTGCTATGGTGAAGGTGATGCTTGGTATGGTGAAGGTGATGCTTGGTATGGTGAAGGTGATGCTTGCTATGGTGGAGGTGATGCTTGCTATGGTGAAGGTGATGCTTGCTATGGTGGAGGTGATGCTTGCTATGGTGAAGGTGATGCTTGCTATGGTGAAGGTGATGCTTGCTATGGTGGAGGTGATGCTTGCTATGGTGGAGGTGATGCTTGCTATGGTGGAGGTGATGCTTGCTATGGTGAAGGTGATGCTTGCTATGGTGAAGGTGATGCTTGCTATGGTGAAGGTGATGCTTGCTATGGTGAAGGTGATGCTTGCTTTGGTGAAGGTGATGCTTGCTATGGTGGAGGTGATGCTTGCTATGGTGAAGGTGATGCTTGCTATGGTGAATGTGATGCTTGCTATGGTGAAGGTGGTGCTTGGTATGGTGAAGGTGATGCTTGCTATGGTGAAGGTGATGCTTGGTATGGTGAAAGTGATGCTTGGTATGGTGAAGGTGATGCTTGGTATGGTGAAGGTGATGCTTGGTATGTTGAAGGTGATGCTTGGTACGGTGAAGGTGATACTTGGTACGGTGAAGGTGATGCTTGGTATGGTGAAGGTGATGGTTGGTATGGTGAAGGTGATGCTTGGTATGGTGAAGGTGATGCTTGGCATGGTGGAGGTGATGCTTGCTATGGTGAAGGTGATGCTTGCTATGGTGAAGGTGATGCTTGCTATGGTGAAGGTGATGCTTGCTATGGTGAAGGTGATGCTTGCTATGGTGAAGGTGATGCTTGCTATGGTGGAGGTGATGCTTGCTATGGTGGAGGTGATGCTTGCTATGGTGAAGGTGATGCTTGCTATGGTGAAGGTGATGCTTGCTATGGTGAAGGTGATGCTTGCTATGGTGAAGGTGATGCTTTCTATGGTGAAGGTGATGCTTGCTATGGTGGAGGTGATGCTTGCTATGGTGGAGGTGATGCTTGCTATGGTGGAGGTGATGCTTGCTATGGTGGAGGTGATGCTTGCTATGGTGGAGGGGATGCTTGCTATGGTGGAGGTGATGCTTGCTATGGTGGAGGTGATGCTTGCTATGGTGAAGGTGATGCTTGCTATGGTGAAGGTGATGCTTGCAATGGTGAATGTGATGCTTGCTTTGGTGAAGGTGATGCTTGCTATGGTGAAGGCGATGCTTGCTTTGGTGAAGGTGATGCTTGCTATGGTGGAGGTGATGCTTGCTATGGTGAAGGTGATGCTTGCTAAGGTGAAGGTGATGCTTGCTATGGTAAAGGTGATGCTTGCTATGGTGAAGGCGATGCTTGGTATGGTTTAGGTGATGCTTGCTATGGTGAAGGTGATGCTTGCTATGGTGAAGGTGATGCTTGCTATGGTGAAGGTGATGCTTGGTATGGTGAAGGTGATGCTTGGTATGGTGAAGGTGATGCTTGGTATGGTGAAGGTGATGCTTGGTATGGTGAAGGTGATGCTTGGTATGGTGAAGGTGATGCTTGGTATGGTGAAGGTGATGCTTTGTATGGTGAATGTGATCCTTGGTATGGTGAAGGTGATACTTGGTATGGTGAAGGTGATGCTTGGTATGGTGAAGGTGATGCTTGGTATGGTGAAGGTGATACTTGGTATGGTGAAGGTGATGCTTGGTATGGTGAAGGTGATGCTTGGTATGGAAGGTGATGCTTGCTATGGTGAAGGTGATGCTTGCTATGGTGAAGGTGATGCTTGGTATGGTGAAGGTGATTCTTGGTATGGAAGGTGATGCTTGCTATGGTGAAGGTGATGCTTGCTATGGTGAAGGTGATGCTTGCTATGGTGAAGGTGATGCTTGGTATGGTGAAGGTGATGCTTGCTATGGTGAAGGTGATGCTTAGTATGGTGAAGGTGATGCTTGGTATGGTGAAGGTGATGCTTGGTATGGTGAAGGTGATGCTTGGTATGGTGAAGGTGATGCTTGCTATGGTGAAGGTGATGCTTGGTATGGTGAAGGTAATGCTTGGTATGGTGAAGGTGATGCTTGGTATGGTGAAGGTGAATCTTGGTATGGTGAAGGTGATGCTTGGTATGGTGAAGGTGATGCTTGGTATGGTGAAGGTGATGCTTGGTATGGTGAAGGTGATGCTTGGTATGGTGAAGGTGATGCTTGGTATGGTGAAGGTGATGCTTGGTATGGTGAAGTTGATGCTTGGTATGGTGAAGGTGATGCTTGGTATGGTGAAGGTGATGCTTTTTATGGTGAAGGTGATGCTTGGTATGGTGAAGGTGATGCTTGGTATGGTGAAGGTGATGCTTGGTATGGTGAAGGTGATGCTTGGTATGGTGAAGGTGATGCTTGGTATGGTGAAGGTGATGCTTGGTATGGTGAAGGTGATGCTTGGTATGGTGAAGGTGATGCTTGGTATAGTGAAGGTGATGCTTGGTATGGTGAAGGTGATGCTTGCTATGGTGGAGGTGATGCTTGCTATGGTGAAGGTGATGCTTGGTATGGTGAAGGTGATGCTTGCTATGGTGAAGGTGATGCTTGGTATGGTGAAGGTGATGCTTGCTATGGTGGAGGTGATGCTTGCTATGGTGAAGGTGATGCTTGCTATGGTGAAGGTGATGCTTGCTATGGTGAAGGTGATGCTTGCTATGGTGAAGGTGATGATTGCTATGGTGGAGGTGATGCTTGCTATGGTGGAAGTGATGCTTGCTATGGTGGAGGTGATGCTTGCTATGGTGGAGGTGATGCTTGCTATGGTGGAGGTGATGCTTGCTATGGTGAAGGTGATGCTTGCTATGGTGAAGGTGATGCTTGCTATGGTGAAGGTGATGCTTGGTATGGTGAAGGTGATGCTTGCTATGGTGGAGGTGATGCTTGCTATGGTGAAGGTGATGCTTGCTATGGTGAAGGTGATGCTTGCTATGGTGAAGGTGATGCTTGCTATGGTGAAGGTGATGATTGCTATGGTGGAGGTGATGCTTGCTATGGTGGAAGTGATGCTTGCTATGGTGGAGGTGATGCTTGCTATGGTGGAGGTGATGCTTGCTATGGTGGAGGTGATGCTTGCTATGGTGAAGGTGATGCTTGCTATGGTGAAGGTGATGCTTGGTATGGTGAAGGTGATGCTTGATATGGTGAAGGTGATGCTTGCTATGGTGGAGGTGATGCTTGCTACGGTGAAGGTGATGCTTGCTATGGTGAAGGTGATGCTTGCTATGGTGAAGGTGATGCTTGGTATGGTGAAGGTGATGCTTGGTATGGTGAAGGTGATGCTTGGTATGGTGAAGGTGATATTTGGTACGGTGAAGGTGGTACTTGGTACGGTGAAGGTGATACTTGGTACGGTGAAGGTGATGCTTGGTATGGTGAAGGTGATGGTTGGTATGGTGAAGGTGATGCTTGGTATGGTGAAGGTGATGCTTGGTATGGTGGAGGTGATGCTTGCTATGGTGAAGGTGATGCTTGCTATGGTGAAGGTGATGCTTGCTATGGCGAAGGTGATGCTTGCTATGGTGAAGGTGATGCTTGCTATGGTGAAGGTGATGCTTGCTATGGTGGAGGTGATGCTTGCTATGGTGAAGGTGATGCTTTTTATGGTGAAGGTGATGCTTGCTATGGTGAAGGTGATGCTTGGTATGGTGAAGGTGATGCTTGGTATGGTGAAGGTGATGCTTGGTATGGTGAAGGTTATGCTTGGTATGGTGAAGGTGATGCTTGCTATGGTGAAGGTGGTGCTTGGTATGGTGAAGGTGATGCTTGCTATGGTGAAGGTGATGCTTGGTATGGTGAAGGTGATGCTTGGTATGGTGAAGGTGATGCTTGGTATGGTGAAGGTGATGCTTGGTATGGTGAAGGTGATGCTTGGTATGTTGAAGGTGATGCTTGGTATGGTGAAGGTGATGCTTGGTATGGTGAAGGCGATGCTTGGTATGGTGAAGGTGTTGCTTGGTATGGTGAAGGTGTTGCTTGGTATGGGGAAGGTGATGCTTGGCATGGTGAAGGTGTTGCTTGGTATGGTGAAGGTGATGCTTGGTATGGTGAAGGTGATGCTTTTTATGGTGAAGGTGATGCTTGGTATGGTGAAGGTGATGCTTGGTATGGTGAAGGTGATGCTTGGTATGGTGAAGGTGATGCTTGGTATGGTGAAGGTGATGCTTGGTATGGTGAAGGTGATGCTTGGTATGGTGAAGGTGATGCTTGGTATGGTGAAGGTGATGCTTGGTATGTTGAAGGTGATGCTTGGTATGGTGAAGGTGACGCTTGGTATGGTGAAGGTGACACTTGGTATGGTGAAGGTGATACTTGGTATGGTGAAGGTGATACTTGGTATGGTGAAGGTGATACTTGGTATGGTGAAGGTGATACTTGGTATGGTGAAGGTGATACTTGGTATGGTGAAGGTGATACTTGGTACGGTGAAGGTGATACTTGGTACGGTGAAGGTGATACTTGGTACGGTGAAGGTGATACTTGGTACGGTGAAGGTGATACTTGGTACGGTTAAAGTGATACTTGGTACGGTGAAGGTGATACTTGGTACGGTGAAGGTGATACTTGGTACGGTGAAGGTGATACTTGGTACGGTGAAGGTGATACTTGGTACGGTGAAGGTGATGCTTGGTACGGTGAAGGTGTTGCTTGGTACGGTGAAGGTGATGCTTGCTATGGTGAAGGTGATGCTTGCTATGGTGAAAGTGATGCTTGGTATGGTGAAGGTGATGCTTGCTATGGTGAAGGTGATGCTTGCTATGGTGAAGGTGATGCTTGCTATGGTGAAGGTGATGCTTGGTATGGTGAAGGTGATGCTTGCTATGGTGAAGGTGATGCTTCGTATGGAAGGTGATGCTTGCTATGGTGAAGGTGATGCTTGCTATGGTGAAGGTGATGCTTGCTATGGTGAAGGTGATGCTTGCTATGGTGAAGGTGATGCTTGCTATGGTGAAGGTGATGCTTGCTATGGTGAAGGTGATGCTTGCTATGGTGGAGGTGATGCTTGCTATGGTGAAGGTGATGCTTGCTATGGTGAAGGTGATGCTTGCTATGGTGAAGGTGATGCTTGCTATGGTGAAGGTGATGCTTTCTATGGTGAAGGTGATGCTTGCTATGGTGGAGGTGATGCTTGCTATGGTGGAGGTGATGCTTGCTATGGTGGAGGTGATGCTTGCTATGGTGGAGGTGATGCTTGCTATGGTGGAGGTGATGCTTGCTATGGTGGAGGTGATGCTTGCTATGGTGAAGGTGATGCTTGCTATGGTGAAGGTGATGCTTGCAATGGTGAATGTGATGCTTGCTATGGTGAAGGTGATGCTTGCTATGGTGAAGGTGATGCTTGCTATGGTGAAGGTGATGCTTGCTATGGTGAAGGTGATGCTTGCTTTGGTGAAGGTGATGCTTGCTATGGTGGAGGTGATGCTTGCTATGGTGAAGGTGATGCTTGCTATGGTGAAGGTGATGCTTGCTGTGGTGAAGGTGATGCTTGCTATGGTGAAGGTGATGCTTGCTATGGTGAAGGTGATGTTTGGTATGGTTTAGGTGATGCTTGCTATGGTGAAGGTGATGCTTGCTATGGTGAAGGTGATGCTTGGTATGGTGAAGGTGATGCTAGGTATGATGAAGGTGATGCTTGGTATGGTGAAGGTGATGCTTGGTATGGTGAAGGTGATGCTTGGTATGGTGAAGGTGATGCTTGGTATGGTGAAGGTGATGCTTGGTATGGTGAAGGTGATGCTTGGTATGGTGAAGGTGATGCTTGCTATGGTGAAGGTGATGCTTTCTATGGTGAAGGTGATGCTTGCTATGGTGGAGGTGATGCTTGCTATGGTGGAGGTGATGCTTGCTATGGTGGAGGTGATGCTTGCTATGGCGGAGGTGATGCTTGCTATGGTGGAGGTGATGCTTGCTATGGTGGAAGTGATGCTTGCTATGGTAGAGGTGATGCTTGCTATGGTGGAGTTGATGCTTGCTATGGTGGAGGTGATGCTTGCTATGGTGGAGGTGATGCTTGCTATGGTGGAGGTGATGCTTGCTATGGTGGAGGTGATGCTTGCTATGGTGAAGGTGATGCTTGCTATGGTGAAGGTGATGCTTGCTATGGTGAAGGTGATCCTTGCTATGGTGAAGGTGATGCTTGCTTTGGTGAAGGTGATGCTTGCTATGGTGGAGGTGATGCTTGCTATGGTGAAGGTGATGCTTGCTATGGTGAAGGTGATGCTTGCTATCTTGAATGTGATGCTTGCTATGGTGAAGGTGGTGCTTGGTATGGTGAAGGTGATGCTTGCTATGGTGAAGGTGATGCTTGGTATGGTGAAGGTGATGCTTGGTATGGTGAAGGTGATGCTTGGTATGGTGAAGGTGATGCTTGGTATGTTGAAGGTGATGCTTGGTATGTTGAAGGTGATGCTTGGTATGGTGAAGGTGATGCTTGGTATGGTGAAGGCGATGCTTGGTATGTTGAAGGTGATGCTTGGTATGGTGAAGGTGACGCTTGGTATGGTGAAGGTGATACTTGGTATGGTGAAGGTGATACTTGGTATGGTGAAGGTGATACTTGGTATGGTGAAGGTGATACTTGGTATGGTGAAGGTGATACTTGGTATGGTGAAGGTGATACTTGGTATGGTGAAGGTGATACTTGGTACGGTGAAGGTGATACTTGGTACGGTGAAGGTGATACTTGGTACGGTGAAGGTGATACTTGGTACGGTGAAGGTGATACTTGGTACGGTGAAGGTGATGCTTGGTACGGTGAAGGTGATGCTTGGTACGGTGAAGGTGATGCTTGCTATGGTGAAGGTGATGCTTGCTATGGTGAAAGTGATGCTTGCTATGGTGAAGGTGATGCTTGCTATGGTGAAGGTGATGCTTGCTATGGTGAAGGTGATGTTTGGTATGGTGAAGGTGATGCTTGGTATGGAAGGTGATGCTTGCTATGGTGAAGGTGATGCTTGCTATGGTGAAGGTGATGCTTGCTATGGTGAAGGTGATGCTTGCTATGGTGAAGGTGATGCTTGCTATGGTGAAGGTGATGCTTGGTATGGTGAAGGTGATGCTTGGTATGGTGAAGGTGATTCTTGGTATGGTGAAGGTGATGCTTGGTATGGTGAAGGTGATGCTTGGTATGTTGAAGGTGATGCTTGGTATGGTGAAGGTGACGCTTGGTATGGTGAAGGTGACACTTGGTATGGTGAAGGTGATACTTGGTATGGTGAAGGTGATACTTGGTATGGTGAAGGTGATACTTGGTATGGTGAAGGTGATACTTGGTATGATGAAGGTGATACTTGGTACGGTAAAGGTGATACTTGGTACGGTGAAGGTGATACTTGGTACGGTGAAGGTGATACTTGGTACGGTGAAGGTGATACTTGGTACGGTGAAGGTGATGCTTGGTACGGTGAAGGTGATGCTTGGTACGGTGAAGGTGATGCTTCCTATGGTGAAGGTGATGCTTGCTATGGTGAAAGTGATGCTTGGTATGGTGAAGGTGATGCTTGCTATGGTGAAGGTGATGCTTGCTATGGTGAAGGTGATGCTTGGTATGGTGAAGTTGATGCTTGCTATGGTGAAGGTTATGCTTGGTATGGAAGGTGATGCTTGCTATGGTGAAGGTGATGCTTTCTATGGTGAAGGTGATGCTTGCTATGGTGAAGGTGATGCTTGCTATGGTGAAGGTGATGCTTGGTATGGTGAAGGTGATGCTTGGTATGGTGAAGGTGATGCTTAGTATGGTGAAGGTGATGCTTGGTATGGTGAAGCTGATGCTTGGTATGGTGAAGGTGATGCTTGGTATGGTGAAGGTGATGCTTGGTATGGTGAAGGTGATGCTTGGTACGGTGAAGGTGATGCTTGGTATGGTGAAGGTGATGCTTGGTATGGTGAAGGTGATGCTTGGTATGGTGAAGGTGATGCTTGGTATGGTGGAGGTGATGCTTGCTATGGTGAAGGTGATGCTTGCTATGGTGAAGGTGATGCTTGCTATGGTGAAGGTGATGCTTGCTATGGTGAAGGTGATGCTTGCTATGGTGAAGGTGATGCTTGCTATGGTGGAGGTGATGCTTGCTATGGTGGAGGTGATGCTTGCTATGGTGAAGGTGATGCTTGCTATGGTGGAGGTGATGCTTGCTATGGTGGAGGTGATGCTTGCTATGGTGGAGGTGATGCTTGCTATGGTGGAGGTGATGCTTGCTATGGTGAAGGTGATGCTTGCTATGGTGAAGGTGATGCTTGCAATGGTGAATGTGATGCTTGCTATGGTGAAGGTGATGCTTGCTATGGTGAAGGTGATGCTTGCTATGGTGAAGGTGATGCTTTCTATGGTGAAGGCGATGCTTGCTTTGGTGAAGGTGATGCTTGCTATGGTGGAGGTGATGTTTGCTATGGTGAAGGTGATGCTTGCTATGGTGAAGGTGATGCTTGCTATGGTGAAGGTGATGCTTGCTATGGTGAAGGCGATGCTTGGTATGGTTTAGGTGATGCTTGCTATGGTGAAGGTGATGCTTGCTATGGTGAAGGTGATGCTTGGTATGGTGAAGGTGATGCTTGGTATGGTGAAGGTGATGCTTGGTATGGTGAAGGTGATGCTTGGTATGGTGAAGGTGATGCTTGGCATGGTGACGGTGATGCTTGGTATGGTGAAGGTGATGCTTGGTATGGTGAAGGTGATGCTTGATATGGTGAAGGTGATGCTTGGTATGGTGAAGGTGATGCTTGGTATGGTGAAGGTGATGCTTGGTATGGTGAAGGTGATACTTGGTATGGTGAAGGTGATACTTGGTATGGCGATGCTTGGTATGGTGAAGGTGATACTTGGTATGGTGAAGGTGATGCTTGGTATGTTGAAGGTGATGCTTGGTATGGAAGGTGATGCTTGCTATGGTGAAGGTGATTCTTGGTATGGAAGGTGATGCTTGCTATGGTGAAGGTGATGCTTGGTATGGTGAAGGTGATGCTTGCTATGGTGAAGGTGATGCTTAGTATGGTGAAGGTGATGCTTGGTATGGTGAAGGTGATGCTTGGTATGGTGAAGGTGATGCTTGGTATGGTGAAGGTGATGCTTGCTATGGTGAAGGTGATGCTTGGTATGGTGAAGGTAATGCTTGGTATGGTGAAGGTGATGCTTGGTATGGTGAAGGTGAATCTTGGTATGGTGAAGGTGATGCTTGGTATGGTGAAGGTGATGCTTGGTATGGTGAAGGTGATGCTTGGTATGGTGAAGGTGATGCTTGGTATGGTGAAGGTGATGCTTGGTATGGTGAAGGTGATGCTTGGTATGGTGAAGGTGATGCTTGGTATGGTGAAGGTGATGCTTGGTATGGTGAAGGTGATGCTTGCTATGGTGGAGGTGATGCTTGCTATGGTGTAGGTGATGCTTGGTATGGTGAAGGTGATGCTTGCTATGGTGAAGGTGATGCTTGGTATGGTGGAGGTGATGCTTGGTATGGTGAAGGTGATGCTTGCTATGGTGGAGGTGATGCTTGCTATGGTGAAGGTGATGCTTGCTATGGTGGAGGTGATGCTTGCTACGGTGAAGGTGATGCTGGCTACGGTGAAGGTGATGCTTGCTATGGTGGAGGTGATGCTTGCTATGGTGGAGGTGATGCTTGCTATGGTGGAGGTGATGCTTGCTATGGTGAAGGTGATGCTTGGTATGGTGAAGGTGATGCTTGGTATGGTGAAGGTGATGCTTGGTATGGTGAAGGTGATGCTTGGTATGGTGAAGGTGATGCTTGGTATGGTGAAGGTGATGCTTGGTATGGTGAAGGTGATGCTTGGTATGGTGAAGGTGATGCTTGGTATGTTGAAGGTGATGCTTGGTATGGTGAAGGTGACGCTTGGTATGGTGAAGGTGACACTTGGTATGGTGAAGGTGATACTTGGTATGGTGAAGGTGATACTTGGTATGGTGAAGGTGATACTTGGTATGGTGAAGGTGATACTTGGTATGGTGAAGGTGATACTTCGTATGGTGAAGGTGATACTTGGTATGGTGAAGGTGATACTTGGTACGGTGAAGGTGATACTTGGTACGGTGAAGGTGATACTTGGTACGGTGAAGGTGATACTTGGTACGGTGAAGGTGATACTTGGTACGGTGAAGGTGATGCTTGGTACGGTGAAGGTGATGCTTGGTACGGTGAAGGTGATGCTTGGTACGGTGAAGGTGATGCTTGCTATGGTGAAAGTGATGCTTGGTATGGTGAAGGTGATGCTTGCTATGGTGAAGGTGATGCTTGCTATGGTGAAGGTGATGCTTGGTATGGTGAAGGTGATGCTTGCTATGGTGAAGGTGATGCTTGGTATGGAAGGTGATGCTTGCTATGGTGAAGGTGATGCTTGCTATGGTGAAGGTGATGCTTGCTATGGTGAAGGTGATGCTTGCTATGGTGAAGGTGATGCTTGGTATGGTGAAGGTGATGCTTGGTATGGTGAAGGTGATTCTTGGTATGGTGAAGGTGATGCTTGGTATGGTGAAGGTGATGCTTGGTATGTTGAAGGTGATGCTTGGCATGGTGAAGGTGACGCTTGGTATGGTGAAGGTGACACTTGGTATGGTGAAGGTGATACTTGGTATGGTGAAGGTGATACTTGGTATGGTGAAGGTGATACTTGGTATGGTGAAGGTGATACTTGGTATGATGAAGGTGATACTTGGTACAGTGAAGGTGATACTTGGTACAGTGAAGGTGATACTTGGTACGGTGAAGGTGATACTTGGTACGGTGAAGGTGATACTTGGTGCGGTGAAGGTGATACTTGGTACGGTGAAGGTGATGCTTGGTACGGTGAAGGTGATGCTTGGTACGGTGAAGGTGATGCTTGCTATGGTGAAGGTGATGCTTGCTATGGTGAAAGTGATGCTTGGGATGGTGAAGGTGATGCTTGCTATGGTGAAGGTGATGCTTGCTATGGTGAAGGTGATGCTTGGTATGGTGAAGTTGATGCTTGCTATGGTGAAGGTTATGCTTGGTATGGAAGGTGATGCTTGCTATGGTGAAGGTGATGCTTTCTATGGTGAAGGTGATGCTTGCTATGGTGAAGGTGATGCTTGCTATGGTGAAGGTGATGCTTGGTATGGTGAAGGTGATGCTTGGTATGGTGAAGGTGATGCTTGGTATGGTGAAGGTGATGCTTGGTATGGTGAAGGTGATGCTTGGTATGGTGAAGGTGATGCTTGGTATGGTGAAGGTGATGCTTGGTATGGTGAAGGTGATGCTTGGTATGGTGAAGGTGATGCTTGGTATGGTGAAGGTGATGCTTGGTATGGTGAAGGTGATGCTTGGTATGGTGAAGGTGATGCTTGGTATGGTGAAGGTGATGCTTGGTATGGTGAAGGTGATACTTGGTATGGTGAAGGTGATACTTGGTACGGTGAAGGTGATGCTTGGTATGGTGAAGGTGATGCTTGGTACGGTGAAGGTGATGCTTGGTACGGTGAAGGTGATGCTTGGTATGGTGAAGGTGATGCTTGCTATGGTGAAGGTGATGCTTGCTATGGTGAAGGTGATGCTTGCTATGGTGAAGGTGATGTTTGCTATGGTGGAGGTGATGCTTGCTATGGTGGAGGTGATGCTTGCTATGGTGAAGGTGATGCTTGCTATGGTGAAGGTGATGCTTGCTATGGTGAAGGTGATGCTTGCTATGGTGAAGGTGATGCTTTCTATGGTGAAGGTGATGCTTGCTATGGTGGAGGTGATGCTTGCTATGGTGGAGGTGATGCTTGCTATGGTGGAGGTGATGCTTGCTATGGTGGAGGTGATGCTTGCTATGGTGGAGGTGATGCTTGCTATGGTGAAGGTGATGCTTGCTATGGTGAAGGTGATGCTTGCAATGGTGAATGTGATGCTTGCTATGGTGAAGGTGATGCTTGCTATGGTGAAGGCGATGCTTGCTTTGGTGAAGGTGATGCTTGCTATGGTGGAGGTGATGTTTGCTATGGTGAAGGTGATGCTTGCTATGGTGAAGGTGATGCTTGCTATGGTGAAGGCGATGCTTGCTATGGTGAAGGCGATGCTTGGTATGGTTTAGGTGATGCTTGCTATGGTGAAGGTGATGCTTGCTATGGTGAAGGTGATGCTTGGTATGGTGAAGGTGATGCTTGGTATGGTGAAGGTGATGCTTGGTATGGTGAAGGTGATGCTTGGTATGGTGAAGGTGATGCTTGGTATGGTGACGGTGATGCTTGGTATGGTGAATGTGATGCTTGGTATGGTGAAGGTGATGCTTGGTATGGTGAAGGTGATGCTTGGTATGGTGAAGGTGATGCTTGGTATGGTGAAGGTGATGCTTGGTATGGTGAAGGTGATACTTGGTATGGTGAAGGTGATACTTGGTATGGTGAATGTGATGCTTGGTATGGTGAAGGTGATGCTTGGTATGGTGAAGGTGATACTTGGTATGGTGAAGGTGATGCTTGGTATGTTGAAGGTGATGCTTGGTATGGAAGGTGATGCTTGCTATGGTGAAGGTGATGCTTGCTATGGTGAAGGTGATGCTTGGTATGGTGAAGGTGATTCTTGTTATGGAAGGTGATGCTTGCTATGGTGAAGGTGATGCTTGCTATGGTGAAGGTGATGCTTGCTATGGTGAAGGTGATGCTTGCTATGGTGAAGGTGATGCTTGGTATGGTGAAGGTGATGCTTGGTATGGTGAAGGTGATGCTTAGTATGGTGAAGGTGATGCTTGGTATGGTGAAGGTGATGCTTGCTATGGTGAAGGTGATGCTTGCTATGGTGAAGGTGATGCTTGCTATGGTGAAGGTGATGCTTGGTATGGTGAAGGTGATGCTTGGTATGGTGAAGGTGATGCTTAGTATGGTGAAGGTGATGCTTGGTATGGTGAAGGTGATGCTTGGTATGGTGAAGGTGATGCTTGGTATGGTGAAGGTGATGCTTGCTATGGTGAAGGTGATGCTTGGTATGGTGAAGGTAATGCTTGGTATGGTGAAGGTGATGCTTGGTATGGTGAAGGTGAATCTTGGTATGGTGAAGGTGATGCTTGGTATGGTGAAGGTGATGCTTGGTATGGTGAAGGTGATGCTTGGTATGGTGAAGGTGATGCTTGGTATGGTGAAGGTGATGCTTGGTATGGTGAAGGTGATGCTTGGTATGGTGAAGGTGATGCTTGGTATGGTGAAGGTGATGCTTGGTATGGTGAAGTTGATGCTTGGTATGGTGAAGGTGATGCTTGCTATGGTGGAGGTGATGCTTGCTATGGTGAAGGTGATGCTTGCTATGGTGAAGGTGATGCTTGGTATGGTGAAGGTGATGCTTGGTATGGTGAAGGTGATGCTTGCTATGGTGGAGGTGATGCTTGCTATGGTGAAGGTGATGCTTGCTATGGTGGAGGTGATGCTTGCTATGGTGAAGGTGATGCTTGCTATGGTGAAGGTGATGCTTGCTATGGTGGAGGTGATGCTTGCTATGGTGGAGGTGATGCTTGCTATGGTGGAGGTGATGCTTGCTATGGTGAAGGTGATGCTTGCTATGGTGAAGGTGATGCTTGCTATGGTGAAGGTGATGCTTGCTATGGTGAAGGTGATGCTTGGTATGGTGAAGGTGATGCTTGGTATGTTGAAGGTGATGCTTGGTATGGTGAAGGTGACGCTTGGTATGGTGAAGGTGACACTTGGTATGGTGAAGGTGATACTTGGTATGGTGAAGGTGATACTTGGTATGGTGAAGGTGATACTTGGTATGGTGAAGGTGATACTTGGTATGGTGAAGGTGATACTTCGTATGGTGAAGGTGATACTTGGTATGGTGAAGGTGATACTTGGTACGGTGAAGGTGATACTTGGTACGGTGAAGGTGATACTTGGTACGGTGAAGGTGATACTTGGTACGGTGAAGGTGATACTTGGTACGGTGAAGGTGATGCTTGGTACGGTGAAGGTGATGCTTGGTACGGTGAAGGTGATGCTTGGTACGGTGAAGGTGATGCTTGCTATGGTGAAAGTGATGCTTGGTATGGTGAAGGTGATGCTTGCTATGGTGAAGGTGATGCTTGCTATGGTGAAGGTGATGCTTGGTATGGTGAAGGTGATGCTTGCTATGGTGAAGGTGATGCTTGGTATGGAAGGTGATGCTTGCTATGGTGAAGGTGATGCTTGCTATGGTGAAGGTGATGCTTGCTATGGTGAAGGTGATGCTTGCTATGGTGAAGGTGATGCTTGGTATGGTGAAGGTGATGCTTGGTATGGTGAAGGTGATTCTTGGTATGGTGAAGGTGATGCTTGGTATGGTGAAGGTGATGCTTGGTATGTTGAAGGTGATGCTTGGCATGGTGAAGGTGACGCTTGGTATAGTGAAGGTGACACTTGGTATGGTGAAGGTGATACTTGGTATGGTGAAGGTGATACTTGGTATGGTGAAGGTGATACTTGGTATGGTGAAGGTGATACTTGGTATGATGAAGGTGATACTTGGTACGGTGAAGGTGATACTTGGTACGGTGAAGGTGATACTTGGTGCGGTGAAGGTGATACTTGGTACGGTGAAGGTGATGCTTGGTACGGTGAAGGTGATGCTTGGTACGGTGAAGGTGATGCTTGCTATGGTGAAGGTGATGCTTGCTATGGTGAAAGTGATGCTTGGGATGGTGAAGGTGATGCTTGCTATGGTGAAGGTGATGCTTGCTATGGTGAAGGTGATGCTTGGTATGGTGAAGTTGATGCTTGCTATGGTGAAGGTTATGCTTGGTATGGAAGGTGATGCTTGCTATGGTGAAGGTGATGCTTTCTATGGTGAAGGTGATGCTTGCTATGGTGAAGGTGATGCTTGCTATGGTGAAGGTGATGCTTGGTATGGTGAAGGTGATGCTTGGTATGGTGAAGGTGATGCTTGGTATGGTGAAGGTGATGCTTGGTATGGTGAAGCTGATGCTTGGTATGGTGAAGGTGATGCTTGGTATGGTGAAGGTGATGCTTGGTATGGTGAAGGTGATGCTTGGTATGGTGAAGGTGATGCTTGGTATGGTGAAGGTGATGCTTGGTATGGTGAAGGTGATGCTTGGTATGGTGAAGGTGATGCTTGGTATGGTGAAGGTGATGCTTGGTATGGTGAAGGTGATACTTGGTATGGTGAAGGTGATACTTGGTACGGTGAAGGTGATGCTTGGTATGGTGAAGGTGATACTTGGTACGGTGAAGGTGATGCTTGGTACGGTGAAGGTGATGCTTGGTATGGTGAAGGTGATGCTTGCTATGGTGAAGGTGATGCTTGCTATGGTGAAGGTGATGCTTGCTATGGTGAAGGTGATGTTTGCTATGGTGGAGGTGATGCTTGCTATGGTGAAGGTGATGCTTGCTATGGTGAAGGTGATGCTTGCTATGGTGAAGGTGATGCTTGCTATGGTGAAGGTGATGCTTTCTATGGTGAAGGTGATGCTTGCTATGGTGGAGGTGATGCTTGCTATGGTGGAGGTGATGCTTGCTATGGTGGAGGTGATGCTTGCTATGGTGGAGGTGATGCTTGCTATGGTGGAGGTGATGCTTGCTATGGTGGAGGTGATGCTTGCTATGGTGAAGGTGATGCTTGCTATGGTGAAGGTGATGCTTGCAATGGTGAATGTGATGCTTGCTATGGTGAAGGTGATGCTTGCTATGGTGAAGGCGATGCTTGCTTTGGTGAAGGTGATGCTTGCTATGGTGGAGGTGATGTTTGCTATGGTGAAGGTGATGCTTGCTATGGTGAAGGTGATGCTTGCTATGGTGAAGGCGATGCTTGCTATGGTGAAGGCGATGCTTGGTATGGTTTAGGTGATGCTTGCTATGGTGAAGGTGATGCTTGCTATGGTGAAGGTGATGCTTGGTATGGTGAAGGTGATGCTTGGTATGGTGAAGGTGATGCTTGGTATGGTGAAGGTGATGCTTGGTATGGTGAAGGTGATGCTTGGTATGGTGACGGTGATGCTTGGTATGGTGAATGTGATGCTTGGTATGGTGAAGGTGATGCTTGGTATGGTGAAGGTGATGCTTGGTATGGTGAAGGTGATGCTAGGTATGGTGAAGGTGATGCTTGGTATGGTGAAGGTGATACTTGGTATGGTGAAGGTGATACTTGGTATGGTGAATGTGATGCTTGGTATGGTGAAGGTGATGCTTGGTATGGTGAAGGTGATACTTGGTATGGTGAAGGTGATGCTTGGTATGTTGAAGGTGATGCTTGGTATGGAAGGTGATGCTTGCTATGGTGAAGGTGATGCTTGCTATGGTGAAGGTGATGCTTGGTATGGTGAAGGTGATTCTTGTTATGGAAGGTGATGCTTGCTATGGTGAAGGTGATGCTTGCTATGGTGAAGGTGATGCTTGCTATGGTGAAGGTGATGCTTGCTATGGTGAAGGTGATGCTTGGTATGGTGAAGGTGATGCTTGGTATGGTGAAGGTGATGCTTAGTATGGTGAAGGTGATGCTTGGTATGGTGAAGGTGATGCTTGCTATGGTGAAGGTGATGCTTGCTATGGTGAAGGTGATGCTTGGTATGGTGAAGGTGATGCTTGGTATGGTGAAGGTGATGCTTAGTATGGTGAAGGTGATGCTTGGTATGGTGAAGGTGATGCTTGGTATGGTGAAGGTGATGCTTGGTATGGTGAAGGTGATGCTTGCTATGGTGAAGGTGATGCTTGGTATGGTGAAGGTAATGCTTGGTATGGTGAAGGTGATGCTTGGTATGGTGAAGGTGAATCTTGGTATGGTGAAGGTGATGCTTGGTATGGTGAAGGTGATGCTTGGTATGGTGAAGGTGATGCTTGGTATGGTGAAGGTGATGCTTGGTATGGTGAAGGTGATGCTTGGTATGGTGAAGGTGATGCTTGGTATGGTGAAGGTGATGCTTGGTATGGTGAAGGTGATGCTTGGTATGGTGAAGGTGATGCTTGGTATGGTGAAGGTGATGCTTGCTATGGTGGAGGTGATGCTTGCTATGGTGAAGGTGATGCTTGGTATGGTGAAGGTGATGCTTGCTATGGTGAAGGTGATGCTTGGTATGGTGAAGGTGATGCTTGGTATGGTGAAGGTGATGCTTGCTATGGTGGAGGTGATGCTTGCTATGGTGAAGGTGATGCTTGCTATGGTGGAGGTGATGCTTGCTATGGTGAAGGTGATGCTTGCTATGGTGAAGGTGATGCTTGCTATGGTGGAGGTGATGCTTGCTATGGTGGAGGTGATGCTTGCTATGGTGGAGGTGATGCTTGCTATGGTGAAGGTGATGCTTGCTATGGTGAAGGTGATGCTTGCTATGGTGAAGGTGATGCTTGCTATGGTGAAGGTGATGCTTGCTTTGGTGAAGGTGATGCTTGCTATGGTGGAGGTGATGCTTGCTATGGTGAAGGTGATGCTTGCTATGGTGAATGTGATGCCTGCTATGGTGAAGGTGGTGCTTGGTATGGTGAAGGTGATGCTTGCTATGGTGAAGGTGATGCTTGGTATGGTGAAAGTGATGCTTGGTATGGTGAAGGTGATGCTTGGTATGGTGAAGGTGATGCTTGGTATGTTGAAGGTGATGCTTGGTACGGTGAAGGTGATATTGGTACGGTGAAGGTGATGCTTGGTACGGTGAAGGTGATGGTTGGTATGGTGAAGGTGATGCTTGGTAAGGTGAAGGTGATGCTTGGTATGGTGGAGGTGATGCTTGCTATGGTGAAGGTGATGCTTGCTATGGTGAAGGTGATGCTTGCTATGGTGAAGGTGATGCTTGCTATGGTGAAGGTGATGCTTGCTATGGTGAAGGTGATGCTTGCTATGGTGGAGGTGATGCTTGCTATGGTGGAGGTGATGCTTGCTATGGTGAAGGTGATGCTTGCTATGGTGAAGGTGATGCTTGCTATGGTGAAGGTGATGCTTTCTATGGTGAAGGTGATGCTTGCTATGGTGGAGGTGATGCTTGCTATGGTGGAGGTGATGCTTGCTATGGTGGAGGTGATGCTTGCTATGGTGGAGGTGATGCTTGCTATGGTGGAGGGGATGCTTGCTATGGTGGAGGTGATGCTTGCTATGGTGGAGGTGATGCTTGCTATGGTGAAGGTGATGCTTGCTATGGTGAAGGTGATGCTTGCAATGGTGAATGTGATGCTTGCTTTGGTGAAGGTGATGCTTGCTATGGTGAAGGCGATGCTTGCTTTGGTGAAGGTGATGCTTGCTATGGTGGAGGTGATGCTTGCTATGGTGAAGGTGATGCTTGCTAAGGTGAAGGTGATGCTTGCTATGGTGAAGGTGATGCTTGCTATGGTGAAGGCGATGCTTGGTATGGTTTAGGTGATGCTTGCTATGGTGAAGGTGATGCTTGCTATGGTGAAGGTGATGCTTGCTATGATGAAGGTGATGCTTGGTATGGTGAAGGTGATGCTTGGTATGGTGAAGGTGATGCTTGGTATGGTGAAGGTGATGCTTGGTATGGTGAAGGTGATGCTTGGTATGGTGAAGGTGATGCTTGGTATGGTGAAGGTGATGCTTGGTATGGTGACGGTGATGCTTGGTATGGTGAAGGTGATGCTTGGTATGGTGAAGGTGAATCTTGGTATGGTGAAGGTGATGCTTGGTATGGTGAAGGTGATGCTTGGTATGGTGAAGGTGATGCTTGGTATGGTGAAGGTGATGCTTGGTATGGTGAAGGTGATGCTTGGTATGGTGAAGGTGATGCTTGGTATGGTGAAGGTGATGCTTGGTATGGTGAAGGTGATGCTTGGTATGGTGAAGGTGATGCTTGGTATGGTGAAGGTGATGCTTTTTATGGTGAAGGTGATGCTTGGTATGGTGAAGGTGATGCTTGGTATGGTGAAGGTGATGCTTGGTATGGTGAAGGTGATGCTTGGTATGGTGAAGGTGATGCTTGGTATGGTGAAGGTGATGCTTGGTATGGTGAAGGTGATGCTTGGTATAGTGAAGGTGATGCTTGGTATGGTGAAGGTGATGCTTGCTATGGTGGAGGTGATGCTTGCTATGGTGAAGGTGATGCTTGGTATGGTGAAGGTGATGCTTGCTATGGTGAAGGTGATGCTTGGTATGGTGAAGGTGATGCTTGCTATGGTGGAGGTGATGCTTGCTATGGTGAAGGTGATGCTTGCTATGGTGAAGGTGATGCTTGCTATGGTGAAGGTGATGCTTGCTATGGTGAAGGTGATGCTTGCTATGGTGGAGGTGATGCTTGCTATGGTGGAAGTGATGCTTGCTATGGTGGAGGTGATGCTTGCTATGGTGGAGGTGATGCTTGCTATGGTGGAGGTGATGCTTGCTATGGTGAAGGTGATGCTTGCTATGGTGAAGGTGATGCTTGCTATGGTGAAGGTGATGCTTGCTATGGTGAAGGTGATGCTTGCTTTGGTGAAGGTGATGCTTGCTATGGTGGAGGTGATGCTTGCTATGGTGAAGGTGATGCTTGCTATGGTGAAGGTGATGCTTGCTATGGTGAATGTGATGCTTGCTATGGTGAAGGTGGTGCTTGGTATGGTGAAGGTGATGCTTGCTATGGTGAAGGTGATGCTTGGTATGGTGAAGGTGATGCTTGGTATGGTGAAGGTGATGCTTGGTATGGTGAAGGTGATGCTTGGTATGTTGAAGGTGATGCTTGGTATGGTGAAGGTGATGCTTGGTATGGTGAAGGCGATGCTTGGTATGGTGAAGGTGTTGCTTGGTATGGTGAAGGTGTTGCTTGGTATGGGGAAGGTGATGCTTGGCATGGTGAAGGTGTTGCTTGGTATGGTGAAGGTGATGCTTGGTATGGTGAAGGTGATGCTTGGTATGGTGAAGGTGATGCTTTTTATGGTGAAGGTGATGCTTGGTATGGTGAAGGTGATGCTTGGTATGGTGAAGGTGATGCTTGGTATGGTGAAGGTGATGCTTGGTATGGTGAAGGTGATGCTTGGTATGGTGAAGGTGATGCTTGGTATGGTGAAGGTGATGCTTGGTATGGTGAAGGTGATGCTTGGTATGTTGAAGGTGATGCTTGGTATGGTGAAGGTGACGCTTGGTATGGTGAAGGTGACACTTGGTATGGTGAAGGTGATACTTGGTATGGTGAAGGTGATACTTGGTATGGTGAAGGTGATACTTGGTATGGTGAAGGTGATACTTGGTATGGTGAAGGTGATACTTGGTATGGTGAAGGTGATACTTGGTACGGTGAAGGTGATACTTGGTACGGTGAAGGTGATACTTGGTACGGTGAAGGTGATACTTGGTACGGTCAAGGTGATACTTGGTACGGTGAAGGTGATACTTGGTACGGTGAAGGTGATACTTGGTACGGTGAAGGTGATACTTGGTACGGTGAAGGTGATACTTGGTACGGTGAAGGTGATGCTTGGTACGGTGAAGGTGTTGCTTGGTGCGGTGAAAGTGATGCTTGCTATGGTGAAGGTGATGCTTGCTATGGTGAAAGTGATGCTTGGTATGGTGAAGGTGATGCTTGCTATGGTGAAGGTGATGCTTGCTATGGTGAAGGTGATGCTTGCTATGGTGAAGGTGATGCTTGGTATGGTGAAGGTGATGCTTGCTATGGTGAAAGTGATGCTTCGTATGGAAGGTGATGCTTGCTATGGTGAAGGTGATGCTTGCTATGGTGAAGGTGATGCTTGCTATGGTGAAGGTGATGCTTGCTATGGTGAAGGTGATGCTTGGTATGGTGAAGGTGATGCTTGGTATGGTGAAGGTGATGCTTAGTATGGTGAAGGTGATGCTTGGTATGGTGAAGGTGATGCTTGGTATGGTGAAGGTGATGCTTGGTATGGTGAAGGTGATGCTTGGTATGGTGAAGGTGATGCTTGGTATGGTGAAGGTGATGCTTGGTATGGTGAAGGTGATGCTTGGTATGGTGAAGGTGATGCTTGGTATGGTGGAGGTGATGCTTGCTATGGTGAAGGTGATGCTTGCTATGGTGAAGGTGATGCTTGCTATGGTGAAGGTGATGCTTGCTATGGTGAAGGTGATGCTTGCTATGGTGAAGGTGATGCTTGCTATGGTGGAGGTGATGCTTGCTATGGTGAAGGTGATGCTTGCTATGGTGAAGGTGATGCTTGCTATGGTGAAGGTGATGCTTTCTATGGTGAAGGTGATGCTTGCTATGGTGGAGGTGATGCTTGCTATGGTGGAGGTGATGCTTGCTATGGTGGAGGTGATGCTTGCTATGGTGGAGGTGATGCTTGCTATGGTGGAGGTGATGCTTGCTATGGTGGAGGTGATGCTTGCTATGGTGAAGGTGATGCTTGCTATGGTGAAGGTGATGCTTGCAATGGTGAATGTGATGCTTGCTATGGTGAAGGTGATGCTTGCTATGGTGAAGGTGATGCTTGCTATGGTGAAGGTGATGCTTGCTATGGTGAAGGTGATGCTTGCTTTGGTGAAGGTGATGCTTGCTATGGTGGAGGTGATGCTTGCTATGGTGAAGGTGATGCTTGCTATGGTGAAGGTGATGCTTGCTGTGGTGAAGGTGATGCTTGCTATGGTGAAGGTGATGCTTGCTATGGTGAAGGTGATGTTTGGTATGGTTTAGGTGATGCTTGCTATGGTGAAGGTGATGCTTGCTATGGTGAAGGTGATGCTTGGTATGGTGAAGGTGATGCTAGGTATGATGAAGGTGATGCTTGGTATGGTGAAGGTGATGCTTGGTATGGTGAAGGTGATGCTTGGTATGGTGAAGGTGTTGCTTGGTATGGTGAAGGTGATGCTTGGTATGGTGAAGGTGATGCTTGGTATGGTGAAGGTGATGCTTGCTATGGTGAAGGTGATGCTTTCTATGGTGAAGGTGATGCTTGCTATGGTGGAGGTGATGCTTGCTATGGTGGAGGTGATGCTTGCTATGGTGGAGGTGATGCTTGCTATGGCGGAGGTGATGCTTGCTATGGTGGAGGTGATGCTTGCTATGGTGGAAGTGATGCTTGCTATGGTGGAGGTGATGCTTGCTATGGTGGAGTTGATGCTTGCTATGGTGGAGGTGATGCTTGCTATGGTGGAGGTGATGCTTGCTATGGTGGAGGTGATGCTTGCTATGGTGGAGGTGATGCTTGCTATGGTGAAGGTGATGCTTGCTATGGTGAAGGTGATGCTTGCTATGGTGAAGGTGATGCTTGCTATGGTGAAGGTGATGCTTGCTTTGGTGAAGGTGATGCTTGCTATGGTGGAGGTGATGCTTGCTATGGTGAAGGTGATGCTTGCTATGGTGAAGGTGATGCTTGCTATGTTGAATGTGATGCTTGCTATGGTGAAGGTGGTGCTTGGTATGGTGAAGGTGATGCTTGCTATGGTGAAGGTGATGCTTGGTATGGTGAAGGTGATGCTTGGTATGGTGAAGGTGATGCTTGGTATGGTGAAGGTGATGCTTGGTATGTTGAAGGTGATGCTTGGTATGTTGAAGGTGATGCTTGGTATGGTGAAGGTGATGCTTGGTATGGTGAAGGCGATGCTTGGTATGTTGAAGGTGATGCTTGGTATGGTGAAGGTGACGCTTGGTATGGTGAAGGTGACACTTGGTATGGTGAAGGTGATACTTGGTATGGTGAAGGTGATACTTGGTATGGTGAAGGTGATACTTGGTATGGTGAAGGTGATACTTGGTATGGTGAAGGTGATACTTGGTATGGTGAAGGTGATACTTGGTATGGTGAAGGTGATACTTGGTACGGTGAAGGTGATACTTGGTACGGTGAAGGTGATACTTGGTACGGTGAAGGTGATACTTGGTACGGTGAAGGTGATACTTGGTACGGTGAAGGTGATGCTTGGTACGGTGAAGGTGATGCTTGCTACGGTGAAGGTGATGCTTGCTATGGTGAAGGTGATGCTTGCTATGGTGAAAGTGATGCTTGCTATGGTGAAGGTGATGCTTGCTATGGTGAAGGTGATGCTTGCTATGGTGAAGGTGATGCTTGGTATGGTGAAGGTGATGCTTGCTATGGTGAAGGTGATGCTTGGTATGGAAGGTGATGCTTGCTATGGTGAAGGTGATGCTTGCTATGGTGAAGGTGATGCTTGGTATGGTGAAGGTGATGCTTGGTATGGTGAAGGTGATTCTTGGTATGGTGAAGGTGATGCTTGGTATGGTGAAGGTGATGCTTGGTATGTTGAAGGTGATGCTTGGTATGGTGAAGGTGACGCTTGGTATGGTGAAGGTGACACTTGGTATGGTGAAGGTGATACTTGGTATGGTGAAGGTGATACTTGGTATGGTGAAGGTGATACTTGGTATGATGAAGGTGATACTTGGTACGGTAAAGGTGATACTTGGTACGGTGAAGGTGATACTTGGTACGGTGAAGGTGATACTTGGTACGGTGAAGGTGATACTTGGTACGGTGAAAGTGATGCTTGGTACGGTGAAGGTGATGCTTGGTACGGTGAAGGTGATGCTTCCTATGGTGAAGGTGATGCTTGCTATGGTGAAAGTGATGCTTGGTATGGTGAAGGTGATGCTTGCTATGGTGAAGGTGATGCTTGCTATGGTGAAGGTGATGCTTGGTATGGTGAAGTTGATGCTTGCTATGGTGAAGGTTATGCTTGGTATGGAAGGTGATGCTTGCTATGGTGAAGGTGATGCTTTCTATGGTGAAGGTGATGCTTGCTATGGTGAAGGTGATGCTTGCTATGGTGAAGGTGATGCTTGGTATGGTGAAGGTGATGCTTGGTATGGTGAAGGTGATGCTTAGTATGGTGAAGGTGATGCTTGGTATGGTGAAGCTGATGCTTGGTATGGTGAAGGTGATGCTTGGTATGGTGAAGGTGATGCTTGGTATGGTGAAGGTGATGCTTGGTATGGTGAAGGTGATGCTTGGTATGGTGAAGGTGATGCTTGGTATGGTGAAGGTGATGCTTGGTATGGTGAAGGTGATGCTTGGTATGGTGAAGGTGATGCTTGGTATGGTGAAGGTGATGCTTGGTATGGTGAAGGTGATACTTGGTACGGTGAAGGTGATACTTGGTACGGTGAAGGTGATACTTGGTACGGTGAAGGTGATGCTTGGTACGGTGAAGGTGATGCTTGGTATGGTGAAGGTGATGCTTGGTATGGTGAAGGTGATGCTTGGTATGGTGAAGGTGATGCTTGGTATGGTGGAGGTGATGCTTGCTATGGTGAAGGTGATGCTTGCTATGGTGAAGGTGATGCTTGCTATGGTGAAGGTGATGCTTGCTATGGTGAAGGTGATGCTTGCTATGGTGAAGGTGATGCTTGCTATGGTGGAGGTGATGCTTGCTATGGTGGAGGTGATGCTTGCTATGGTGAAGGTGATGCTTGCTATGGTGAAGGTGATGCTTGCTATGGTGAAGGTGATGCTTGCTATGGTGGAGGTGATGCTTGCTATGGTGAAGGTGATGCTTGCTATGGTGAAGGTGATGCTTGCTATGGTGAAGGTGATGCTTTCTATGGTGAAGGTGATGCTTGCTATGGTGGAGGTGATGCTTGCTATGGTGGAGGTGATGCTTGCTATGGTGGAGGTGATGCTTGCTATGGTGGAGGTGATGCTTGCTATGGTGGAGGTGATGCTTGCTATGGTGAAGGTGATGCTTGCTATGGTGAAGGTGATGCTTGCAATGGTGAAGGTGATGCTTGCTATGGTGAAGGTGATGCTTGCTATGGTGAAGGTGATGCTTGCTATGGTGAAGGTGATGCTTGCTTTGGTGAAGGTGATGCTTGCTATGGTGGAGGTGATGCTTGCTATGGTGAAGG
Source organism: Amblyomma mixtum (assembly GCF_055824585.1). Classification (NCBI taxonomy): domain Eukaryota; kingdom Metazoa; phylum Arthropoda; class Arachnida; order Ixodida; family Ixodidae; genus Amblyomma; species Amblyomma mixtum. The sequence goes on from NC_143014.1 coordinate 321,951,936, forward strand.
TGATGCTTGCTATGGTGAAGGTGATGCTTGCTGTGGTGAAGGTGATGCTTGCTATGGTGAAGGTGATGCTTGCTATGGTGAAGGTGATGTTTGGTATGGTTTAGGTGATGCTTGCTATGGTGAAGGTGATGCTTGCTATGGTGAAGCTGATGCTTGGTATGGTGAAGGTGATGCTAGGTATGATGAAGGTGATGCTTGGTATGGTGAAGGTGATGCTTGGTATGGTGAAGGTGATGCTTGGTATGGTGAAGGTGTTGCTTGGTATGGTGAAGGTGATGCTTGGTATGGTGAAGGTGATGCTTGGTATGGTGAAGGTGATGCTTGCTATGGTGAAGGTGATGCTTTCTATGGTGAAGGTGATGCTTGCTATGGTGGAGGTGATGCTTGCTATGGTGGAGGTGATGCTTGCTATGGTGGAGGTGATGCTTGCTATGGCGGAGGTGATGCTTGCTATGGTGGAGGTGATGCTTGCTATGGTGGAAGTGATGCTTGCTATGGTGGAGGTGATGCTTGCTATGGTGGAGTTGATGCTTGCTATGGTGGAGGTGATGCTTGCTATGGTGGAGGTGATGCTTGCTATGGTGGATGTGATGCTTGCTATGGTGGAGGTGATGCTTGCTATGGTGAAGGTGATGCTTGCTATGGTGAAGGTGATGCTTGCTATGGTGAAGGTGATGCTTGCTATGGTGAAGGTGATGCTTGCTTTGGTGAAGGTGATGCTTGCTATGGTGGAGGTGATGCTTGCTATGGTGAAGGTGATGCTTGCTATGGTGAAGGTGATGCTTGCTATCTTGAATGTGATGCTTGCTATGGTGAAGGTGGTGCTTGGTATGGTGAAGGTGATGCTTGCTATGGTGAAGGTGATGCTTGGTATGGTGAAGGTGATGCTTGGTATGGTGAAGGTGATGCTTGGTATGGTGAAGGTGATGCTTGGTATGTTGAAGGTGATGCTTGGTATGTTGAAGGTGATGCTTGGTATGGTGAAGGTGATGCTTGGTATGGTGAAGGCGATGCTTGGTATGTTGAAGGTGATGCTTGGTATGGTGAAGGTGACGCTTGGTATGGTGAAGGTGACACTTGGTATGGTGAAGGTGATACTTGGTATGGTGAAGGTGATACTTGGTATGGTGAAGGTGATACTTGGTATGGTGAAGGTGATACTTGGTATGGTGAAGGTGATACTTGGTATGGTGAAGGTGATACTTGGTATGGTGAAGGTGATGCTTGGTACGGTGAAGGTGATACTTGGTACGGTGAAGGTGATACTTGGTACGGTGAAGGTGATACTTGGTACGGTGAAGGTGATACTTGGTACGGTGAAGGTGATGCTTGGTACGGTGAAGGTGATGCTTGCTACGGTGAAGGTGATGCTTGCTATGGTGAAGGTGATGCTTGCTATGGTGAAGGTGATGCTTGCTATGGTGAAGGTGATGCTTGCTATGGTGAAGGTGATGCTTGCTATGGTGAAGGTGATGCTTGGTATGGTGAAGGTGATGCTTGCTATGGTGAAGGTGATGCTTGGTATGGAAGGTGATGCTTGCTATGGTGAAGGTGATGCTTGCTATGGTGAAGGTGATGCTTGGTATGGTGAAGGTGATGCTTGGTATGGTGAAGGTGATTCTTGGTATGGTGAAGGTGATGCTTGGTATGGTGAAGGTGATGCTTGGTATGTTGAAGGTGATGCTTGGTATGGTGAAGGTGACGCTTGGTATGGTGAAGGTGACACTTGGTATGGTGAAGGTGATACTTGGTATGGTGAAGGTGATACTTGGTATGGTGAAGGTGATACTTGGTATGGTGAAGGTGATACTTGGTATGATGAAGGTGATACTTGGTACGGTAAAGGTGATACTTGGTACGGTGAAGGTGATACTTGGTACGGTGAAGGTGATACTTGGTACGGTGAAGGTGATACTTGGTACGGTGAAGGTGATGCTTGGTACGGTGAAGGTGATGCTTGGTACGGTGAAGGTGATGCTTCCCATGGTGAAGGTGATGCTTGCTATGGTGAAAGTGATGCTTGGTATGGTGAAGGTGATGCTTGCTATGGTGAAGGTGATGCTTGCTATGGTGAAGGTGATGCTTGGTATGGTGAAGTTGATGCTTGCTATGGTGAAGGTTATGCTTGGTATGGAAGGTGATGCTTGCTATGGTGAAGGTGATGCTTTCTATGGTGAAGGTGATGCTTGCTATGGTGAAGGTGATGCTTGCTATGGTGAAGGTGATGCTTGGTATGGTGAAGGTGATGCTTGGTATGGTGAAGGTGATGCTTAGTATGGTGAAGGTGATGCTTGGTATGGTGAAGCTGATGCTTGGTATGGTGAAGGTGATGCTTGGTATGGTGAAGGTGATGCTTGGTATGGTGAAGGTGATGCTTGGTATGGTGAAGGTGATGCTTGGTATGGTGAAGGTGATGCTTGGTATGGTGAAGGTGATGCTTGGTATGGTGAAGGTGATGCTTGGTATGGTGAAGGTGATGCTTGGTATGGTGAAGGTGATACTTGGTACGGTGAAGGTGATACTTGGTACGGTGAAGGTGATACTTGGTACGGTGAAGGTGATGCTTGGTACAGTGAAGGTGATGCTTGGTATGGTGAAGGTGATGCTTGGTATGGTGAAGGTGATGCTTGGTATGGTGAAGGTGATGCTTGGTATGGTGGAGGTGATGCTTGCTATGGTGAAGGTGATGCTTGCTATGGTGAAGGTGATGCTTGCTATGGTGAAGGTGATGCTTGCTATGGTGAAGGTGATGCTTGCTATGGTGAAGGTGATGCTTGCTATGGTGGAGGTGATGCTTGCTATGGTGGAGGTGATGCTTGCTATGGTGAAGGTGATGCTTGCTATGGTGGAGGTGATGCTTGCTATGGTGGAGGTGATGCTTGCTATGGTGAAGGTGATGCTTGCTATGGTGAAGGTGATGCTTGCTATGGTGAAGGTGATGCTTTCTATGGTGAAGGCGATGCTTGCTTTGGTGAAGGTGATGCTTGCTATGGTGGAGGTGATGTTTGCTATGGTGAAGGTGATGCTTGCTATGGTGAAGGTGATGCTTGCTATGGTGAAGGTGATGCTTGCTATGGTGAAGGCGATGCTTGGGATGGTTTAGGTGATGCTTGCTATGGTGAAGGTGATGCTTGCTATGGTGAAGGTGATGCTTGGTATGGTGAAGGTGATGCTTGGTATGGTGAAGGTGATGCTTGGTATGGTGAAGGTGATGCTTGGTATGGTGAAGGTGATGCTTGGTATGGTGACGGTGATGCTTGGTATGGTGAAGGTGATGCTTGGTATGGTGAAGGTGATGCTTGGTATGGTGAAGGTGATGCTTGGTATGGTGAAGGTGATGCTTGGTATGGTGAAGGTGATGCTTGGTATGGTGAAGGTGATACTTGGTATGGTGAAGGTGATACTTGGTATGGCGATGCTTGGTATGGTGAAGGTGATACTTGGTATGGCGAAGGTGATGCTTGGTATGTTGAAGGTGATGCTTGGTATGGAAGGTGATGCTTGCTATGGTGAAGGTGATTCTTGGTATGGAAGGTGATGCTTGCTATGGTAAAGGTGATAGGTGATGCTTGGTATGGTGAAGGTGATGCTTGGTATGGTGAAGGTGATGCTTGGTATGGTGAAGGTGATGCTTGCTATGGTGAAGGTGATGCTTGGTATGGTGAAGGTAATGCTTGGTATGGTGAAGGTGATGCTTGGTATGGTGAAGGTGAATCTTGGTATGGTGAAGGTGATGCTTGGTATGGTGAAGGTGATGCTTGGTATGGTGAAGGTGATGCTTGGTATGGTGAAGGTGATGCTTGGTATGGTGAAGGTGATGCTTGGTATGGTGAAGGTGATGCTTGGTATGGTGAAGGTGATGCTTGGTATGGTGAAGGTGATGCTTCGTATGGTGAAGGTGATGCTTGGTATGGTGAAGGTGATGCTTGCTATGGTGGAGGTGATGCTTGCTATGGTGTAGGTGATGCTTGGTATGGTGAAGGTGATGCTTGCTATGGTGAAGGTGATGCTTGGTATGGTGGAGGTGATGCTTGGTATGGTGAAGGTGATGCTTGCTATGGTGGAGGTGATGCTTGCTATGGTGAAGGTGATGCTTGCTATGGTGGAGGTGATGCTTGCTATGGTGAAGGTGATGCTGGCTACGGTGAAGGTGATGCTTGCTATGGTGGAGGTGATGCTTGCTATGGTGGAGGTGATGCTTGCTATGGTGGAGGTGATGCTTGCTATGGTGAAGGTGATGCTTGCTATGGTTAAGGTGATGCTTGCTATGGTGAAGGTGATGCTTGCTATGGTGAAGGTGATGCTTGCTATGGTGAAGGTGATGCTTGCTTTGGTGAAGGTGATGCTTGCTATGGTGGAGGTGATGCTTGCTATGGTGAAGGTGATGCTTGCTATGGTGAAGGTGATGCTTGCTATGGTGAATGTGATGCTTGCTATGGTGAAGGTGGTGCTTGGTATGGTGAAGGTGATGCTTGCTATGGTGAAGGTGATGCTTGGTATGGTGAAGGTGATGCTTGCTATGGTGAAGGTGATGCTTGCTATGGTGAAGGTGATGCTTGCTATGGTGAATGTGATGCTTGCTATGGTGAAGGTGGTGCTTGGTATGGTGAAGGTGATGCTTGCTATGGTGAAGGTGATGCTTGGTATGGTGAAGGTGATGCTTGCTATGGTGAAGGTGATGCTTGCAATGGTGAATGTGATGCTTGCTATGGTGAAGGTGATGCTTGCTATGGTGAAGGTGATGCTTGCTATGGTGAAGGTGATGCTTTCTATGGTGAAGGCGATGCTTGCTTTGGTGAAGGTGATGCTTGCTATGGTTGAGGTGATGTTTGCTATGGTGAAGCTGATGCTTGCTATGGTGAAGGTGATGCTTGCTATGGTGAAGGTGATGCTTGCTATGGTGAAGGCGATGCTTGGTATGGTTTAGGTGATGCTTGCTATGGTGAAGGTGATGCTTGCTATGGTGAAGGTGATGCTTGGTATGGTGAAGGTGATACTTGGTACGGTGAAGGTGATACTTGGTACGGTGAAGGTGATGCTTGGTACGGTGAAGGTGATGCTTGGTACGGTGAAGGTGATGCTTGCTATGGTGAAGGTGATGCTTGCTATGGTGAAAGTGATGCTTGGTATGGTGAAGGTGATGCTTGCTATGGTGAAGGTGATGCTTGCTATGGTGAAGGTGATGCTTGGTATGGTGAAGGTGATGCTTGCTATGGTGAAGGTGATGCTTGGTATGGAAGGTGATGCTTGCTATGGTGAAGGTGATGCTTGCTATGGTGAAGGTGATGCTTGCTATGGTGAAGGTGATGCTTGCTATGGTGAAGGTGATGCTTGGTATGGTGAAGGTGATTCTTGGTATGGTGAAGGTGATGCTTGGTATGGTGAAGGTGATGCTTGGTATGTTGAAGGTGATGCTTGGTATGGTGAAGGTGACGCTTGGTATGGTGAAGGTGACACTTGGTATGGTGAAGGTGATACTTGGTATGGTGAAGGTGATACTTGGTATGATGAAGGTGATACTTGGTACGGTGAAGGTGATACTTGGTATGGTGAAGGTGATACTTGGTACGGTGAAGGTGATACTTGGTACGGTGAAGGTGATACTTGGTACGGTGAAGGTGATGCTTGGTACGGTGAAGGTGATGCTTGGTACGGTGAAGGTGATGCTTGCTATGGTGAAGGTGATGCTTGCTATGGTGAAAGTGATGCTTGGTATGGTGAAGGTGATGCTTGCTATGGTGAAGGTGATGCTTGCTATGGTGAAGGTGATGCTTGGTATGGTGAAGGTGATGCTTGGTATGGTGAAGGTGATGCTTGGTATGGTGAAGGTGATGCTTGGTATGGTGACGGTGATGCTTGGTATGGTGAAGGTGATGCTTGGTATGGTGAAGGTGATGCTTGGTATGTTGAAGGTGATGCTTGGTATGGTGGAAGTGATGCTTTCTATGGTGAAGGTGATGCTTGCTATGGTGAAGGTGATGCTTGGTATGGTGAAGGTGATTCTTGGTATGGAAGGTGATGCTTGCTATGGTGAAGGTGATGCTTGCTATGGTGAAGGTGATGCTTGCTATGGTGAAGGTGATGCTTGGTATGGTGAAGGTGATGCTTGCTATGGTGAAGGTGATGCTTAGTATGGTGAAGGTGATGCTTGGTATGGTGAAGGTGATGCTTGGTATGGTGAAGGTGATGCTTGGTATGGTGAAGGTGATGCTTGCTATGGTGAAGGTGATGCTTGGTATGGTGAAGGTAATGCTTGGTATGGTGAAGGTGATGCTTGGTATGGTGAAGGTGAATCTTGGTATGGTGAAGGTGATGCTTGGTATGGTGAAGGTGATGCTTGGTATGGTGAAGGTGATGCTTGGTATGGTGAAGGTGATACTTGGTACGGTGAAGGTGATACTTGGTACGGTGAAGGTGATACTTGGTACGGTGAAGGTGATGCTTGGTACGGTGAAGGTGATGCTTGGTATGGTGAAGGTGATGCTTGGTATGGTGAAGGTGATGCTTGGTATGGTGAAGGTGATGCTTGGTATGGTGGAGGTGATGCTTGCTATGGTGAAGGTGATGCTTGCTATGGTGAAGGTGATGCTTGCTATGGTGAAGGTGATGCTTGCTATGGTGAAGGTGATGCTTGCTATGGTGAAGGTGATGCTTGCTATGGTGCAGGTGATGCTTGCTATGGTGGAGGTGATGCTTGCTATGGTGAAGGTGATGCTTGCTATGGTGAAGGTGATGCTTGCTATGGTGAAGGTGATGCTTGCTATGGTGGAGGTGATGCTTGCTATGGTGAAGGTGATGCTTGCTATGGTGAAGGTGATGCTTGCTATGGTGAAGGTGATGCTTTCTATGGTGAAGGTGATGCTTGCTATGGTGGAGGTGATGCTTGCTATGGTGGAGGTGATGCTTGCTATGGTGGAGGTGATGCTTGCTATGGTGGAGGTGATGCTTGCTATGGTGGAGGTGATGCTTGCTATGGTGGAGGTGATGCTTGCTATGGTGAAGGTGATGCTTGCTATGGTGAAGGTGATGCTTGCAATGGTGAATGTGATGCTTGCTATGGTGAAGGTGATGCTTGCTATGGTGAAGGTGATGCTTGCTATGGTGAAGGTGATGCTTGCTATGGTGAAGGTGATGCTTGCTTTGGTGAAGGTGATGCTTGCTATGGTGGAGGTGATGCTTGCTATGGTGAAGGTGATGCTTGCTATGGTGAAGGTGATGCTTGCTGTGGTGAAGGTGATGCTTGCTATGGTGAAGGTGATGCTTGCTATGGTGAAGGTGATGTTTGGTATGGTTTAGGTGATGCTTGCTATGGTGAAGGTGATGCTTGCTATGGTGAAGGTGATGCTTGGTATGGTGAAGGTGATGCTAGGTATGATGAAGGTGATGCTTGGTATGGTGAAGGTGATGCTTGGTATGGTGAAGGTGATGCTTGGTATGGTGAAGGTGTTGCTTGGTATGGTGAAGGTGATGCTTGGTATGGTGAAGGTGATGCTTGGTATGGTGAAGGTGATGCTTGCTATGGTGAAGGTGATGCTTTCTATGGTGAAGGTGATGCTTGCTATGGTGGAGGTGATGCTTGCTATGGTGGAGGTGATGCTTGCTATGGTGGAGGTGATGCTTGCTATGGCGGAGGTGATGCTTGCTATGGTGGAGGTGATGCTTGCTATGGTGGAAGTGATGCTTGCTATGGTGGAGGTGATGCTTGCTATGGTGTTGATGCTTGCTATGGTGGAGGTGATGCTTGCTATGGTGGAGGTGATGCTTGCTATGGTGGAGGTGATGCTTGCTATGGTGGAGGTGATGCTTGCTATGGTGAAGGTGATGCTTGCTATGGTGAAGGTGATGCTTGCTATGGTGAAGGTGATGCTTGCTATGGTGAAGGTGATGCTTGCTTTGGTGAAGGTGATGCTTGCTATGGTGGAGGTGATGCTTGCTATGGTGAAGGTGATGCTTGCTATGGTGAAGGTGATGCTTGCTATCTTGAATGTGATGCTTGCTATGGTGAAGGTGGTGCTTGGTATGGTGAAGGTGATGCTTGCTATGGTGAAGGTGATGCTTGGTATGGTGAAGGTGATGCTTGGTATGGTGAAGGTGATGCTTGGTATGGTGAAGGTGATGCTTGGTATGTTGAAGGTGATGCTTGGTATGTTGAAGGTGATGCTTGGTATGGTGAAGGTGATGCTTGGTATGGTGAAGGCGATGCTTGGTATGTTGAAGGTGATGCTTGGTATGGTGAAGGTGACGCTTGGTATGGTGAAGGTGACACTTGGTATGGTGAAGGTGATACTTGGTATGGTGAAGGTGATACTTGGTATGGTGAAGGTGATACTTGGTATGGTGGAGGTGATACTTGGTATGGTGAAGGTGATACTTGGTATGGTGAAGGTGATACTTGGTATGGTGAAGGTGATACTTGGTACGGTGAAGGTGATACTTGGTACGGTGAAGGTGATACTTGGTACGGTGAAGGTGATACTTGGTACGGTGAAGGTGATACTTGGTACGGTGAAGGTGATGCTTGGTACGGTGAAGGTGATGCTTGCTACGGTGAAGGTGATGCTTGCTATGGTGAAGGTGATGCTTGCTATGGTGAAAGTGATGCTTGCTATGGTAAAGGTGATGCTTGCTATGGTGAAGGTGATGCTTGCTATGGTGAAGGTGATGCTTGGTATGGTGAAGGTGATGCTTGCTATGGTGAAGGTGATGCTTGGTATGGAAGGTGATGCTTGCTATGGTGAAGGTGATGCTTGCTATGGTGAAGGTGATGCTTGGTATGGTGAAGGTGATGCTTGGTATGGTGAAGGTGATTCTTGGTATGGTGAAGGTGATGCTTGGTATGGTGAAGGTGATGCTTGGTATGTTGAAGGTGATGCTTGGTATGGTGAAGGTGACGCTTGGTATGGTGAAGGTGACACTTGGTATGGTGAAGGTGATACTTGGTATGGTGAAGGTGATACTTGGTATGGTGAAGGTGATACTTGGTATGGTGAAGGTGATACTTGGTATGATGAAGGTGATACTTGGTACGGTAAAGGTGATACTTGGTACGGTGAAGGTGATACTTGGTACGGTGAAGGTGATACTTGGTACGGTGAAGGTGATACTTGGTACGGTGAAGGTGATGCTTGGTACGGTGAAGGTGATGCTTGGTACGGTGAAGGTGATGCTTCCTATGGTGAAGGTGATGCTTGCTATGGTGAAAGTGATGCTTGGTATGGTGAAGGTGATGCTTGCTATGGTGAAGGTGATGCTTGCTATGGTGAAGGTGATGCTTGGTATGGTGAAGTTGATGCTTGCTATGGTGAAGGTTATGCTTGGTATGGAAGGTGATGCTTGCTATGGTGAAGGTGATGCTTTCTATGGTGAAGGTGATGCTTGCTATGGTGAAGGTGATGCTTGCTATGGTGAAGGTGATGCTTGGTATGGTGAAGGTGATGCTTGGTATGGTGAAGGTGATGCTTAGTATGGTGAAGGTGATGCTTGGTATGGTGAAGGTGATGCTTGCTATGGTGAAGGTGATGCTTGGTATGGAAGGTGATGCTTGCTATGGTGAAGGTGATGCTTGCTATGGTGAAGGTGATGCTTGCTATGGTGAAGGTGATGCTTGCTATGGTGAAGGTGATGCTTGGTATGGTGAAGGTGATTCTTGGTATGGTGAAGGTGATGCTTGGTATGGTGAAGGTGATGCTTGGTATGTTGAAGGTGATGCTTGGTATGGTGAAGGTGACGCTTGGTATGGTGAAGGTGACACTTGGTATGGTGAAGGTGATACTTGGTATGGTGAAGGTGATACTTGGTATGATGAAGGTGATACTTGGTACGGTGAAGGTGATACTTGGTATGGTGAAGGTGATACTTGGTACGGTGAAGGTGATACTTGGTACGGTGAAGGTGATACTTGGTACGGTGAAGGTGATGCTTGGTACGGTGAAGGTGATGCTTGGTACGGTGAAGGTGATGCTTGCTATGGTGAAGGTGATGCTTGCTATGGTGAAAGTGATGCTTGGTATGGTGAAGGTGATGCTTGCTATGGTGAAGGTGATGCTTGCTATGGTGAAGGTGATGCTTGGTATGGTGAAGGTGATGCTTGGTATGGTGAAGGTGATGCTTGGTATGGTGAAGGTGATGCTTGGTATGGTGACGGTGATGCTTGGTATGGTGAAGGTGATGCTTGGTATGGTGAAGGTGATGCTTGGTATGTTGAAGGTGATGCTTGGTATGGTGGAGGTGATGCTTTCTATGGTGAAGGTGATGCTTGGTATGGTGAAGGTGATTCTTGGTATGGAAGGTGATGCTTGCTATGGTGAAGGTGATGCTTGCTATGGTGAAGGTGATGCTTGCTATGGTGAAGGTGATGCTTGGTATGGTGAAGGTGATGCTTGCTATGGTGAAGGTGATGCTTAGTATGGTGAAGGTGATGCTTGGTATGGTGAAGGTGATGCTTGGTATGGTGAAGGTGATGCTTGGTATGGTGAAGGTGATGCTTGCTATGGTGAAGGTGATGCTTGGTATGGTGAAGGTAATGCTTGGTATGGTGAAGGTGATGCTTGGTATGGTGAAGGTGAATCTTGGTATGGTGAAGGTGATGCTTGGTATGGTGAAGGTGATGCTTGGTATGGTGAAGGTGATGCTTGGTATGGTGAAGGTGATACTTGGTACGGTGAAGGTGATACTTGGTACGGTGAAGGTGATACTTGGTACGGTGAAGGTGATGCTTGGTACGGTGAAGGTGATGCTTGGTATGGTGAAGGTGATGCTTTGTATGGTGAAGGTGATGCTTGGTATGGTGAAGGTGATGCTTGGTATGGTGGAGGTGATGCTTGCTATGGTGAAGGTGATGCTTGCTATGGTGAAGGTGATGCTTGCTATGGTGAAGGTGATGCTTGCTATGGTGAAGGTGATGCTTGCTATGGTGAAGGTGATGCTTGCTATGGTGCAGGTGATGCTTGCTATGGTGGAGGTGATGCTTGCTATGGTGAAGGTGATGCTTGCTATGGTGAAGGTGATGCTTGCTATGGTGAAGGTGATGCTTGCTATGGTGGAGGTGATGCTTGCTATGGTGAAGGTGATGCTTGCTATGGTGAAGGTGATGCTTGCTATGGTGAAGGTGATGCTTTCTATGGTGAAGGTGATGCTTGCTATGGTGGAGGTGATGCTTGCTATGGTGGAGGTGATGCTTGCTATGGTGGAGGTGATGCTTGCTATGGTGGAGGTGATGCTTGCTATGGTGGAGGTGATGCTTGCTATGGTGGAGGTGATGCTTGCTATGGTGAAGGTGATGCTTGCTATGGTGAAGGTGATGCTTGCAATGGTGAATGTGATGCTTGCTATGGTGAAGGTGATGCTTGCTATGGTGAAGGTGATGCTTGCTATGGTGAAGGTGATGCTTGCTATGGTGAAGGTGATGCTTGCTTTGGTGAAGGTGATGCTTGCTATGGTGGAGGTGATGCTTGCTATGGTGAAGGTGATGCTTGCTATGGTGAAGGTGATGCTTGCTGTGGTGAAGGTGATGCTTGCTATGGTGAAGGTGATGCTTGCTATGGTGAAGGTGATGTTTGGTATGGTTTAGGTGATGCTTGCTATGGTGAAGGTGATGCTTGCTATGGTGAAGGTGATGCTTGGTATGGTGAAGGTGATGCTAGGTATGATGAAGGTGATGCTTGGTATGGTGAAGGTGATGCTTGGTATGGTGAAGGTGATGCTTGGTATGGTGAAGGTGTTGCTTGGTATGGTGAAGGTGATGCTTGGTATGGTGAAGGTGATGCTTGGTATGGTGAAGGTGATGCTTGCTATGGTGAAGGTGATGCTTTCTATGGTGAAGGTGATGCTTGCTATGGTGGAGGTGATGCTTGCTATGGTGGAGGTGATGCTTGCTATGGTGGAGGTGATGCTTGCTATGGCGGAGGTGATGCTTGCTATGGTGGAGGTGATGCTTGCTATGGTGGAAGTGATGCTTGCTATGGTGGAGGTGATGCTTGCTATGGTGTTGATGCTTGCTATGGTGGAGGTGATGCTTGCTATGGTGGAGGTGATGCTTGCTATGGTGGAGGTGATGCTTGCTATGGTGGAGGTGATGCTTGCTATGGTGAAGGTGATGCTTGCTATGGTGAAGGTGATGCTTGCTATGGTGAAGGTGATGCTTGCTATGGTGAAGGTGATGCTTGCTTTGGTGAAGGTGATGCTTGCTATGGTGGAGGTGATGCTTGCTATGGTGAAGGTGATGCTTGCTATGGTGAAGGTGATGCTTGCTATCTTGAATGTGATGCTTGCTATGGTGAAGGTGGTGCTTGGTATGGTGAAGGTGATGCTTGCTATGGTGAAGGTGATGCTTGGTATGGTGAAGGTGATGCTTGGTATGGTGAAGGTGATGCTTGGTATGGTGAAGGTGATGCTTGGTATGTTGAAGGTGATGCTTGGTATGTTGAAGGTGATGCTTGGTATGGTGAAGGTGATGCTTGGTATGGTGAAGGCGATGCTTGGTATGTTGAAGGTGATGCTTGGTATGGTGAAGGTGACGCTTGGTATGGTGAAGGTGACACTTGGTATGGTGAAGGTGATACTTGGTATGGTGAAGGTGATACTTGGTATGGTGAAGGTGATACTTGGTATGGTGGAGGTGATACTTGGTATGGTGAAGGTGATACTTGGTATGGTGAAGGTGATACTTGGTATGGTGAAGGTGATACTTGGTACGGTGAAGGTGATACTTGGTACGGTGAAGGTGATACTTGGTACGGTGAAGGTGATACTTGGTACGGTGAAGGTGATACTTGGTACGGTGAAGGTGATGCTTGGTACGGTGAAGGTGATGCTTGCTACGGTGAAGGTGATGCTTGCTATGGTGAAGGTGATGCTTGCTATGGTGAAAGTGATGCTTGCTATGGTGAAGGTGATGCTTGCTATGGTGAAGGTGATGCTTGCTATGGTGAAGGTGATGCTTGGTATGGTGAAGGTGATGCTTGCTATGGTGAAGGTGATGCTTGGTATGGAAGGTGATGCTTGCTATGGTGAAGGTGATGCTTGCTATGGTGAAGGTGATGCTTGGTATGGTGAAGGTGATGCTTGGTATGGTGAAGGTGATTCTTGGTATGGTGAAGGTGATGCTTGGTATGGTGAAGGTGATGCTTGGTATGTTGAAGGTGATGCTTGGTATGGTGAAGGTGACGCTTGGTATGGTGAAGGTGACACTTGGTATGGTGAAGGTGATACTTGGTATGGTGAAGGTGATACTTGGTATGGTGAAGGTGATACTTGGTATGGTGAAGGTGATACTTGGTATGATGAAGGTGATACTTGGTACGGTAAAGGTGATACTTGGTACGGTGAAGGTGATACTTGGTACGGTGAAGGTGATACTTGGTACGGTGAAGGTGATACTTGGTACGGTGAAGGTGATGCTTGGTACGGTGAAGGTGATGCTTGGTACGGTGAAGGTGATGCTTCCTATGGTGAAGGTGATGCTTGCTATGGTGAAAGTGATGCTTGGTATGGTGAAGGTGATGCTTGCTATGGTGAAGGTGATGCTTGCTATGGTGAAGGTGATGCTTGGTATGGTGAAGTTGATGCTTGCTATGGTGAAGGTTATGCTTGGTATGGAAGGTGATGCTTGCTATGGTGAAGGTGATGCTTTCTATGGTGAAGGTGATGCTTGCTATGGTGAAGGTGATGCTTGCTATGGTGAAGGTGATGCTTGGTATGGTGAAGGTGATGCTTGGTATGGTGAAGGTGATGCTTAGTATGGTGAAGGTGATGCTTGGTATGGTGAAGCTGATGCTTGGTATGGTGAAGGTGATGCTTGGTATGGTGAAGGTGATGCTTGGTATGGTGAAGGTGATGCTTGGTATGGTGAAGGTGATGCTTGGTATGGTGAAGGTGATGCTTGGTATGGTGAAGGTGATGCTTGGTATGGTGAAGGTGATGCTTGGTATGGTGAAGGTGATGCTTGGTATGGTGAAGGTGATGCTTGGTATGGTGAAGGTGATACTTGGTACGGTGAAGGTGATACTTGGTACGGTGAAGGTGATACTTGGTACGGTGAAGGTGATGCTTGGTACGGTGAAGGTGATGCTTGGTATGGTGAAGGTGATGCTTGGTATGGTGAAGGTGATGCTTGGTATGGTGAAGGTGATGCTTGGTATGGTGGAGGTGATGCTTGCTATGGTGAAGGTGATGCTTGCTATGGTGAAGGTGATGCTTGCTATGGTGAAGGTGATGCTTGCTATGGTGAAGGTGATGCTTGCTATGGTGAAGGTGATGCTTGCTATGGTGGAGGTGATGCTTGCTATGGTGGAGGTGATGCTTGCTATGGTGAAGGTGATGCTTGCTATGGTGGAGGTGATGCTTGCTATGGTGGAGGTGATGCTTGCTATGGTGGAGGTGATGCTTGCTATGGTGGAGGTGATGCTTGCTATGGTGAAGGTGATGCTTGCTATGGTGAAGGTGATGCTTGCAATGGTGAATGTGATGCTTGCTATGGTGAAGGTGATGCTTGCTATGGTGAAGGTGATGCTTGCTATGGTGAAGGTGATGCTTTCTATGGTGAAGGCGATGCTTGCTTTGGTGAAGGTGATGCTTGCTATGGTGGAGGTGATGTTTGCTATGGTGAAGGTGATGCTTGCTATGGTGAAGGTGATGCTTGCTATGGTGAAGGTGATGCTTGCTATGGTGAAGGCGATGCTTGGTATGGTTTAGGTGATGCTTGCTATGGTGAAGGTGATGCTTGCTATGGTGAAGGTGATGCTTGGTATGGTGAAGGTGATGCTTGGTATGGTGAAGGTGATGCTTGGTATGGTGAAGGTGATGCTTGGTATGGTGAAGGTGATGCTTGGTATGGTGACGGTGATGCTTGGTATGGTGAAGGTGATGCTTGGTATGGTGAAGGTGATGCTTGGTATGGTGAAGGTGATGCTTGGTATGGTGAAGGTGATGCTTGGTATGGTGAAGGTGATGCTTGGTATGGTGAAGGTGATACTTGGTATGGTGAAGGTGATACTTGGTATGGCGATGCTTGGTATGGTGAAGGTGATACTTGGTATGGTGAAGGTGATGCTTGGTATGTTGAAGGTGATGCTTGGTATGGAAGGTGATGCTTGCTATGGTGAAGGTGATTCTTGGTATGGAAGGTGATGCTTGCTATGGTGAAGGTGATGCTTGGTATGGTGAAGGTGATGCTTGCTATGGTGAAGGTGATGCTTAGTATGGTGAAGGTGATGCTTGGTATGGTGAAGGTGATGCTTGGTATGGTGAAGGTGATGCTTGCTATGGTGAAGGTGATGCTTGGTATGGTGAAGGTAATGCTTGGTATGGTGAAGGTGATGCTTGGTATGGTGAAGGTGAATCTTGGTATGGTGAAGGTGATGCTTGGTATGGTGAAGGTGATGCTTGGTATGGTGAAGGTGATGCTTGGTATGGTGAAGGTGATGCTTGGTATGGTGAAGGTGATGCTTGGTATGGTGAAGGTGATGCTTGGTATGGTGAAGGTGATGCTTCGTATGGTGAAGGTGATGCTTGGTATGGTGAAGGTGATGCTTGCTATGGTGGAGGTGATGCTTGCTATGGTGTAGGTGATGCTTGGTATGGTGAAGGTGATGCTTGCTATGGTGAAGGTGATGCTTGGTATGGTGGAGGTGATGCTTGGTATGGTGAAGGTGATGCTTGCTATGGTGGAGGTGATGCTTGCTATGGTGAAGGTGATGCTTGCTATGGTGGAGGTGATGCTTGCTACGGTGAAGGTGATGCTGGCTACGGTGAAGGTGATGCTTGCTATGGTGGAGGTGATGCTTGCTATGGTGGAGGTGATGCTTGCTATGGTGGAGGTGATGCTTGCTATGGTGAAGGTGATGCTTGCTATGGTTAAGGTGATGCTTGCTATGGTGAAGGTGATGCTTGCTATGGTGAAGGTGATGCTTGCTATGGTGAAGGTGATGCTTGCTTTGGTGAAGGTGATGCTTGCTATGGTGGAGGTGATGCTTGCTATGGTGAAGGTGATGCTTGCTATGGTGAAGGTGATGCTTGCTATGGTGAATGTGATGCTTGCTATGGTGAAGGTGGTGCTTGGTATGGTGAAGGTGATGCTTGCTATGGTGAAGGTGATGCTTGCTATGGTGAAGGTGATGCTTGCTATGGTGAAGGTGATGCTTGCAATGGTGAATGTGATGCTTGCTATGGTGAAGGTGATGCTTGCTATGGTGAAGGTGATGCTTGCTATGGTGAAGGTGATGCTTTCTATGGTGAAGGCGATGCTTGCTTTGGTGAAGGTGATGCTTGCTATGGTTGAGGTGATGTTTGCTATGGTGAAGCTGATGCTTGCTATGGTGAAGGTGATGCTTGCTATGGTGAAGGTGATGCTTGCTATGGTGAAGGCGATGCTTGGTATGGTTTAGGTGATGCTTGCTATGGTGAAGGTGATGCTTGCTATGGTGAAGGTGATGCTTGGTATGGTGAAGGTGATACTTGGTACGGTGAAGGTGATACTTGGTACGGTGAAGGTGATGCTTGGTACGGTGAAGGTGATGCTTGGTACGGTGAAGGTGATGCTTGCTATGGTGAAGGTGATGCTTGCTATGGTGAAAGTGATGCTTGGTATGGTGAAGGTGATGCTTGCTATGGTGAAGGTGATGCTTGCTATGGTGAAGGTGATGCTTGGTATGGTGAAGGTGATGCTTGCTATGGTGAAGGTGATGCTTGGTATGGAAGGTGATGCTTGCTATGGTGAAGGTGATGCTTGCTATGGTGAAGGTGATGCTTGCTATGGTGAAGGTGATGCTTGCTATGGTGAAGGTGATGCTTGGTATGGTGAAGGTGATTCTTGGTATGGTGAAGGTGATGCTTGGTATGGTGAAGGTGATGCTTGGTATGTTGAAGGTGATGCTTGGTATGGTGAAGGTGACGCTTGGTATGGTGAAGGTGACACTTGGTATGGTGAAGGTGATACTTGGTATGGTGAAGGTGATACTTGGTATGGTGAAGGTGATACTTGGTATGATGAAGGTGATACTTGGTACGGTGAAGGTGATACTTGGTATGGTGAAGGTGATACTTGGTACGGTGAAGGTGATACTTGGTACGGTGAAGGTGATACTTGGTACGGTGAAGGTGATGCTTGGTACGGTGAAGGTGATGCTTGGTACGGTGAAGGTGATGCTTGCTATGGTGAAGGTGATGCTTGCTATGGTGAAAGTGATGCTTGGTATGGTGAAGGTGATGCTTGCTATGGTGAAGGTGATGCTTGCTATGGTGAAGGTGATGCTTGGTATGGTGAAGGTGATGCTTGGTATGGTGAAGGTGATGCTTGGTATGGTGAAGGTGATGCTTGGTATGGTGACGGTGATGCTTGGTATGGTGAAGGTGATGCTTGGTATGGTGAAGGTGATGCTTGGTATGTTGAAGGTGATGCTTGGTATGGTGGAGGTGATGCTTGCTATGGTGAAGGTGATGCTTGCTATGGTGAAGGTGATGCTTGGTATGGTGAAGGTGATTCTTGGTATGGAAGGTGATGCTTGCTATGGTGAAGGTGATGCTTGCTATGGTGAAGGTGATGCTTGCTATGGTGAAGGTGATGCTTGCTATGGTGAAGGTGATGCTTGGTATGGTGAAGGTGATGCTTGCTATGGTGAAGGTGATGCTTAGTATGGTGAATGTGATGCTTGGTATGGTGAAGGTGATGCTTGGTATGGTGAAGGTGATGCTTGGTATGGTGAAGGTGATGCTTGCTATGGTGAAGGTGATGCTTGGTATGGTGAAGGTAATGCTTGGTATGGTGAAGGTGATGCTTGGTATGGTGAAGGTGAATCTTGGTATGGTGAAGGTGATGCTTGGTATGGTGAAGGTGATGCTTGGTATGGTGAAGGTGATGCTTGGTATGGTGAAGGTGATGCTTGGTATGGTGAAGGTGATGCTTGGTATGGTGAAGGTGATGCTTGGTATGGTGAAGGTGATGCTTGCTATGGTGGAGGTGATGCTTGCTATGGTGAAGGTGATGCTTGGTATGGTGAAGGTGATGCTTGCTATGGTGAAGGTGATGCTTGGTATGGTGAAGGTGATGCTTGGTATGGTGAAGGTGATGCTTGCTATGGTGGAGGTGATGCTTGCTATGGTGAAGGTGATGCTTGCTATGGTGGAGGTGATGCTTGCTATGGTGAAGGTGATGCTTGCTATGGTGGAGGTGATGCTTGCTATGGTGAAGGTGATGCTTGCTATGGTGAAGGTGATGCTTGCTATGGTGGAGGTGATGCTTGCTATGGTGGAGGTGATGCTTGCTATGGTGGAGGTGATGCTTGCTATGGTGAAGGTGATGCTTGCTATGGTGAAGGTGATGCTTGCTATGGTGAAGGTGATGCTTGCTATGGTGAAGGTGATGCTTGCTATGGTGAAGGTGATGCTTGCTATGGTGAAGATGATGCTTGCTATGGTGGAGGTGATGCTTGCTATGGTGAAGGTGATGCTTGCTATGGTGAAGGTGATGCTTGCTATGGTGAATGTGATGCTTGCTATGGTGAAGGTGGTGCTTGGTATGGTGAAGGTGATGCTTGCTATGGTGAAGGTGATGCTTGGTATGGTGAAGGTGATGCTTGGTATGGTGAAGGTGATGCTTGGTATGTTGAAGGTGATGCTTGGTATGGTGAAGGTGATGCTTGGTATGGTGAAGGCGATGCTTGGTATGGTGAAGGTGTTGCTTGGTATGGTGAAGGTGTTGCTTGGTATGGTGAAGGTGATGCTTGGTATGGTGAAGGTGTTGCTTGGTATGGTGAAGGTGATGCTTGGTATGGTGATGGTGATGCTTGGTATGGTGAAGGTGATGCGTGGTATGGTGAAGGTGATGCTTGGTATGGTGAAGGTGATGCTTGGTATGGTGAAGGTGATGCTTGGTATGGTGAAGGTGATGCTTGGTACGGTGAAGGTGATACTTGGTACGGTGAAGGTGATACTTGGTACGGTGAAGGTGATGCTTGGTACGGTGAAGGTGATGCTTGGTACGGTGAAGGTGATGCTTGCTATGGTGAAGGTGATGCTTGGTATGGTGAAGGTGATGCTTGGTATGGTGACGGTGATGCTTGGTATGGTGAAGGTGATGCTTGGTATGGTGAAGGTGATGCTTGGTATGGTGAAGGTGATGCTTGCTATGGTGAAGGTGATGCTTGCTATGGTGAAGGTGATGCTTGGTATGGTGAAGGTGATTCTTGGTATGGAAGGTGATGCTTGCTATGGTGAAGGTGATGCTTGCTATGGTGAAGGTGATGCTTGCTATGGTGAAGGTGATGCTTGGTATGGTGAAGGTGATGATTGCTATGGTGAAGGTGATGCTTAGTATGGTGAAGGTGATGCTTGGTATGGTGAAGGTGATCCTTGGTATGGTGAAGGTGATGCTTGGTATGGTGAAGGTGATGCTTGCTATGGTGAAGGTGATGCTTGGTATGGTGAAGGTAATGCTTGGTATGGTGAAGGTGATGCTTGGTATGGTGAAGGTGAATCTTGCTATGGTGAAGGTGATGCTTGCTATGGTGAAGGTGATGCTTCCTATGGTGAATGTGATGCTTGCTATGGTGAAGGTGGTGCTTGGTATGGTGAAGGTGATGCTTGGTATGGTGAAGGTGATGCTTGGTATGGTGAAGGTGATGCTTGGTATGGTGAAGGTGATGCTTGCTATGGTGAAGGTGATGCTTGGTATGGTGAAGGTAATGCTTGGTATGGTGAAGGTGAAGCTTGGTATGGTGAAGGTGAATCTTGGTTTGGTGAAGGTGATGCTTGGTATGGTGAAGGTGATGCTTGGTATGGTGAAGGTGATGCTTGGTATGGTGAAGGTGATGCTTGGTATGGTGAAGGTGATGCTTGGTATGGTGAAGGTGATGCTTGGTATGGTGAAGGTGATGCTTGGTATGGTGAAGGTGATGCTTGGTATGGTGAAGGTGATGCTTCGTATGGTGAAGGTGATGCTTGGTATGGTGAAGGTGATGCTTGCTATGGTGGAGGTGATGCTTGCTATGGTGTAGGTGATGCTTGGTATGGTGAAGGTGATGCTTGCTATGGTGAAGGTGATGCTTGGTATGGTGGAGGTGATGCTTGGTATGGTGAAGGTGATGCTTGCTATGGTGGAGGTGATGCTTGCTATGGTGAAGGTGATGCTTGCTATGGTGGAGGTGATGCTTGCTATGGTGAAGGTGATGCTGGCTACGGTGAAGGTGATGCTTGCTATGGTGGAGGTGATGCTTGCTATGGTGGAGGTGATGCTTGCTATGGTGGAGGTGATGCTTGCTATGGTGAAGGTGATGCTTGCTATGGTTAAGGTGATGCTTGCTATGGTGAAGGTGATGCTTGCTATGGTGAAGGTGATGCTTGCTATGGTGAAGGTGATGCTTGCTTTGGTGAAGGTGATGCTTGCTATGGTGGAGGTGATGCTTGCTATGGTGAAGGTGATGCTTGCTATGGTGAAGGTGATGCTTGCTATGGTGAATGTGATGCTTGCTATGGTGAAGGTGGTGCTTGGTATGGTGAAGGTGATGCTTGCTATGGTGAAGGTGATGCTTGGTATGGTGAAGGTGATGCTTGCTATGGTGAAGGTGATGCTTGCTATGGTGAAGGTGATGCTTGCTATGGTGAATGTGATGCTTGCTATGGTGAAGGTGGTGCTTGGTATGGTGAAGGTGATGCTTGCTATGGTGAAGGTGATGCTTGGTATGGTGAAGGTGATGCTTGCTATGGTGAAGGTGATGCTTGCAATGGTGAATGTGATGCTTGCTATGGTGAAGGTGATGCTTGCTATGGTGAAGGTGATGCTTGCTATGGTGAAGGTGATGCTTTCTATGGTGAAGGCGATGCTTGCTTTGGTGAAGGTGATGCTTGCTATGGTTGAGGTGATGTTTGCTATGGTGAAGCTGATGCTTGCTATGGTGAAGGTGATGCTTGCTATGGTGAAGGTGATGCTTGCTATGGTGAAGGCGATGCTTGGTATGGTTTAGGTGATGCTTGCTATGGTGAAGGTGATGCTTGCTATGGTGAAGGTGATGCTTGGTATGGTGAAGGTGATACTTGGTACGGTGAAGGTGATACTTGGTACGGTGAAGGTGATGCTTGGTACGGTGAAGGTGATGCTTGGTACGGTGAAGGTGATGCTTGCTATGGTGAAGGTGATGCTTGCTATGGTGAAAGTGATGCTTGGTATGGTGAAGGTGATGCTTGCTATGGTGAAGGTGATGCTTGCTATGGTGAAGGTGATGCTTGGTATGGTGAAGGTGATGCTTGCTATGGTGAAGGTGATGCTTGGTATGGAAGGTGATGCTTGCTATGGTGAAGGTGATGCTTGCTATGGTGAAGGTGATGCTTGCTATGGTGAAGGTGATGCTTGCTATGGTGAAGGTGATGCTTGGTATGGTGAAGGTGATTCTTGGTATGGTGAAGGTGATGCTTGGTATGGTGAAGGTGATGCTTGGTATGTTGAAGGTGATGCTTGGTATGGTGAAGGTGACGCTTGGTATGGTGAAGGTGACACTTGGTATGGTGAAGGTGATACTTGGTATGGTGAAGGTGATACTTGGTATGATGAAGGTGATACTTGGTACGGTGAAGGTGATACTTGGTATGGTGAAGGTGATACTTGGTACGGTGAAGGTGATACTTGGTACGGTGAAGGTGATACTTGGTACGGTGAAGGTGATGCTTGGTACGGTGAAGGTGATGCTTGGTACGGTGAAGGTGATGCTTGCTATGGTGAAGGTGATGCTTGCTATGGTGAAAGTGATGCTTGGTATGGTGAAGGTGATGCTTGCTATGGTGAAGGTGATGCTTGCTATGGTGAAGGTGATGCTTGGTATGGTGAAGGTGATGCTTGGTATGGTGAAGGTGATGCTTGGTATGGTGAAGGTGATGCTTGGTATGGTGACGGTGATGCTTGGTATGGTGAAGGTGATGCTTGGTATGGTGAAGGTGATGCTTGGTATGTTGAAGGTGATGCTTGGTATGGTGGAGGTGATGCTTTCTATGGTGAAGGTGATGCTTGCTATGGTGAAGGTGATGCTTGGTATGGTGAAGGTGATTCTTGGTATGGAAGGTGATGCTTGCTATGGTGAAGGTGATGCTTGCTATGGTGAAGGTGATGCTTGCTATGGTGAAGGTGATGCTTGGTATGGTGAAGGTGATGCTTGCTATGGTGAAGGTGATGCTTAGTATGGTGAAGGTGATGCTTGGTATGGTGAAGGTGATGCTTGGTATGGTGAAGGTGATGCTTGGTATGGTGAAGGTGATGCTTGCTATGGTGAAGGTGATGCTTGGTATGGTGAAGGTAATGCTTGGTATGGTGAAGGTGATGCTTGGTATGGTGAAGGTGAATCTTGGTATGGTGAAGGTGATGCTTGGTATGGTGAAGGTGATGCTTGGTATGGTGAAGGTGATGCTTGGTATGGTGAAGGTGATACTTGGTACGGTGAAGGTGATACTTGGTACGGTGAAGGTGATACTTGGTACGGTGAAGGTGATGCTTGGTACGGTGAAGGTGATGCTTGGTATGGTGAAGGTGATGCTTGGTATGGTGAAGGTGATGCTTGGTATGGTGAAGGTGATGCTTGGTATGGTGGAGGTGATGCTTGCTATGGTGAAGGTGATGCTTGCTATGGTGAAGGTGATGCTTGCTATGGTGAAGGTGATGCTTGCTATGGTGAAGGTGATGCTTGCTATGGTGAAGGTGATGCTTGCTATGGTGCAGGTGATGCTTGCTATGGTGGAGGTGATGCTTGCTATGGTGAAGGTGATGCTTGCTATGGTGAAGGTGATGCTTGCTATGGTGAAGGTGATGCTTGCTATGGTGGAGGTGATGCTTGCTATGGTGAAGGTGATGCTTGCTATGGTGAAGGTGATGCTTGCTATGGTGAAGGTGATGCTTTCTATGGTGAAGGTGATGCTTGCTATGGTGGAGGTGATGCTTGCTATGGTGGAGGTGATGCTTGCTATGGTGGAGGTGATGCTTGCTATGGTGGAGGTGATGCTTGCTATGGTGGAGGTGATGCTTGCTATGGTGGAGGTGATGCTTGCTATGGTGAAGGTGATGCTTGCTATGGTGAAGGTGATGCTTGCAATGGTGAATGTGATGCTTGCTATGGTGAAGGTGATGCTTGCTATGGTGAAGGTGATGCTTGCTATGGTGAAGGTGATGCTTGCTATGGTGAAGGTGATGCTTGCTTTGGTGAAGGTGATGCTTGCTATGGTGGAGGTGATGCTTGCTATGGTGAAGGTGATGCTTGCTATGGTGAAGGTGATGCTTGCTGTGGTGAAGGTGATGCTTGCTATGGTGAAGGTGATGCTTGCTATGGTGAAGGTGATGTTTGGTATGGTTTAGGTGATGCTTGCTATGGTGAAGGTGATGCTTGCTATGGTGAAGGTGATGCTTGGTATGGTGAAGGTGATGCTAGGTATGATGAAGGTGATGCTTGGTATGGTGAAGGTGATGCTTGGTATGGTGAAGGTGATGCTTGGTATGGTGAAGGTGTTGCTTGGTATGGTGAAGGTGATGCTTGGTATGGTGAAGGTGATGCTTGGTATGGTGAAGGTGATGCTTGCTATGGTGAAGGTGATGCTTTCTATGGTGAAGGTGATGCTTGCTATGGTGGAGGTGATGCTTGCTATGGTGGAGGTGATGCTTGCTATGGTGGAGGTGATGCTTGCTATGGCGGAGGTGATGCTTGCTATGGTGGAGGTGATGCTTGCTATGGTGGAAGTGATGCTTGCTATGGTGGAGGTGATGCTTGCTATGGTGTTGATGCTTGCTATGGTGGAGGTGATGCTTGCTATGGTGGAGGTGATGCTTGCTATGGTGGAGGTGATGCTTGCTATGGTGGAGGTGATGCTTGCTATGGTGAAGGTGATGCTTGCTATGGTGAAGGTGATGCTTGCTATGGTGAAGGTGATGCTTGCTATGGTGAAGGTGATGCTTGCTTTGGTGAAGGTGATGCTTGCTATGGTGGAGGTGATGCTTGCTATGGTGAAGGTGATGCTTGCTATGGTGAAGGTGATGCTTGCTATCTTGAATGTGATGCTTGCTATGGTGAAGGTGATGCTTGGTATGGTGAAGGTGATGCTTGGTATGGTGACGGTGATGCTTGGTATGGTGAAGGTGATGCTTGGTATGGTGAAGGTGATGCTTGGTATGGTGAAGGTGATGCTTGGTATGGTGAAGGTGATGCTTGGTATGGTGAAGGTGATGCTTGGTATGGTGAAGGTGATACTTGGTATGGTGAAGGTGATACTTGGTATGGCGATGCTTGGTATGGTGAAGGTGATACTTGGTATGGTGAAGGTGATGCTTGGTATGTTGAAGGTGATGCTTGGTATGGAAGGTGATGCTTGCTATGGTGAAGGTGATTCTTGGTATGGAAGGTGATGCTTGCTATGGTGAAGGTGATGCTTGGTATGGTGAAGGTGATGCTTGCTATGGTGAAGGTGATGCTTAGTATGGTGAAGGTGATGCTTGGTATGGTGAAGGTGATGCTTGGTATGGTGAAGGTGATGCTTGCTATGGTGAAGGTGATGCTTGGTATGGTGAAGGTAATGCTTGGTATGGTGAAGGTGATGCTTGGTATGGTGAAGGTGAATCTTGGTATGGTGAAGGTGATGCTTGCTATGGTGAAGGTGATGCTTGCTATGGTGAAGGTGATGCTTGCTATGGTGAAGGTGATGCTTTCTATGGTGAAGGTGATGCTTGCTATGGTGGAGGTGATGCTTGCTATGGTGGA